>NC_045440.1:53044422-53339049 GCF_002776525.5 Piliocolobus tephrosceles
CACATGACACAATGAAACACACACCACACATATCACATACCACACACACACCACATGCACAACACACACCACACATAGCACATACGCACCACACACACCAAACACACACCACATACACACACCCCATACATACCACACACACACACCACATGCACACATATCACATGCACACCATATACCATACATCACACATACACACCACACACACCACACACACAAACGCACACCACACACACACATCACACATGCAAGTCACACACCACACACATCAGACACACACAAGATACCACATACACACACACCACACATACCACACAGGCATAACATATACCATACATCACACACACACGACAAACTACACATATACCACATAATCACACACCACACACACCACACACACCATGCATACACATACCACACACCACATACCACATACACACATACCACACAGACACTACATACCACACCTCACCACCTCACAAAAACACACCGCACCTCACACATACACACCATACATGCACAGCCCCCCACACACACGCCACATACTACACATACACACACCATACGTTCACACACACATACAACACCTACACACACCACACCTACACACACCACACACAACGCATGCACATCAAACATAAGATGACTTCTATGAAACCAAAAAAAGAAAAGCTATTTTCCCAGTTCTTTTAGGAAAATTATGCTAGACATTCCAGGAGCCTATGTTGTGTGGCAGGAGGCAAACACCTTGCCTCAGTGAGGACTCGGTCCCTCCTGGTGCTCCTCTGCCCATTCTCTTTCCGATCACACACCCCCAATGCCACCACAGCAGATCAGCTCAATTACCATCAACAAAACCAAGTCCATGCCTTTATCTCCACAGGGAGTTAAATACTCTATTTTGAAGGTGGAAAATAAAGAATTATCTGCTATAAAATCTTTTTGTTTTTTGAGACAGAGTTTTGCTCTTATCGCCCATGCTGGAATGCAGTGGTGTGATCTCGGCTCACTGCAACCTCTGACTCCTGGGTTCGAGCAATTCTCCTGCCTCATCCTCCTGAGTAGCTGGGATTACTGGTACCCACCACCATGCCCAGCTAATTTTTGTATTTTTAGTATAGATGAGGTTTCGCCATGTTGGCCAGGCTGGTCATGAACTCCTGACCTCAGGTGATTCACTCACCTTGGCCTCTCAAGGTGCTGGGATTATAAACGTGAGCCACTGCGCCCGGCCAAAGGCTATAAAACTTTATGTTTCAACTGTGTTGGAGACCGCTTGGGTCAGAGACTGCCTGAAGGACTGCAGAAGGCATGGGGTAGCAAGGTGCTGAGAGAGGCCTGAGGAGCCACAGGAAGCACTCTGGATGTGAGAAACAGAGACCAGCTAAAGACACTCGTCACCATCACATCCACTCCTGCTCATCTCACATCCACTCCTACTCATCTCGAGCCTGGTTCTTGGGTGACATCATAAACCACCTCAAGTCCTCTCCGCTTCCAGCCCCTGAACCATGGAAATCAAGGATCTTCCCTTTATCCTAAAGCGTGATGATACCCCCCTAATAGCAGAATGTAGTACTTTTCTCCACTTTCTTCCACTGCAATGTTGAGATTTCTGACCAAGGAAAGAATGTACCATATCATTATGTTCTTAGACTGCAGAAGAAATGTATTAAATATCATTTTATCTATGTTTGTGGTTTTGATTATCTATGCTTTGCCTCATCGGAAAGAGGATTTGAAGTACTAATAAATATACTCTTAAAAACATGCTAAACATATAAAATACTGTATTTCTTCATCAAGGTGAGTAACTTTAAGAGTAGAAATAAACTTAGATGCTTAATCTCACCATCAGCAATACTTAGAAATCATAAAATAACAAAAGCATTTTAGGTCGTCTTTTAATTCAAGGATTACTTAAAAGTTCCACATTTTCCAGGTCTTGTTGCTGAGATGAGTATATTTTCATATGAAGAAAAAGTGATCCTTTGATATCATTTTTATCTCATAATCTTTTATTTTCTGTGTTATCAGAGCAACCATACAGACCTGATAGCAATTCCATTATTGATAACAGCCATAAAATAGAAAATGGGTAATTGGAGTGAACAGGACACATCATTAGGTTTTGCATAATATTGTATAAATGCACAAAATATTATTAATTGTTTTTATAAAGATACAATATGCTTTAATAGATAGAACTTCCTAGCTGATAATAACAATACCACATTTACCAATGACTCTGAAAGCTACACATGTTGGCTTGCTTATCTTGAGTTGGATGAGTGGATTTTAATCTAAATGTTGACAGCATCCTCTTAACAGATTTTAGGCCAGGAATGACCATAATGATTGTCCCCTGACATCATACATTCTGGGAAAGAGCTTTCTTCACAGAGGATGATAAGGCATTATGTAGATTCTATTTGCTGGGCTATATGGAGAGTCAATGGTGTAAAAATAAAAACACCTTCTTGTGCAAAAAAGTGAATATACAGAATATTTTTAAACATAGGCAAATGATTAAATAACATATACATGGAGGCAAGAAAGGAAGCTGACAGATATCTGGGGGACATCTACCAACCTCTGGTTCCCTGGAGCTCTGGTTTTAGTTCACTCTGAAAGGTGAATGGAGATAAAGCCCTATCCTAGCTATTCAATTTGGAAAGGAGATTTAGAGATACCACCCCTTTTCCTTCTACTCCCAACCCCTGCTTCTGGGGAAGCCCAGAGCTTTGGAAAGAAATGCTTATGATGAAAAGAGAACTAGAAAAAAAACACAAGCACACACACAAACACACTTGCCCTACCAAGAGTCACCGACAGAACACTGTCATGCCTCGGACCTGCCTCTGAGAAAAGGTGGAAAACCACCTACCTAGATATGCAAAGTGAAAATCCCACCTTCAAACAATAATAATAACTTGTAACAAGAATTCGGCCCTCACATGGGCATGGCACTAGAATTCACCTACTGTTGTGGCCCCTAAAAAGGCCAAGTTAAGAGTTCAGTTTTCAAGTGGTCTGGGTTGTCTCCTGCTGGAGGCAAGTACAAATTCCCCTGAAGGAAGAGATTTGCAATGAATCTTGGAAGAATCCCACAGGTAAAGTTCCAATGCATACGAATGCTCAAGTCTTTTAAAAGACAATAATAAATCAGAAAATAATTTTTAAAAAAATAATAAAACTAATGAGTGAGAGACAGTAAACAGAAGAAAAAGACAGCAGAGTCGGACTCATAAAGACTGCAAATTGTGGGAATAACAGTTAAAGAATATAAAATATTTAGCATCGTTAAAGCAGTCAATAAACATATCTAATCTATGATTATTGAAGAGGAAACTATTAAAAGTGACAAGGTGGACTGACAAAGAATTAAGTATAACATCTAGGAATAAAAAATATATAACAAATAAAATAAGAACCTTGGCATGTGTACCTAACAACAGGTTAGATACATGTGAAGAACTGGGAGACACATCTGAAGGAACTACTCAGACTATAGCACAGAGATAAGGAGATTAAAATATTAAAGTTATGAAAAGATATGGAACACAGAGTGAAAAATCTTAACTCACATCTAATAGAAATCCAGAAAAAAACAGTAAGAAGAATCAGGGAACTGCAATATTCAAAGAGAAGTTGGGTGGAAATTTCCTCAGATTTCTGAGTCACAATGAACTCTACCCAGAATAAATTTTAAAAATCTAAACCTGCATACAAGACAGTAAAAATGCAGAATACTTAATAAAGAGACAAGAATATTTGTAAAACAGAGATTATTTGAAGGGAAATATAGTGAGTTGGTAGCTATCTTCTCCACAACAAAAAAGAAGCCAGGTGTTGGTGGATGAGCATCTCTAAAGGCTGAGAGAAACTAAGAGAAACACCACCAAGCTGGATATGCAACATGAACAATTCTGTCTTCACCATCTTCAAATAAACACGAATTAAAAGACTTCACTACAAATAGACCCACCTCTAAGGTGTCTCTTAGAGAATGTACTTCAGGAGGAAAGAAATCATCCAAAACGAAAATCTGACTAGCAAAAGCAATGATGACTGGAGAAGAGGGTTAGTCTGTGGGCTAAACAGATACCAATGCTAGAAAGAATAAGACTCACACCTTATTTTGGGGGAAATTATCAAAGTTTGAAAATAATACAGGAGGCAGGAGGGTGGGTTTGAGTTGAAGAAGCCCATGGTTGCATTGTTTGAGAGAATGGGGAAGGTCTTGGTTAATTTTAAATTTAAGTAAAACATAAATGTGAAAATTTGTAGGAATAACCACTAAAAGAATGAAGTGGTGAATTAAAAAAATTAATCAGTTTAAACTAAGGTAAGAAGGAGGAAAAGAAACAAAGAAAAAGCAGAGCAAAGAGAGATTACCAGACACAATGGCAAAAATAAATTGAAATATATAAAAATCACACTAAATGTAAGGGGACTAGTCATAAAACAACATTTTCATGTTTTTAAAAAAAACAACATTTTCACTTTTAAAAAATACAACTATATGGCCTCTTAAATCTTTATAATCTATGTACACATGAACATATGTACATGTATATATTACATATTTATATTACGGATGAGATGTATATACACTTGTGTTTATATGTGTATAATATGCACCTAGAACTTAAGAACAAAAAGCAGAAAGTAAAAAGTTGTGAAATGTATCAAGCAAACACAAATCAAAAGAAAATATATTAATATCTGGCAAAATTGATTCAAAAGCAAAGGCATTATTAAATGGCTTTATTAATGACTTTATTTAAGTTATTTTATAATGACAAAATTTTCAGTTTATCAGGAACATATAACAATTTGGGACTCGTAAGCATCCATTACCACAGCCATAAATCATGTAAAGCAAAAATTAAGACAAATATAATAAAAATGGACACATCTATCATAATGTAAAAGTTTTAAACAAATCCTTCCAGTAACTGCCTGATAAATCAGACAAAAGTCAGTCAGGCCGCAGATGATTTAAATAATACACAGACTTGAACTAAAAGACACATATACCCCAAGCATTCTTTATAAACATACACAGAACATTACAAAAATGATGATATACTAGAAAATAAACTCAAATCAGTAATATCATAGAGACCATGTTAGGTAAGCAAAAGGTAATCAACTTAGAAATCGATAACAAAGAGTAAGTTAAAACCACACATTAAAAAACTAAAAGTTTAAATGCTTCTAAATAACTCATAAAGCTCGTGGTAATTAGAAAACACTCTTACAGTAAAATAACAAAAATATTACGCATTAAAACTCACGGGATATAGGAAATGTTATCTACTTAGGGATAATGTGTAGCCTTAAATGTATGTATATTTTACATTAAAAAGAAGAAAATTTGAAAAGTAATGAGTTAAATAGCCAGTTTAAGAATTTGGAAAAACAAACAAGAAAATAATCATAAAGAAATGTTAAGAAACAAAGTAACAAATAGCAAATTTAACATAAATGAAAAGAAAGATAAAATTAAAAGGATCAACGAAGTCAAGCACTGTTTGAAGAGACTAATGAAAAAGGATGAGTTTGTGTCCTTTGTAGGGACATGGATGCAGCTGGAAACCATCATTCTCAGTAAACTATCGCAAGAACAGAAAACCAAACACCGCATGTTCTCACTCATAGGTGGGAACTGAACAATGAGATCACTTGGACTCGGGAAGGGGAACATCACACACCAGGGCCTATCACGGGGAGGGAGGAGCGGGGAGGGATTGCATTGGGAGTTATACCTGATGTAAATGACGAGTTGATGGGTGCCGACGAGTTGATGGGTGCAGCACACCATCATGGCACAAGTATACATATGTAACAAACCTGCACGTTATGCACATGTACCCTAGAACTTAAAGTATAATTAAAAAATAAAATAAAATAAAATAAAATAAAAAAGAAAAAATTCAGATGAGAATGATCAAGGAAAGAAGAATAGTACGAATAAACAGTATTAGAAATGCAAAAGAAGGAAAACTCATGTGAATAATCTGAACAATCTTACATTTGAAGACTGGAGACACAAATCCCTCTAAAAACATAATAGGCTAGCCTGTCTCAGAATGATCTAGATAGCTAATGGTATCACAGAATTAATTAAATTGAAATAGTACATTAAATTATCCCCTGAAAAACAAACAAAACAAAGCTAAACATCCTGAATGTGGCATATATACATCATAGAATACTACTCAGTCATAAAAAGAATGAAATAATGACATTCACAGGAATCTGGATGGATTTGGAGATGCTTATTCTAAGTGAAGTAACTCAGGAATGGAAACCAAACATCGTATGTTCTCACTCATAAGTGGGAGCTAAGCTATGTGAACACAAAGGCATAAGAATGATACAATGGACTTTGGGGACTCAGGGGAAAGAGTGGGAGATGGGTGAAGGACTACACACTGGGTACAATGTACACTGCTTAGATGATGGGTACACCAAAATCTCAGAAATCACCACTAAAGAACTTATTCGTGTAACCAAACACCACCTGTTCCCCCAAAACCTATTGAAATAAAAATAAAATAAAAAAGCTAAGCTTTCTGGAACTTCTTTTTCCAGAACATTAACAAAGATATGATTCTAATCACATGCAACTCATACAGAAAGGAGACACAGAGAAGACAGACACCCTTCAATTCATTTTATGAAGTAAAGTAGAATAATTCCAAAACCAGGGGGAAAAAAAGAAGAAAAAACCCAAGAGGAGGAAATTCCAGGATAATCTTACCTGTGAACATAGACAAAAATCCTGAACAAAATATTATTAAACTCATCTAATAATGTACCAAAAAGATAATCCATTGTGACAAAATTGGGCTAGTTAATTTCAGTAAGTAAAGGTTGATTCAACATTAAAAATTCTAATCATGTAACAGCTTACACAGAAAAATTAAGTGTATGCCAATGGGTGGCTGACCACTGTGGGCCATGGGAGGTTCAAGTCACTGGGGACCTCTGAGGGCCTGTGAGAAACACACTGAGGATGGCCCCACCAGGAGTGAGGAAGCTGGGTAGGTGCCACCCTCCATTACTGGATGTGGGGACCTCCCTGGCACCCCTGGTCTACCTTGTGTAAGCTGAGCACAATCTCAGAAAATAGTCCACAGGCAGAGAAGCTTAGGTGCTTAAGGTATGAACCCCTCGGCCAGTACTAGAATCATCCTCCAGAGCCACAGTGCCGCTGGGGTGAGTCATGGGGAAGGGTGGGGCTCTTACAGCACCTGCCACTTAGACAGGGAACAGCAAGGGAAGAGGCCCCGAGAAAGTTTGGTGCCCAGTGCCTTCGGGAGTGGGGAGGAGGATACAAGACCTTGGATAGTAAGGAATTGGCTTTCTCATCCAAGAGAACAGAGGGGTTTGGGCAGAAGAGTGGCATATGTGACGTGCGCTTTTAAAGAGGTACTCTGGCTACTGTGCCATGAAGAGTATGTAAGAAAACAAGAGTGGAAGCAGGAATACCAAGTAACGGGCTACAATCCATGCTAGAGATGATCAAGGATGGATCAGGGCACTGGGGACTGAGCCCAGGAGAAGTGTTCGCATTCTGGATGTATTTTGGTTAGAACTGATGACTTGCTGGTGGATGACATATGTAACGGGTGAGAAAGAGAGAAGTCAAAGATGGCTCCGAAGTTTTGGGCTTGACAGTGGGTGGACATAAACTAGGAGAGACCCGAGCTAAGGCAAAGATAAGGCACTCGTGCGTAACCCTCCATGATGGAGGTGACTGTCAGACATTGAGATGGAGATGCTGAGAAGGTTTGGTAATGAGTTTAGAGATCAGGGAAAGGCGAGCATTGGCAGCACAGCGATTGTGTCCAAAGTTGCAAGACTGCTTATGAGATAACTCAGATGTGACCTAGGTCTCTCCACAGTCTGGTAACTGACAAAGAATGAGCAAAGGCAATTGAGAAGGAAGGAAGAGCCAGTGAGACAGGAAGAAAATGAGGAGATGGCAGTGAACTGAAAGCCCAGTTAAAAAAAAGAAAGACACTTCCTGAAGTCAATGGTAGTGATGGAAGTTCAGGAAAAGGAGAGTCTTCATGTCAAATCTGCTGAGAAGCCAAGTACAGGAAGACTGAGATCGAGACTCAGCTGCTGGAAGTCATGTGTTAAAGGCACTGTTGGCTTTCACAGGGGCAGTTTCTCTGCATGGAGCAGTGACCTTTGAGAGGAGTACTGACAGTTCTGGCAGGAAAGTGAACTGCATGTCACATCCCTGGGAGGCGGTTAGATGGGAACTTGCAGTAGTTCTCTTCTGAGTCTGCAATTTCTTTGGTAAAATTTCATCAACTGAGAGTGAATATGGAGGAGGAAGCATGGGAGGTTTGAGAAGACAAGAAAAGATATGAAGTAGTCTTCTACAAGAGTAGAAACTTTTGTCGTGAATGCACACGGCAAATCCATGGTGATGGTCATGTGGAATTGGGGCCGATTTTACAATGGGATCCGTCAGCTTGGTTGATTTTTCCTGAAGAATTTAACCCACATTGGTACACATGCAAGGAGGCAAAAATAGGATTTCACCAAGACTGGAGTTTTGTCAAGACAGCAAGATGAAGCAAGTGAGAGGCAGAGCCAAGGTAGTGTGCATGGAGGTGATTTTAAAGGCTGATTATAGAATTGCAGGCTTTAGGCCCTGCTGTGTTCAAAGGATGTCACAGTTAGAATATCAGAGGAACTGCTTGGACTAGGGAAGGCAGTGTGCTCAAAAGGGATTTCTTTTTTTTATTTAATTTTTTATTATATTTTAAGTTCTAGGGTACATGTGCACAATGTGCAGGTTTGTTACATATGTATACATGTGCCATATTGGTGTGCTGCACCCATTAACTCGTCATTTACATTAGGTGTATCTCCTAATGCTATCCCTCCCCCACCCCACCCCATGACAGGCCCCAGTGTATGATGTTCCCCTTCCTGTGTCCAGGTGTCCTCATTGTTCAATTCCCACCTGTGAGTGAGAACATGCGGTGTTTGGTTTTCTGTTCTTGCGATAGTTTGCTGAGAATGATGGTTTCCAGCTGCGTCCATGTCCCTACAAAGGACATGAACTCATCCTTTTTTATGACTGCATAGTATTCCATGGTGTATATGTGCCACATTTTCTTAATCCAGTCTGTCCTTGATGGACATTTGGGTTGGTTCCAAGTCTTTGCTATTGTGAATAGTGCTGCAATAAACATGCATGTACATGTGTCTTTATAGCAGCATCATTTATAATCCTTTGGCTATATACCCAGTAATGGGATGGCTAATTGGTTATCATACTTTTAAGGATTTATTTCCCTTCTATATTCTGTCTCATGTCAGAAGGCACAATTAAGATATAAGACACAGGCAAGAGGGAGGAAATGTTGAACAACCATAAGGAAGAACATTCCTAACAATAAGAGCTGTTCAAAATTGGTTATCATACCTTTAAGGGTTTATTTCCCTTCTATATTCTGTCTCACGTCAGAAGGCACATATACACCATGGAACACTGTGCAGCCATAAATAACGATGAGTTCGTGTCCTTTGTAGGGACATGGATGCAACTGGAAACCATAATTCTCAGCAAACTATCACAAGAACAGAAAACCAAACACCGCACGTTCTCACTCATAGGTGGGAATTGAACAATGAGAACACTTGGACACAGGAAGGAGTATTTCTAGTTCTAGATCCTTGAGGAATCGCCACACTGTCTTCCACAATGGTTGAATGAGTTTACAGTCCCACCAACAGTGTAAAAGGGTTCCTATTTCTCCACATCCTCTCTACTACCTGTTGTTTCCTGACTTTTTAATGATCATCATTCTAACTGGTGTGAGACGGTATCTCACTGTGGTTTTGATTTGCATTTCTCTGATGGCTAGTGATGATGAGCATTTTTTCATGTGTCTGTTGGCTGCATAAATGTCTTCTCAAAAGGTATTTCTTTTTTTTTATTTTTATTTTTATTTTATTATACTTTAAGTTCTAGGGTACATGTGCATAACGTGCAGGTTTGTCACATATGTATATATGTGCCATGTTGGTGTGCTGCACCCATCAACTCGTCAGCACCCATCAATTCATCATTTATATCAGGTATAACTCCCCAATGCAATCCCTCCCCCCGCCCCCCTCCCCATGATAGGCCCCAGTGTGTGATGTTCCCCTTCCCGAGTCCAAGTGAGCTCATTGTTCAGTTCCCACCTATGAGTGAGAACATGCAGTGTTTGGTTTTCTCTTCTTGTGATAGTTTGCTAAGAATGATGGTTTCCAGCTGCATCCATGTCCCTACAAAGGACGCAAACTCATCGTTTTTTATGGCTGCATAGTATTCCATGGTGTATATGTGCCACATTTTCTTAATCCAGTCTGTCACTGATGGACATTTGGGTTGATTCCAAGTCTTTGCTATTGTGAATAGTGCCGCAATAAACATACGTGTGCATGTGTCTTTGTAGTAGCATAATTTATAATCCTTTGGGTATATACCCAGTAGTGGGATGGCTGGGTCATATGGTACATCTAGTTCTAGATCCTTGAGGAATTGCCATACTGTTTTCCATAATGGTTGAACTAGTTTACAATCCCACCAACAGTGTAAAAGTGTTCCTATTTCTCCACATCCTCTCCAACACCTGTTGTTGCCTGATTTTTTAATGATTGCCATTCTAACTGGTGTGAGATGGTATCTCATTGTGGTTTTGATTTGCATTTCTCTGATGGCGAGTGATGATGAGCATTTTTTCATGTGTCTGTTGGCTGTATGAATGTCTTCTTTTGAGAAATGTCTGTTCATATCCTTTGCCCACTTTTGGATGGGGTTGTTTGTTTTTTTCTTGTATATTTGTTCAAGTTCTTTGTAGATTCTGGAAATTAGCCCTTTGTCAGATGAGTAGATTGCAAAAATTTTCTCCCATTCTGTAGGTTGCCTGTTCACTCTGATGGTAGTTTCTTTTGCTGTGCAGAAGCTCTTTAGTTTAATGAGATCCCATTTGTCAATTTTGGCTTTTGCTGCCGTTGCTTTTGGTGTTTTAGACATGAAGTCCTTGCCCATGCCTATGTCCTGAATGGTACTACCTAGATTTTCTTCTAGGGTTTTTATGGTATTAGGTCTAACATTTAAGTCTCTAATCCATCTTGAATTAATCTTCGTATAAGGAGTAAGGAAAGGATCCAGTTTCAGCTTTCTACTTATGGCTAGCCAATTTTCCCAGCACCATTTATTAAATAGGGAATCCTTTCCCCATTTCTTGTTTTTGTCAGGTTTGTCAAAGATCAGATGGTTGTAGATGTGTGGCATTATTTCTGAGGACTCTGTTCTGTTCCATTGGTCTATATCTCTGTTATGGTACCAGTACCATGCTGTTTTGGTTACTGTAGCCTTGTAGTATAGTTTGAAGTCAGGTAGTGTGACGCCTCCGGCTTTGTCCTTTTGACTTAGGATTGTCTTGGCAATGCGGGCTCTTTTTTGGTTCCATATGAACTTTAAAGCAGTTTTTTCCAATTCGGTGAAGAAACTCATTGGTAGCTTGATGGGGATGGCATTGAATCTGTAAATAACCTTGGGCAGTATGGCCATTTTCACGATATTGATTCTTCCTATCCATGAGCATGGTATGTTCTTCCATTTGTTTGTGTCCTCTTTGATTTCACTGAGCAGTGGTTTGTAGTTCTCCTTGAAGAGGTCCTTTACATCCCTTGTAAGTTGGATTCCTAGGTATTTTATTCTCTTTGAAGCAATTGTGAATGGAAGTTCATTCATGATTTGGCTCTCTGCTTGTCTGTTACTGGTGTATAAGAATGCTTGTGATTTTTGCACATTAATTTTGTATCCTGAGACTTTGCTGAAGTTACTTATCAGCTTAAGGAGATTTTGGGCTGAGACGATGGGGTTTTCTAAATATACAATCATGTCATCTACAAACAGGGACAATTTGACTTCTTCTTTTCCTAACTGAATACCCTTGATTTCTTTCTCTTGCCTGATTGCCCTAGCCAGAACTTCCAACACTATGTTGAATAGGAGTGGTGAGAGAGGGCATCCCTGTCTTGTGCCAGTTTTCAAAGGGAACTTTTCCAGTTTTTGCCCATTCAGTATGATATTAGCTGTGGGTTTGTCATAAATAGCTCTTATTATTTTGAGGTACGTTCCATCAATACCGAATTTGTTGAGCGTTTTTAGCATGAAGGGCTGTTGAATTTTGTCAAAAGCCTTTTCTGCATCTATTGAGATAATCATGTGGTTCTTGTCTTTGGTTCTGTTGATATGTTGGATTACGTTGATTGATTTGTGAATGTTGAACCAGCCTTGCATCCCAGGGATGAAGCCCACTTGATCATGGTGGATAAGCTTTTTGATGTGCTGCTGAATCCGGTTTGCCAGTATTTTATTGAGGATTTTTGCATCGATGTTCATCAGGGAGATTGGTCTAAAATTCTCTTTTTTTGTTGTGTCTCTGCCAGGCTTTGGTATCAGGATGATGTTGGCCTCATAAAATGAGTTAGGGAGGATTCCCTCTTTTTCTATTGATTGAATAGTTTCAGAAGGAATGGTACCAGCTCCTCCTTGTACCTCTGGTAGAATTCAGCTGTGAATCCATCTGGTCCTGGGCTTTTTTTGGTGGGTAGGCTATTAATTGTTGCCTCAATTTCAGAGGCTGCTATTGGTCTATTCAGGGATTCAACTTCTTCCTGGTTTAGTCTTGGAAGAGTGTACGTGTCCAGGAAATTATCCATTTCTTCTAGATTTTCTAGTTGATTTGCGTAGAGGTGTTTATAGTATTCTCTGATGGTAGTTTGTATTTCTGTGGGGTCGGTGGTGATATCCCCTTTATCATTTTTAATGGCGTCTATTTGATTCCTCTCTCTTTTCTTCTTTATTAGCCTTGCTAGCGGTCTGTCAATTTTGTTGATCTTTTCAAAAAACCAACTCCTGGATTCATTGATTTTTTGGAGGGTTCTTTGTGTCTCTATCTCCTTCAGTTCTGCTCTGATCTTAGTTATTTCTTGCCTTCTGCTAGCTTTTGAATGTGTTTGCTCTTGCCTCTCTAGTTCGTTCAATTGTGATGTTAGAGTGTCAATTTTAGATCTTTCCTGCTTTCTCTTGTGGGCACTTAGTGCTATAAATTTCCCTCTACACACTGCTTTCAATGTGTCCCAGAGATTCTGGTATGTTGTATCCTTGTTCTCATTGGTTTCAAAGAACATCTTTATTTCTGCTTTCATTTCGTTATGTACCCAGTAGTCATTCAGGAGCAGGTTGTTCAGTTTCCATGTAGTTGAGCGGTTTTGATTGAGTTTCTTAGTCCTGAGTTCTAGTTTGATTGCACTGTGGTCTGAGAGACAGTTTGTTATAATTTCTGTTCTTTTACATTTGCTGAGGAGTGCTTTACTTCCAATTATGTGGTCAATTTTGGAATAAGTGTGATGTGGTGCTGAGAAGAATGTATATTCTGTTGACTTGGGGTGGAGAGTTCTATAGATGTCTATTAGGTCCGCTTGGTGCAGAGATGAGTTCAATTCCTGGATATCCTTGTTAACTTTCTGTCTCGTTGATCTGTCTAATGTTGACAGTGGAGTGTTGAAGTCTCCCATTATTATTGTATGGGAGTCTAAGTCTCTTTGTAAGTCTCTAAGGACTTGCTTTATGAATCTGGGTGCTCCTGTATTGGGTGCATATATATTTAGGATAGTTAGCTCTTCCTGTTGAATTGATCCCTTTACCATTATGTAATGGCCTTCTTTGTCTCTTTTGATCTTTGATGGTTTAAAGTCTGTTTTATCAGAGACTAGGATTGCAACCCCTGCTTTTTTTTGTTCTCCATTTGCTTGGTAGATCTTCCTCCATCCCTTTATTTTGAGCCTATGTATGTCTCTGCATGTGAGATGGGTCTCCTGAAGACAGCAGACTGATGGGTCTTGACTCTTTATCCAGTTTGCCAGTCTGTGTCTTTTAATTGGAGCATTTAGTCCATTTACATTTAAGGTTAATATTGTTATGTGTGAACTTGATCCTGCCATTATGATATTAACTGGTTATTTTGCTCATTAGTTGATGCAGTTTCTTCCTAGCCTCGATGGTCTTTACATTTTGGCATGTTTTTGCAATGGCTGGTACCTGTTGTTCCTTTCCATGTTTAGGGCTTCCTTCAGGGTCTCTTGTAAGGCAGGCCTGGTGGTGACAAAATCTCTAAGCATTTGCTTATCTGTAAAGAATTTTATTTCTCCTTCACTTATGAAACTTAGTTTGGCTGGATATGAAATTCTGGGTTTAAAATTCTTTTCTTTAAGAACGTTGAATATTGGCCCCCACTCTCTTCTGGCTTGTAGAGTTTCTGCCGAGAGATCTGCTGTCAGTCTGATGGGCTTCCCTTTGTGGGTAACCCGATCTTTCTCTCTGGCTGCCCTTAAGATTTTTTCCTTCATTTCAACTTTGGTGAATCTGGCAATTATGTGTCTTGGAGTTGCTCTTCTGGAGGAGTATCTTTGTGGCGTTCTCTGTATTTCCTGAATTTGAATGTTGGCCTGCCCTGCTAGGTTGGGGAAGTTCTCCTGGATGATATCCTGTAGAGTGTTTTCCAATTTGGTTCCATTTTCCCCCTCACTTTCAGGCACCCCAATCAGACGTAGATTTGGTCTTTTTACATAATCCCATACTTCTTGCAGGCTTTGTTCATTTCTTTTTCTTCTTTTTCCTTTTGGTTTCTCTTCTCGCTTCATTTCATTCATTTGATCCTCCATCGCTGATACTCTTTCTTCCAGTTGATCGAGTCGGTTACTGAAGCTTGTGCATTTGTCACGTATTTCTCGTGTCATGGTTTTCATCTCTGTCATTTCGTTTATGACCTTCTCTGCATTAATTAGTCTAGCTGTCAATTCTTCCACTCTTTTTTCAAGATTTTTAGTTTCTTTGCGCTGGGTACATAATTCCTCCTTTAGCTCTGAGAGGTTTGATGGACTGAAGCCTTCTTCTCTCATCTCATCAAAATCATTCTCTGACCAGCTTTGATCCATTGCTGGCGATGGGCTGTGCTCCTTTGCAGGGGGAGATACGCTCTTATTTTTTGAATTTCCAGCTTTTCTGCCCTGCTTTTTCCCCATCTTTGTGGTTTTATCTGTCTCTGGTCTTTGATGATGGTGACGTACTGATGGGGTTTTGGTATAGGTGACCTTCCTGTTTGATAGTTTTCCTTCTGACAGTCAGGACCCTCAGCTATAGGTCTGTTGGAGATTGCTTGAGGTCCACTCCAGACCCTGTTTGCCTGGGTATCAGCAGCAGAGGTTGCAGAAGATAGAATATTGCTGAACAGCGAGTGCACCTGTCTGATTCTTGCTTTGGAAGCTTCCTCTCAGGGGTGTACTCCACCCTGTGAGGTGTGGGGTGTCAGACTGCCCCTAGTGGGGGATGTCTCCCAGTTAGGCTACTCAGGGGTCAGGGACCCACTTAAGCAGGCAGACTGCCCCTTCTCAGATCTCAACCTCCATGTTGGGAGATCCACTGCTCTCTTCAAAGCTGTCAGACAGAGTCGTTCGCGTTTGCACAGGCTTCTGCTCCTTTAGCTGAGCCCTGTTCCCAGAGGCGCAGTCTACAGAGACAGGCAGGTTTCCTTGAGCTGCTGTGAGCTCCACCCAGTTCGAGCTTCCCAGCGGCTTTATTTACCTACTTAAGCCTCAGCGATGGCGGGCGCCCCTCCCCCAGTCTCGCTGCTGCCTTGCGGTTAGATTGCCGCAGACTGCTGTGTTAGCAAGGAGGCAGGCTCCGTGGGCGTGGGACCCTCCTGGCCAGGTGTGGGATATATTCTCCGGTGTGCCCGTGTTATAGCGCAGTATTGGGGTGGGAGTTACCCGATTTTCCAGGTGTTGTGTGTCTCAGTTCCCCTGGCTAGGAAAAGGGACTCCCTTCCCCCTCGCGCTTCCCAGGTGAGGCGATGCCTCGCCCTGCTTCAGCTCTCACTGGTCAGGCTGCAGCAGCTGACCCGCACGGATAGTCCGGCACTCCCGAGTGAGATGACCCCAGTACCTCAGTTGAAAATGCAGAAATCACCGGTCTTCTGTGTCGCTCGCGCTGGGAGATGGAGACTGGAGCTGTTCCTATTCGGCCATCTTGCTCCGCCCCCCTCAAAAGGTATTTCTTAAAGTGAAGTAAGGAAGCCAGTGGCAGACCCTTGAGCATGAGGAGGGATACAAGTAATTGAAGGGCTAGGTCTTGGAAAGAATCATCTCTGACACAGCTTCTATGTGGATGTTGAAATCGCCCAGAAAATATCACCCAGAGTGTAAGCCCAGAGCTCAGGGAAATGAGGGGGATGACCAATGTGTCTCCAAGTGACCATCCCTATGAGAGAACACAGGGCATGGCTGTGCAGGGAGGAACCAGAATGGTCTAGAAGCAGTGACAGGGAGCCAGGAGGACACCTGTCTCACCGGGGTGGACCTGAGAGAGGAAAAGCATCACACTCAAGGGGAGGCAGTGTCCTCTGGAAGCACCAGGTTTTGGTTAAAACAGCAGGTTCAAGAAGTCCAGGTTACAGAAAACATTATTGATGATGAACCATGAGACAATTTCGGAGCTTTGAGAACTGAGAAGGAACGGGAAATTGAAATGGACTAGGGAATGTGAAGACCCTCAAGGGGACTAACCTCTCCCCCGCAAAAAATCAAATGTAGCTTTAATTATGCATTGGCTCATTCTCATCACAATTTTTTTTAGGAAAATTGGTTATCATACCTTTAAGGATTTATTTCCCTTCTATAATTCTGTTTCATGTCAGAAGGCACAATTAAGACAAAAGACACAGGCAAGAGGGCGGAAATGTTGAACAAACAAAAGGAAGAACACTCCTAACAATAAGAGCTGTTCAAAATGGAACGTGCTAACTTATCACTGGAAGGTGTGAGGAGAGACTGGATGGCTGTCTGTGGGATGCTTCTGAGATTTTCCACAAGGACTAAAGCTGGATGGGTGGCTTCTAAGACCCTTTTCAGTTCCAAGACTCTTGGGATTTGGTGTCCATTACATGAGAAAAATAAACATTTATCCTCATATTCATCGTTGCCATAATGCTCGATTCTGGTCCAAACTAAAACCAATGATATTGGACCATTCCCCTTACACGGTCTGATTTTTACTCTTAAAAAATAGAGACTAAAAATATAATTCCTTACATGTAATGACGATGGAACTTCTTGTTCCATATATCCAACACCTGTTAACTTTCTGTTGCTGAGAAAACTGTCTATACCTCAAAGACAGAATTGCCTTGTGTTTTCTTTATCTGCTTTGTCATTTGTGCCCAACCTCTCCTCCTAACGCAAGAAGTCAGATTCCAGACTCTGACCCAGAGTGGTCGCCATTAGCGTTGCATGGGGAGCAAAAGGTGCTTCTGAGTCCAAGAAAAAGGTGGCTGCCAATGACGAGAAACACACAAAGCTTTCAATCCAAGAGCCTGGGGATCAAGGCTAGAATTTGAAACCATACTGAGTCCCCAGAGGGACTCAAGGCTGTGACCTGAAATGATGGGCCCCCTGCTGATGCTGAGAAATGCTATCAAGGCCTTCAACTTCCTTGGAATATATCAAATTTCTGCGACATTTTTCTCGTGGTCTTTAGTGGCTCTTTCCCAAGAGAAGCATGACTCTCCTGAATTAGGTGCATTGACAAATCAAAATACCACTTTTGAGGTTACTTCTCTTTGCCTTATAGTTCTCCACTTCTCCTGGAGCCAGGACAGTGTTAAACTTACACACTTCACCCTAAACCATCTGGTCAAGCCTCTTAGTCTTTTATTCACTACAACACCCGCTGGTGCTGCTGCTACTACCACTACTTGATGATTCCAGACATTTATTTTTTTGCCAGACAAGATTTTTAAAAAATCTTTCTGCTATATCCTTGCCAAAAGGAGTTTGTTTTTGCCTTTCTTTCCTATTAAGTTCGTTTGGCCGCCTAGAATAATTAACTGAAATCGAAGTTATTCTCCAGGAATTTACAGGACCATGTATCAGTGAATATTCCTTCACATGAAGTTTAGTTTTGGTCAGTTTGCAAATGTCCACACTCAAAAATGGAAGAGGATGAGCTTTAAAAGGAAGTAACATTGTGTTGTGCATTGGGCACAGTACGAAGCTGGCATTATTTTTTTTCCATTTTACATGTAAGAAGTAACAGCATTGAAGAAATTAACTGCATTGCCTGAAGTCACATCATTGTGTGGAAAACAGCAGAGTAGAGCTTCAAATGCAGGTATCGGACCCAAATTCCATAACTGTCTTATGCTACATTACCTCTTCATGTGTGATGCTTTCAAGCTGTCTGTGATCTTCACATAAGTAAAAAATATTCTTACCATCATTATGATCATCAGCTCTTCTTTATTGCAAGTTCTTTTAACTTAACAGGCTATAAAGATGACAAAAAGTTGTGAGAGCTGGCCAGTAGCTAGGATATACATATAGGTGCAGAAACATGGGTCACCTCCATTTTGTACTGATTATGCATGGTCAAGCATTTGGGGTTTTCCTCACATTTGAAACCAGTTATGTCTGACTCAACAATTCATGTTCACTGCACCAAGCCATACTGCTTCACAGCAATGGTATCTGGCTACTAGATAATCAAGTCTTTGGTTCTCAAAGCATGGTCTCTGGGCCAGCATCACCTGGAAACTTGTTAGAAGTGCAGATTCTTAAACCCCACCCCAGACCTCCTGAATCAGAAACTCTGGGGCTGTGGCTTGGGAGTCTGTGGTTTAACCAATCCACCAGGGCTTGATTCTGGTTAAGTGTGATACAGGCATGCTCAAGTTTGAAAACCACTGGTCTAAAGGAAAAAAAAAAAAAAAAAACTGGGCAAAAATCTACAATATCCAAGGCTGAAACATGTTACTGATTTTTTATACAAACACTTTTCCAAAAAATCTAGAATTTCAGTAAGCCTTTTAAACATTAACAGCAGGATATATGAAGGTCCAGATAAATTAGAAGAAATTCAAAATGATGGTCATCCCCAAATTTCTATGTACATAGAATCTATCCACAATACCAAAGGTTTTACAAACGTTGCGGAACATTTTTTAAAGCATTACATAGTTTGCTAAGATTACGGTAAAATTATCTGGGTAAATTTTCTGCTATATTAACCAGTTTCTTTTTCTCTTTGTGTTTTATTACGTTCAAGAAGATGATGTCCGTGTGTTCTTTGTCTCAAAGAGGACGTAGGGGAGCCTCCAAGTCTTCCTAGCGCTTTTATTTTGAAAACCAATAAACAAGCAAAGAAATACAGAATTTAAAAGCTTAGTCCAGTTGAGGGGGTTTTCAGACACAGAGCAACATCTGAAACAAATCCTTAATAGAAATTCTTCCAGAACAAGTAGAGAGAAGGGAAGATACTGGTGGCCATGAAGGAGAAGGGAGCTGCCCCGCCTCAAGGCTATGCAGAGAGTAAACCGCGTGCACTAACAACCAAGTAACCCCCAAGCTTTGACACTGCGTATACAAAGGTGGACAGGCAACCCCAGGCAGAACTGAAGTTAAGTTTTTCTGCTCACCCAGCATAATGGACGCTCTGAACTAAAAACTAAGACGCATTTTTTAAAATGAAGTTACATATCCGAGCTAGTGGGCTGAGATTCCCACCTATTACATCTTAATTTACACTAATTTTACAGGAGTCAACTCAGCTCCCGAGGGCTTCAAACAAAAGACCCAGGGACCAACCTGAAAGCTCTAAGACCGACTGAAGCAGATTTGAGCAGTTTTCCCATGCAAAGGGCTCAGAGGCTCAGGAAATATCAGTCACAACCATAAACTGAAGCATGTTATGTGTATCCCGTGAAAAACTTTCTTTCTGCAACTAATCTGAGAGAAATCTACCTCAAACATAAACAGAACTGAAGCTAAATGCCCAGTTCATCACCCGGCCCTTTGCCTGATTCAGTACTGCTAGAAGTGTTTCAAAAGTCCCTTCCATGGGACAACCAGTTCATCCCTTGGTATTACGCTGAGTAGCAGCAGAAGCCACTCACTTCCACTGTGATGTGCTGGGTGGGAGCGTTTCATCCTCACACAGATTCAGAAAATCTGCAAATTAGACTCAGAAGAAGGGCATGAGGAAGGAAAGGAACAAGATCAGGCCAAGATGAGAAAGTATAATGAGAAAATGCCTTTAAAACAATAAGAAATTCAGGCAATCATTCAGTGTTGCCTATTAAGAGTATTAATAGGCCGGGCATGGTGGCTCATGCCTATAATCCCAGCACTTTGAGAGGCAGAGGCCAGTGGATCACCTGAGGTCAGGAGTTCAAGACCAACCTGGCCAACAGGGTGAAACTCATCTCTACTAAAAATACAAAAATTAGCTGGGCGTGGTGGCGCATGCTTATAATCCCAGCTACTTGGGAGGCTGAGGCAGGAGAATCACTTGAACCTGGGACGCAGAGGTTGCAGTGAGCCAAGATCGCGTCACTGCACTACAGTCTGGGTGACAAAGTGAGAAGCAGTCTCAAAAAAAAAAAAAAAAAAGAGTGTTATTATCACCAGAAAACTTTAGGAGGATAAAGATTGTGGTTATTGGCCCACAAACATCAAAAAAAAGTCATCAAAAATATTGGCTAGAGCAGATTCTGAGTACAGGATGGAATTCTGATAACAGCGTCAAGGAGAAGAGGGAAGGTGAGAAATCTTGGCAGTGTGGGCTTTGCTGACTCCACCACTAGCTCTGCCTCCTTGGGCACCTGGAGAGTCATGGCATGTGTGCAAGGTCCTGGAACTTTTCTCCATTTTCCTACATGACCATCAGAGTTCAGGAACTCTCCATCTGCACCTGTAACTGCAACGAAAGGTAACTGAGCTGTAGCAAACAATCTTTCCTCTGAATCAAAGAATTCCAGCCCCTGCAGGCCAGAAAGCATCTTAGATGATACCCCTCTACAGATGGTAAAAATAGGGTTGAATTTTTCAAGAAAGCTTACATTAAAGCCTGGGTCTTAGGCCGGGCACGGTGAGTCATGCCTATAATCCCAGCAATTTGGGAGGCCAAGGCAGTGGGAGACCAGCCTAGGCAACACGGTAAAACCCTGTGTCCACAAAAAATACAAAATATTAGTCAGGGGTGGTGGTGCATGCCTGATGTCCCAGCTACTTGGGAGGCTGAGGCAGGAGAATCACCTGAGCCCAGGAAGTTGAGGCTTCAGTGATCGCACCACTGCACTCCAGCCTCGGGGACAGATCAGGACCCTGTCTCAAAAAACAAACAAACAAAAAGAAACCAACAACAACCACCTAGGTCTTTCCATTGTAACTTAATGATGATATGAACTAAGAAGACTTCAGGAAGCAGGAAGTTGTGCCCATAACACCCCAGTGTCATGAGGATTTTGATATTGACCACCATACTGCTAGCAGGCCTGCTACTCTGGGCTCCTCCAGCCGATGTCATTCACTTTTTTCTCCAGGAAAATAAGCCATTGGGGTGGGCTGCTCATGACGTTGAAGTAACTGATGATCACCTTCTGTCAAATTCACTCTCTCACCCTCCACATTGCAGGCACTCATCAGCTTCTCTTTGACGTCCATCCCAGTGGTGGGAAGCGGGAGCCACATGGAGCATATTCCATTGTTGGAAAGGTAGATACTCACATCTACAGGGTTGCAACTGGGTGCTAGGTTCTTTGACAAGCCTTGCCTTTTACCCCTGGTTAGAGATGGGGGTGATTATGCTCTTTTTTTTAATAGACTGGGAAATGATAGTTCAGAGAAGCAAAGTGACTGGCCTGAGATCATGGAGTCAGTTAAAGGTGGAGCAAGGATTGGAACACAGGTCTTAAGGCAGCATCTTCAGGTGCATCGAACTCTTATGATACACCGGGTACAACTCTGGTGGGGGCATGTCCCTCCTCACATGGAGACCATCTGTCTCTGGCAGCTTTGATCTCTCACTGCCTTTCCCTTAGCCCAGCCCCAACCGCAAATCCATTCCTCCTTCATGTGACCACCCTTTATCTTGCTGACACCCAGCTCACTAAAGGCTCCCACCTGACCTTATCTCTCCTTGATAAGCATCCTTAGCTCCTTGGTGGGGTGGGCATATGACAGGATTTGGAGACATCTCACTCTCCTGATGGATTTTCAGTGAACACATTGTGTTCCCTCAAAGGGAAATGCTACACTTCAGACCTGCTCAGAGGTGAAGATGCTTAATGAGTAAGAGCTTGAGATGATGGAATGTTTATGTATCAATAAATAATGCTTTCAAAATTATCTTTAAAGCACAAAGGATGGAGAAGCCAAAAAAGGTTGATGCATACTTGCCCCATTTGATATTAGAAAGAGGGAGGTTCATCAGTAGAACTTCCTCTGTACTGAGGCAAGTATGCATCAACAGAGGCAAGTATTCCTCAGTACAGAGGAAGTTCTCTGACACAGAGTTCTGTGTAAGAGGCAAGGATGTTGAGTCTTACTTCTGAGTATGTCTCTAGGACCAAGCATGAGGTGTGGAAGACCCTTCTGAACCCTGAACATCCAGTTATCTCCTTTTAGCCCACAGAATCCGCTCAGGGAAGCCTTTCTTCACCAGCCCTGACTGCCAGTCTTCCATCCTCTCCTCACCAACCAGATGAAGTCAGGTCTGGTTTTCCTGATAGAGAACCTCGCGGACTCCTGTGCTTTCCTCCCTGACTTCCTCATTACCACCTTGTTTGTACTCTCCACCACCTTGTTCTCGCCTTAGGGCTTCGTACCAATCGTTCGCCCCGTGAACACTGTGTTGCAGATCTCCTGGTGGTCGGTTGCTGGTGCCTGTCCATCACCAGCTTAAACAGCATCTCCTTGTGGAGTGCCAGTTCAGAACATCACCCCGCAGTCACCCCACGTCACTGTCTCTGTCCATCAGGGCGCCCCATTGAGTTCAGCATAGCATCCATCACTGCCTGATACTATCAGCTTATGGAGGAATCTCTTTTCCCGCCACAATATGAGCTGCAGAAGAACAAAGATTCCATCAGTCTTTTTCACTGCCCCAACCCTACCTAGTAGGTGTCACCAAACATCTGCTGGTTAAGCTCCCATTTTTCAACCAACGCCTTTTCTTCCCCACCATAGGCAGGTCACACAGGCTGTTTCTTAGTTGCACCCACACGATGCCCACGGTGGCTGGCAAGGCACTGGCACACAGGGCAAGCCCTATCAGTGTGTGGAGATGCTGACTGCTTGTTAAGGGTTGTTATTTGCTTTGAAAAAGGGAAATGGACCTACCACTACCTTTAGCTTAACCACTTATCAGAAAAGTTTGACATTGTTGGAAATTGTTAAGTTGAATATTAAATTAATCTTACAGTCTTTCTCTTTTGCAGAACCAATTTAATGATGCACTTCATGAGTGCTTTACATAAATTATACTCTAGATAAATTCATCCACTTTAAAGAACTACAACTGCTCATTAAAACATATATGTATTTCTATATCTTCTTTTGATTTAGAAAAAACCTTTATTATATTGTATCCTTCAAATTCTCACTTCTCAGTCATAGATGTGATTTCCATTATTTTACATAATATTCATATAATGGATGGAAGAAAATGTACATAAACAAGTTTTGTGGGTTTTTTTTTTTTTTGCTTTTGTTTGTTTGTTTGTTTTTATGGAGACAGGATCTCGCTTTGTTACCCCGGCTGGAGTGCCGTGGCAAGAACATGGCTCACTGCAGCCTCGACCTCCTTGGCTCAAGTGATCCTCCCACCTCAGTCTCTCGAGTTAGCTGGGACCACAGGTGCGCGTCACCACACCCAGCTAATTTTTACATTTTTGTACAGACGATGTTTCACCATGTTGCCAAGGCTGGTCTCGAACTCCTGGATTCAAGATGTCTGCCTACCTCAACCTCTCAAAGTGCTAGGATTACAGATGTGAGCCACCACACCCCACCATAAACAACTTTCATTTACTGAAAATCTCTAACGTAAATATTAACTCTTCTTTGAGAAAATATATTTAACTTGCAAAGCAGACATATGCTCACTGATACCACTTCTAGGGCTCCATGCATTAATGTTGAAAAAACATTTATTTCTGCACAGTGCTTAAGAACTACCTATTTAAATGCTTTGATAATGCAGTGTCACTTTACTTACACACAGAAATGCACTGATGTCAGAGGTACTGCTGCTTGGATGCCAGATGGTACCACATCATATGACAGTGGGAAGACAAACAGAACTGGTTACATTTTGTGCATGCATGTGTGTGCCTGTGTGTGTGTATCAGTGACAGAAATGCTTGATTAAATATATTATGTGTGCATGAACTATCTGCTAGGAGATGTGATGATACTAGAAGATATTATTTCTTACAAGTATATGTACCTAATGCCTTAAGCAGCCTCAGGTGTGTGTCTATCGAACAGAATCTTTACACTCTGGACTCTGACGTGTTATTAACATAAAATGAATAAGCTACTGACACACTCTCCTATGGGGAACAGTCTTGGCTCAGCATTCCTGTCAGCGATCACTGGGAATACCGAGGAAGCCATTTAACTCCAATGCGTGTCTATTGAGTTTAATTGTTTTTTACTTTTATTCAGATTTACAATTGAGTGTTTTTAAATGATGGGACTCATCTACAAAACCTCATTCCACAAGCAAACACACACAAAGCCTTGGTTTTGTAATACTGAGACACTAGTGTTTAGAAATTGGCCTGTCAATCAATTCGGTCTCCTCCCTTCCAATAAAGAAGGGAAACCTCAGATATGGGATCTGTGTATAATGAAGTTATTCTGGCCTCTTTCCTATGAACAAATAGGCACCCAGAACTCATCAAATTATATATCATTCTAGGATGGCCTCAGCCCTGTCTATGTAAGTTTGGCAATTAATCAATCATGAGAATTATGTGCTTTCCCTCTGGACCTTGAATTCCTTGTGTGTAGATACTTATGTGTCCACATGCATACCCCTAAAATGTGGTTTTCCCACTTGTGTGAAGTAGCATTCTCCAACATGATACAGGAAGGGTTTTAGTTTTTCATCTCACTTTCTGCTTCATTAGAGAATTACCAAAGGCGGCAAGGGAGAGCAGAAAAAATGCAGTGGAGGGTCAGGAGGCAGCAGTGGCTGCTCTGTTCTGCAGGGCCAGGCTGTGCAGGACAGGGAAGCCCTGACTCTGCTGCATGAACCAGAGATGGTCACCATGACTGATCTGTAGGGAAGAGGGAAAGGCTGGGTGATTTCATGTGTGCAGCGCATGTGCCAATGTGACGGGTAACTTAGGGAGCACGTGCTTAGTGGTAAGTGCGTTTTTTCCTATCTGCTTAGTGTTGAAATAGCTTTCTTCTGCTCTGCACCCCAAAATAAAAGTGAAAGGAGAATGCTTTGCCCCAGTGTTTCTGTCTCTCAGGTCAGTGGCCAACATAACATTTGTCACAACGCTTGGCTCTCTCATTTCTTACATCCAGAGCATGGTTCTTGCGGGAGTTTTTTATATGACCTATAATTTTTTTATACTTTTGTTATATTTGTTGCTTTTGTTTTCTCTCTTTTGTCTGTGAAATTTGATTGAGCTTGTTGGAGATTCAGTTTCCTCATTGATAAATGGGAGTAATGCCTTCCTCCTATGATTATCATGCAGATTAAATAGGATATTATTTATAAATAATATATCATTTTAGGACTGTAACACACTACACAAATGTTAGTAAACTTCTGAGTGGAGCTCCAAGACTATATCAATAATTTCTTGTCCTAGAATTGAATCTGAAGCCTCATCCCAAAGTGGAGAAAGATGATTTCTTTTAAGTTCAAATTCAAGTGACTTTCACAGCTGACTCGGAGTTTCATGCAGTGGCCCATAGCCCACTTTTCCATGTGCTTTTGCACACACCCTCCTCACTGCACAAGGCTCACAGGTATATGACTTCAAGCGACCAGTGAGTCCACGGCACAGTTTATCTGTTTAGGTGAATTTTAGTGCAGTGCTAACAGGGCTCCAGTCCCATCAGAGCTTCTCCAGGGCCTTTGTGAGGCACAAGGAAAGGACGTTTCCACATATCAAAAGTGGAAGAGTCTTTAAACAAATTTCCTCTGAATAAGGTGGGAAGTATCACTGGCCCAAAATGAAGCCAACCTGAGATCCGTCATTTGCTTCTGACCCTGAACCAGAAAGGAACTGAAAAATTGACTGCTTGAACTCCCTGAAACAAATGATGCTTGAGTGGTTTCATGCATAATAACTGCCTTGGATGTAAATGGGGCCATCAGTCAGCACAATGCTGTGGGTTCTCCTCCATCCCTGTGAGGCCCCTCCCATGGGGACCAAGACCCCCAGGAACTTGTCGTTCTAGCACAGCCCCAGCAAGTCAGGGCCCCTCCTGACCAGGCACCAAGGCTTCAGGGAAGACTCTGGAGAAGGCTCAGAGGAAACTGGTAGGCAGGGATCTGGCATCTGTCCCTCCCTGACAATATTATTAGAGAGTTTTGCATTTTAGCCTTGGCAGGCTTACACCCTGCTCATACAAAAGTAAATAAGACAGGTGGTGCTTTTCAACATATGCCCAGAGCGAAAACTAAAGCAGATTCCTGCAGTCTCAGTTCTTCCTGGGCACTGAGTCAGGAGCACCATAAGATTTGTCTCTATACTTCATCCTCTCAGTTCTTATAGGGAACATGTGATTCTTGGCAGGGTAGAGCCCCCACATTTAGGCTAACTCTCTGGACTTATGGCTACTCTGTGGAGAGGATGGTTTTGCTGCAGGAGCCATGCTTACCGCCTTCTCACATATATTTGTAAGTTGCTATATGCTACTGTGCTTTATCTCTTAAAACAAATATATGCTTATATGCTTGCCGTTTGTATGATGAACTTAGAATGAAAATAAAAGGAGATGGATAGGAGTCATTTTCGGACAAGATTTACCTCTAAGGAGCCTGCTAGGCAGCAATTCATTTCATCACCTCCAGCCTGACAAACCAGTGACATTAAAGCAAAGGCATGTCCTAATCGTCACGCATGTAACCACTTTTTTCTTTTTTTCACATTTGTATGCTAATCACGAGAAGCAAAAATAGACTTAGATTGGAAATCAAAGATTGGTTGTATACAGGTAATAGAGTGCTTGAACGCTTTATTTAAAGATAGAAGGCTCTTGAACCAGGCTTTATTATTGAACTAAGACTATCTATCCTTTTTGACACTTTTTAAATTAAGTTCTTCCTCTAATTTATGTTTTTGTCAGCTTTCTTCCCTTACCTGGTTTTAAACTGGCTTTTTTTTCCCTCTGTCTCTAAGTAATAAACTACTCCAGAGGAGAGAAAAAAAATTTTAATGACCCTCGAAATTCAGATTAACAAAATGGATCATTTGTATACAGCCACAGAATTATGAAGCCTTCTGAAATATCAGTACAGAAATTTTGCCTGATGCAAAATTTCATTTTCTCTCTCTCTGACATATCTCTGACTTCCCCCTTTTAAAAATGGAGTGGTTATAGTACCTCTTTAGTAAGGTCAAACACTGAAAAGTAAAGGGGTTTCAGGGACAATTTTGAGGCTCAAATTAAAGAGCTTCTCTTTTTTTTTTTTTTTTTTTTTCTGAATTAAGGGAGACAAGCTTCAGCAATGTGTTAGCACATCAGATAGAAAATAGTTTGTCGAAGCTGGACTTGCAGCGCCAGTTCTGCCTGCCTCTTCCCCGCACGCTCAATCTGCCTCCTTATTATTGTTAAGCCAGCCTGCCTCCCCTTATGTTCTGCGTCCCATCTGACTTCCGCAGAGTTCGAGGGAGCTTAGGACAAACAGAACAGGGGAGCAGCTGCATGGGATGAGTGGTGGCAGCCAGATAATCTACCATGATGTCTTTCTGGAAGAAAAAATGGGGACAACGTAATTTCCCTAACTTAACCCCTGCCTGGAAAATGCAAGCCAAACTTAACAAGCAAGTTCGGCAGCTGCTTGGCGTCATTTTGTTTTAACATCATGCATATAAAAAAAGAAATAGTGCAATGCTAGGGGAAAGGAGAATTTTCAATTGCTTAGATTTGATAAAGAAAAAGTAGCGATCAAAAATTATTTTTAAAAATAACAATGACTTGTTGGTAACATATTTTCCCCTACGGTTATTTGATTTCTGAACAGACACCTTTCATTGACGTCTGGCTGATTTCCACAAATGGCATGTTTCTGCTTTTCCCACATTAGGGAAGCTGGTTCTTTGGCCCAAAGTGCTTTTACAGCCTACCTGTATTTTACCAGCCCCTCCTAGGCTGAGGGAACTCCCTGTCCTCTGCAAGAATGTCAAAAGCCACCCCTCTTTCACCACCTAACGCTCCCATCAGCAGAGAGGCACACAGCACAGTGAACATCGAGCATGCACACCAGCTAGCCCAGGCTCAAGTTCTGACCATCACTTACTGGTGGTAATGTAAGTAACTCAGCTTATTTACTTTCTTGCTTGCTGTAACTCAGCTTCCTTATCTCTAGAATGGGGCAGTAATTGATTCTACCTTTCCAAGTTACTGTGTGCACTAGAATAAAGTCTGGCACATAGTGGGCACTATAATACTATGTTTGTTAAGCTAAATAGAATCAACGTATTTCATTTTAAAATAATTAATCAGACAATGATTTATTAAATAACCATGAGAAATCACAGTGCCTGGTGCTACAGATAATCTTGCGTGCTTTAAAAAGTTTGCAGTCTAGTACAGGAACTAAGACAAGTGTGCAGTTAAGTACTAAACAAATAGAATCAAGACTCGACATGTTCTAAGCATGAATTCCTAAAGAAAATATCAATAGGGTATAATTAAAAAAAATATTAGGCCACCACATCTGGCCTAATATGGTTTTTATAAGAATTATTAGCACTTAATAATGAGATAATAATGCGCAAGTCCCAGAAATAAATGGGACAGAACTGACATCCTGTGAACAGATCCCAACTCATTTAAGAATCTGTGTGTAGTGTAGAAAGCTTCACCTTGATTCCACAAGGACCAGCTGCAGTCTTGCGTGCTGACACTGCAGTGCAGTGCAGGCTGTGGGGGGTGCAGTCGCACACGAGCTCAGAGCCTGGCTCCCCAACTTCCAGGCCCTGTCATTGTACATGAAGTATGTGACAGTGCCACAGCCCCCTTCCCCCATCTCTAAAATCGGGTGCTAATAGCTGCATTACTTCACTGAATTCCTGCAAGGAGGAAACAGTGCATGTAAAGCACAGAGTACTTGCTCAAATAAGCAGACAATATATGGTACAATCTTTTTCAAAAAATTTTTTAAACAATAATTTACATGCATTCCTAACTTGTAAATATAACACAATAAATTCCAGGCAAATTAAAAAGTAAAAATTTAATGTTGAACTTAAAGCCAGCCTAGAAAAATAGTATGTTTGTTCTGGCAGGACTAAGGTTCTAAGATAAAATCAATGGAAGAAATTATAAACAACAAAAAATAGATTTGACTTTATAAAATTTGAAAAGTTAAAGGTGCCTGCATCAAAACATCATAAATTATAAAAGCTATTAATAAAGTAGAAATAATTGTAACAAACATGTAATGTATAACTAATTCCCAGATTTAAAAAAAAATAGATTTTAAGTTAATCAGTCAAATGGCAAAGAATAAGAAATGACAAGTCACATATGAAGAAAGCCAAATGGACATTTTTCTAAATGTCTGCTACGCATGCCCAGGAAACAAAGTGACCATTACCACAACTATGAGTAAATGAGAGCTGTTCACAGAAGTTGTCTAAAATGGGGTTTCTCACCTGAAATTAACTGACAATAGAAAACATTTTAATTCTCGTTGTTTTCCCCAATGACATTCCCTTTATGTTATCTTCTATAACCTCGTTCTTGCACCCTTTGGACCCAGCTCTCTACTTCTAAATTGACACTGCCAGGTGGAATTTCAGACCCTGATGCAGGGCTGGCCGTGAGAGCTTCATCAGAGTCCTCCACTGGTCCCTGGCTTTCAGCTAGAGGGGGACCCTATGAGGCATTTTAGGGCTTACCCTGGAAATGCTACATTTCAGTGCTGCACATATTTCACTGGCCAGAGTGCAGTTATGGGCTCAAAATTAATGCTAGAAAGGCTGAGAGAAACAATCTGTGTGCCCAGGAAGAGGAACTGGGATTGTTGGGCATCTAGCTGGTTTCAGCTACATTATGATACATTCAAAGCATTGAATATTAAGTAGCACTACAAAGGGATGTTTCTGAAGAATATTTGATGACATGGAGAAAGCCTCATTTTATGGTCATGATTCAAAACAAAATGTTGGATCAGACAATTAGCATTAATCTAATTAAAGTAAAAGGCATAAATAGATGTGACTAAAAGTTATATATCAAAATATTAACAACTGATAAATTACAGGTACCTTACATTTATTTTTCTACTTTTCTCTTTTCCAAACCATGTGTGACAGGCATGTATTACAATTATTTTAAAATTTAAAAAAGACTGAGAAACTTTCCTTTGAAGATGGAGATTTCAGCTTAGCATTCAACTGCATGGAGCCATGAAACTATATGAAATTATATCAATAGATTTACCATTACTTTTACACATATTCCTTTTTACATTTTATACTTTCCATTCAAGATACTATTTCTACCTGAAATAGAGAACTAATAATTGTCTTATTTCCTCTTCAATCTTGAAGGACTGTTTTGTTGGGTTTTTCTCTTGGCACAATGAAGATAATCTCCCCTCTCTGGCGTCCATTGTTACTGCTAGAAATTCAGCTGTCAGTCTAATTTCTGTGTCTTTGTAAGTGATCTCTCTTCCCTAACTAGTCATTCTCTTTGGTTTGAATTTTTATTACTGCCTGTAGATTTCTTTGTATTTTAATTGGCTTTGGAATTGTTGGGTTTCCTGGATTTGGGCCTTGGTATCTTTCAACAATTCAGTAAAATTCCCAGTGATTATATTTTGGAATATTGCCTCATCCCCACTCATCTATTTTTTCCTCTAGGGCTCAGATTTATATACATATATATAAAATCATACACACGCACACACACATATGTGTACATGTATAAACTTATCAGCCTTTTGATTTCTTAGCTGCTCTTTCGTAGTTCTTATTTCTTTGTTTCTCTCTGGGCAGCATTTTAGATAATGTTTTTAGTCTACCTTCTATTCATGAATTCAATTCTCTCTTTAATTTTGTCTAGTTTGTTCTCCTGTAATCTTGAAAAACTTTCAATTACATTTTTATTACTAGTTGTTACATTGTGTTCTTTTTCAAATCTTCAAAGTCAGTTTTAAAATATCAGTCTCCAGTTTTGTATCTTCAAGCCTCTCTTTTTATCTTAAAACATATTAAACTTACTTATTTTCTACTCGAAATTGGATAATTACCCTCTCTGAAACATGTGCAGGCTGTGCTTTGCTCTGTTATTTCTCTTATTTCCTTTGGAGGTTTTAAAATGTGAGTCCATGTGTCTTGCAGAAATTTTTTCAGGCCTACATGAAGTAGCATTGTTTTGGAGCAGGTTTTTATTTGCTTTTTTGCCAATCACCTGAAAGTATTATCAACCTGAGACCACTTTAAATTAAATTCTCAATTTCAGCTTTTCAACCACATAAGTGGTATGAACTCAGGCCAAAAGTGGGTGTAAGCTTCACCTCTGGGTTACAAATATTCAAGGAAGTTTACTTTTCTGCCACAGAGCTCAGTTCAAGTCATGCTATTTTAAGGTGTGTTACCTCTCCTGAGGTGTAGCCCCTGGGTCCTGGCTCTGCTCTGGGGAGCCCACGATGGATTTCTTCCTTCCTGTGCCTCTTGTGTCATCAAAACAGAAGCTCTAGACCACAGCATTGGCAGATAACACTCTTAGGACACAAGTTGCTTTGACACTTTTTGATAAATTCGTTGAGGTCCCTGATTGTAAATGGTTTTCAGCCTTCTGTTGATTCCTTCTGCTTATTTAGCTCAGTGGTATATTTCAAAACACAAATAATCCGGCTTTTTCGATTTTTAAAATGTTTCCATTGAGAGGGTATGTAAGTTGGTTCTTCCACCATCCTGCCAAACATGGAATTGCTTTTCTCTGTTTTTAATTTCTTACTTATTAAGCCAGATAGTGAGGAGATGGCTGTGTGTTATATTATTATACAGATTCTTGAATACTTGAACATTCATGGAACAGAATAAAAGAGGAACCAAACATTAAGTTCAAGAAGATTTTAGAAAACAAATTTTAACAAAAGTAGATTAAAGAGATGACTAAATTCTTAATATGGTAAGTAACTTAGAGAACAGAGAATTATATGTAGCTATGACAAACATATTTAAGCAGTTCTTTCTTTATTTTCTTTTTTGCTTTTTGCCCAAATCTATGACATAGACTAGGAGTTGGCAGACAGAACTATGGGCCCAATCCTGCCCTCCACCTGTTTTTGTATGACCCTCAATTTAAAATGGTGTTTACATTTTTTAATAGTTGGGGGAAATGGAGAATAATATTTCATGACACATGAAAATTATATGAAATTTACATTTCAGTGTTTATAATAAAGTTCTATAGGAACCCAGCCGTACTCATTTACATCCTGTTCCTGGCTGCTTTCATGCTAGAAAAGCAGAGTTGAATAGTCCTGATAGTGACCGTATGGCCCACAGAGCCTAAAATTTACTCCTGACCCTTTACAGAAAAGCATGCTAACTCCTGGAAAAAAAAAAAAAAAAAAAAACCAAACCTCTAGCAGAACTGTCAGAATGAAATGTGAGAGACAGAAAGAGAAAGAGAAAGCAGAGACTCACCATACACATTTTAAAATGGAATATAACCACAAATACAGAAGAGATTTTAAACACTACAACTTTCTTTGAGAATAAATTTGTAAATATCAATGAAACAAAGTATTTTCTAGGAAAATGCACATTACCAAAATATCATCAGGAAAAGGTAGAATGTCTGAATAGATTTCTAATAATGGAAGAAATGTTTAAAGTTGTCACAGAGATATACCTCCTTCCCTTCAAAATGGCCATATATGTTAATGCTATTACAAGCAGGTTTCTTCAAATCAAATAATTTCTATTTAACTCCTTTGAGGAAAAAATTAGAAAAACAATCTTTTCAATTTCCTAAAATAGTATAATCTTGATAACAAAATATTAAAAGATAGCATAAGTGACACCAAATTACTGAAAAATAGTCAAATTAAATCTAATCACATAGTTAAAAATGGTGTGCTATAAACAAGTACCATCTTCTCTAAAAGTGTAAGAATGATTCAGTATTAAAACATTTAATAATGCACTGGTTATGTTACTAAGTCATAGAGGAAAAGCAAACTATCTTCTCAGCATATGTCAAAAATGTATTTGATAAAATTCAACATTCTTGATAAAAACTCAGTAAAACAAGAATTGATATTTATTTCTAATATGGTATATAAAAAAGTGTATCTCAATCAACTGCCCACATTTACATAAATTGAAACACTGAAAACATTTCCAATTAAGAAAAGATAAATTATTGTCACATTATTCAACATTTCTTTGAAAGTACAATTCTATGAAATACTAGAAAGTCAATAGAAGATCCATCACTATTTGCAGATATTATGATCTGCTTATAAAAATCTAAGAAAAGCAATTGAAAAATGATGAAACATATTATTCTTGCCTGCCTTTCATCCTTCCCCCTTTTTTTCCTCCTTTCCTTCCTTCCTCCCAGGATGGTACTATATGTCAGAGTCAAGGTTGCTGAGAAAGGTATCCAAATAAGGAGGTGGCGTGGGCACGCCCTGGCAAGGCTAATGGAGTGCAGGCCAGGTGAGGACGGTGTCCACAGAGTCCAGGAAGACTGGCACGTGGGGTCAGAGCCACAGCAGAGTGAAGATGGCGTCCCTCAGAGGGGCTGCGGGACTCCGAGCCTGCAGAGGGCATCTATGCAGACTGAGAGTGGCAGCCTGTTTGTTTCTGAGGAGGGCATCCACATAGGTGCAGGAGAAGTTTGGGAGCAACGGGGTGGAGAGTGGACACAGTGGCAGAGATTGGTTAAATACAGGGATGATAAATGAGTAAGAATATACGTTGGGGATGTTCAAAGCCACATCTCCCAATGTCAGAGAGGAATGCTACAAATGTAGAAAGGGAGAAAATTAAACAAACCTTCAGGTGCTGGACTGGAATTGGAGGTATAGAATCATTGTTTTCAATAAGTACATGCTTTTCAATAAGTATGTAAATTGCTAGATGTAGAAATAAATATAGATTTCAATGGTACATGCTTGCCTGTATTTATGTATGTTTATTTGTTTATGTGGAAATCTATTCCCTAACTCTGTTCAGTGAGAGAGTCTGTCCGCAGCCACATCTCCACAGCAATGGGCACACCAAGCACCCAGGTCTTGGTTGCTAAGTACTGTTCTCCACTAGCAGGGAACTGGAGTCCTCAGAGAAATGGCTGAATCCAAGGCTGAGGCAAGGGCAGAAAAGCACAAAGTGGACCTGAACACTTTGTAGTGTGAAAAAATTATGGGACTATGTCAAAAGGACATGAAGCCAGCTTGACAGAGTTCTGTTGGTCATATCTGGGGCAATTTGAGCATCAACATAAATAATGATAGGAACTTATAACCCCTTGAATAATAAATCTATACAGGTATAAAAATATATTTTAAACACTAGAGCAAAACAACCCCTTCCTTAGAGTAGAATACCAAAAAAATACATGCAGGAGGAATGAAGTCATTAGAAACATCATCATTTGTCAATCCTAATAGTAATAATTAAATAAGCCAAGAAGCATCAATGGATGCTAAAAGCTAATGGGTGAAGGTTGATAGGAAACTTTCTTACCTAGTCTCAAAGGACCTCCCACTCCAAAAAAAAAAATTCCTTATTTATTAAAAAGGAAAAAAGAGTAACTTTATTATAGGGAAACCTGGCAGATACTACCTTGTGTTAGTTTCTGAAGGGCGCCATAACAGATTACCACAAAATTGGTGGCTTAAAATGACACAGATTTATTCTCTCACAGCCCTGGAAGCCGGAAGTATGAAGTTAAGGTGTCAGCAGGACCATGAACCCTCTGAAGGCACGGGGAAGGACCCTTCCTTGCCACTTCTTCCCTCCAGTGGCCATGGGCGGTCCTTGGGGTCCCCTCGTTTGCAGATGCATCCCTCCAGTCTTTGCCTCCTTTGTCATGTTGCCTTCGTCCCTTTATGTTTGTGTTTTCATGTCTCTCTTTTCTTGAAAGAACACCAGTTATTGGATTCAAGGTCACTGTAATCCAGCATGGCCTTATCTTAACTGGATTACATCTGCAAAGACTTTGTTTCCAAAAGTATGTGCATGTGACCACACTCACAAGTATGAGGGTTAAGACTTCAATGTATCTTTTGGGGGCATGCAATTCAACACGCGACACACCTTAATCAAGAGATCACAGTGGACATAAGTAATGGGACCAATACAACTTACACAACATTTGATAGGCTACAATGAAGAGGAGGTAACATCACTTCTGCGATGTTCCTGCCAAAGATCCACAAACAATGCAAACATGAAGAAACACAAATTCATATGGACAGACATTCTATGAAATGATCCATAGTGTTCCAAAGCATCAAAGTAGTGCAAGTTAAGGAAAAACTTAGGAATTATTCTAGATTGAAAGAGTATAAAAAAAAAAGACACTAAATGCAGTGCTTTGTCCTGGATTGAATCGTTTTCTTGTAACAGACATTATTTGATACAATTGGCAAGACTTGAATGGGGTCTCTGGATTGCGTGCTGGAAATCCAAGGAGTTAATTTCCTGATTTTCATGGTAATTTACTATATTGTGATTACGTCCTTTCTTGTAGGAATTACTAAAGTATTTGGGGTGATGGGGCATCATGTTGGCAACTTACTCTAAAATAGTTTTGGAAAAAGCACCCTTTACTATTCATGAATGTCTTCTGTAAGCCTAAAATTACTTCTCAATAACAATCATTTATAGCATAAAAAGCAATAAAGATTAAAATAACTGCAGGACATAAAATAAACTTTGTTAAATGAAGAAAGAGACTATGTTTCTAGATAAGAATAATCTGTATGTTTAAAATAAAGTTATATAAAATTCCAATTAAAATACTAGAAGAATTTCTTAATAGAGTAAATCTGAAAAAGATCACTGTGTGAGTACACACACACACACACACACACTCACATGTGCACCCGCACACCATCCTATCTGTACTGATAAGGTTAAAAGTAAGGAGAGAAACAATATCAGAGAATTAAAATGTAGATTACATTAATTTAAGCAGCTAGATGGAATTTTTAAAAATCATTTGGATCCAGAAATATTAATTCTAAAAACTTACTGGAAGGAAACTATCTTATATAACTTAAGAAAGATACACACATAAAAGAAGCTCACTAAAATGATGTTTATCATATCAAAACTTACAACCAAGTTAAATGAACAATGATGTGCATATCATTGGATTTAGGATGATTTTCTTTTTTGTGCTTTGTTTTAGTCCACTTGGGCTGCTATTACAAATTACCATAAGCTGGGTAGTTTAGACAACAGAAATTTATTTTTTGCAGCTCAGAAGACCAAGAAGTTCAAGATCAAGGTGCTGGAATAGTCAGCGTCTGGGAAGGGCCTACTCCCTGGTTCCTACATGTCCATCTTCTTGCTGTGTTCTCACATGGAGGAAGGGGCAAGAGAGCTCTCTGGGTCTCTCTTACGAGAGCACTAATCCTATTCATAAGGGTTCCATCACCATGGGGGTTAGGATTTCAACATACGAATTTTGGGAGGGACACAAACATTCAGTCTATAGCATGCTTTAATTGTATTTGCTCTTTTTTCTTTAATGACTGTAAAATTTAGACAATCCATGTAATTAAAAATGTAAGAAGTACATTGTACTGAAATGTTGAAAGATCATTTAAAAATAAATAATAGCTTAAATAGTAGTAGGAAATTCTAGGGTCTGGCTCATGGACAGTCCCTAGTCCAATGTGGCATAAGAATAATATAGTTTAGGTAATGTCTATATGATATGGCTAGAAAATGGTTTATACCACAATAAATGGAAGCATTTAATATAGGAGGTCATGTCCTCCTTTTGGAAAAAGCCTTTCACTTGGGCATCCTAGAAAACCTTGCTCGGTTTTCCTCCCAACTCAGTGGCCACGCCTGATTCTCACTCCTCAGTCTCACCTGTGTCTGCGTGGTGCATGAGTACTAAGCTGTTGGTCTCCTTGATCCTCTCCTTACCCTCATTCCTAGGTTGCTGTCATTCAGTCTCAGGGCATTAAAGACAATTTCTGAGCTCGCAGCTCTCACAGTTGTAGCTCCCGCTTGGACCTCTTCTCTGAACTCACTTGTCTGTTAAACGGCCTACTTGCATCTTCTCTAGGATGTGAAATAAAAATTTCATATGAAAACTTCTTACCTTCTCTTTCACCATAGCTGCCTAGTCTTCCCGATCTCAGCTAATGCCAACCCATCCATCCAGATGCTGAGTGTGAAAACCTAGAAGCCTCCCCGACCTCTATCTTTCTCTCATTCCCCGCATCCAGTGTATCAGCAAATCCTCTGGGCTCTTCCTTCACAGTATCTCCAGAGAAGACCATTTCTCACCACCTGCAGGGTGCCCATCTACCACCATGGTGCAAGCACTCGATCTCCTGCCTGGATGACTGCAAGTGTCTCCTAACAGGACTCCTGGCTTGCACCATTGCCTCTTCACTATGTCCTCTCAACTAAGCCAGAATGCTCTTTTTAAAGTGTTTGTCAGATAAAGCACCTTGCAAATTCTTCAGGGCTTCCCTGTGTCTCTCAGAGGGAAGGCCTCATCCTTCCAATGGCCTTGAGGCTGCAGACCCAGTGGCTCTCCGTGACCTGTCTGACGTCTTCCCCTACACCTACCCACTCGGCCACATTGGTCTGGCCACACAGCCACACTCCACATCAGGCAGCACGGCTGACTGTTCCCTAGGCTTAAACACTCTTCCCCACATTCCTGTTGCTCATTCCCTCACCTCCTTCAAATCTTTACTCAAATGTCATATTTTCAGTGATGCCAGCTCTGGTCGTCTTAGCTAAAAGGCTAATTTGGTGCCTCTTTGCCGTGAGCTGAGGATCCTCCCTAGAATGATCACATTCTGGCATGCTCAGCAATTCCCTTGTTTATTACACTGATTTTCTGGTCCCTCTGCTGCAATGCAGGATCCTTAAGGGCAGGGATGTTGGTCTATTGTGTTCTCTGATATGTAGAACAGAACAGGGCTGACATAGAGAAGATGTACAGTGAGTTTGTTGAAAAAAACAAATACCACAAATACATGAAAACAAATATTGTGAAGGGCATCGTGCACCAAGGCAAGGGGTGTGTAGTACGTCCGGTGTGTGAGGTCAAAAGGGAAATCCATGCAAGATTTCTAGAAAATATAATGGGCTATATAGTAGTCGAATTAATCTGATAACAGTTTGAAGAACAAAGTACAATAGCAGAAAAAGAGTCAGGACACTTGCTGGAATGTGGTGGCCCCGGAAAGAAGCAAAGGCCTGAAATAGGTCAGTGGTGGTGCAAGTGGAAACAAGGGGCCCTGAGGATCCTGGACTTAACTGGTTTAATTATTGATATAATATAGATGAAAGAAAGAAATAGAAATCAAATCTATTTCCCAAACTTTGATGGAAAAGTCCCATTCAATGGCAAGAACCACAGTAACTTTTGCACCAACCTAGTATGTTATTAAGTTTATAAATATGTAATACATTTAGACATTAGATTTAGCATATTTAATAGCCCAACATTTATTTGAAATATAAATTAGGGTCCAAATGTTCTCAGGTGCAACTTTCAAACTGAAGTTTTATCTGTAGAACAAAAAAATCAAAAATTCATTTGGGCTTAGGGGCTCACGCCTGTAACCCCAGCTACTTGGGAGGTTGAGGCAGAAGGATCACTTGAGTCCAGAAGTTCAAGACCAACCTGGGCAACATAGTGAGGTCCTGTCTCTAGAAAAAAAAAAAATCAAGATGTGAACTGCTGGAGTTTTGACTTAAGAAGAAAATATACCAGAGGCGATTCTAGAGCAAGAATTATATGAAATTACCAGTACCCGTAAAAATGAGTCCCTAAAGTTCTTTGACTTAGCCCAAATTCCAAGCTCCAAAATGTGGTAATTCGAATAAGATCCAGAGGGGAAGACAAACGGGGAAGACAAACAGTGAACAAAACTCAGTCTTGTTAATGGTTAGAAGAGTTCTATTATCTTCATCATACTTTTGGGCATTCTGTCAAAGTCCATGTTAAACAATAATCTTTAGTTACTAGGGAATTCAGGAAGTCATATACACATTATATATCATAACAGTATTAGCTATTGGAACTCCAGATTTTTATTTTTTAGATTTTCCCTCACCCACTGCATAACTTTAAATGACTATACTTTTTCTGATTTATAAAAGCAATAAGCAGACAATTGTGAAAATTTAGAAAAAGTAAGAAAAATCATCTCTTAGCAACCAAATAATCACTGTTAAGATTTTGACATAGCCCTTTTATTTCTTATGTATGAATGTGTATATGAGGATGTGATACCCAGACATGCAGTTTTTAATGCTGTGTACACTTGTCTGTATTTTCTTAGTTATTACAGTAGCCTAAGCAACCCCTTATTGCTGAAACTCTTTTCATGACTCACTTAATGATTGCATAATATGTTCTGCATGTATAACTTGATTGACTACTCTCTAATGTTGGATATACTGATATTTTGCTTGGAAAGGGTAAATAAAATTTTCACGTGTACAATGAAGTGAAGAGAGAAGAAAATAGATACTTGGGTAGCATGAATGTCTTCATCTTGAAATAGGAGCACAAAATGTTTTTTAAAGAAACCTGAAGAGCCTTTTCTTATCTCCCTGATTCCTGCCAGTGACATACTTTGGAACCGTGTTGAAGGTCATAGGAGCTCTGCCAGGAAGAACCAGGGAGAATGAATGAGCATGCATCAAACTGTTCTCTTTAAACATTCACTCTAGTCTGCTCTCTCATACCAAGACTGGTCCCAGAGCACAATTAAACCGAGGCAAACAAATCACATCTGCGGTGAGCAAAAGTGCCTGCACAGAGCTATGCCACTCTCACTATTTTTTAAAATCCAAAGCAAAGAATAGTATTGTTATTTTGTATCTTGTAGAACATTGTACTATACGTTTTCTCACTTAATTTCCAAAATAACTCTGTGAATTTGGCAGTACAGACAATTCCATTATTTCACATTTAATAGATATGGGCTCAGACAGGCTGGATAATGTTTCTTGAAACTCACACAGCCAGAAATAAGCAGAGCCACAGCTCAGAGACAGCCTTACTCACTCCTGTCTTGTGTTCTCTCCATTCTACTCTTTCGGAGGAAAAAATGTTTGATGATTGGAAGTTCTTGAGAGTAAGAAATATTTCCCAGAAACGTCACCTTGAATTTCATTACATGAGTCATATGCGCCTTCCTGAAAGGAGAACTGTGTCCAGGGAAGTGAGTGGGTTTGGCCAGGATTCTGAAGCTATCCTAGGAGGGAGGCAGGAGCCTCCAAGGACCAATGGGTAACTCCTTGCTGCTGAAACTCTTTTCATGACTCACTTAATGATTGCATAATATATACTGCATGTACAACTTGATTGACTACTCTCTAATGTTGGATATACTGATATCCAACAGGGAACAATTGGGGAGATGCTAGAATGGCCACCAGCTCCATCTGGACTGCACCCTCCACATTTGCTGACCAGGTGCCTGTGTCGGCTCAGGGGGTCTGGGGCAGTTGTCTGAGGAGTGCCAAAGCCAAGGCTATAACTAAGTGTTGCAAGTAAGCTAGTGCTCACCATGGTACACAGATGGACATATTCTATTTCTATAAATATGTATTAAACATTAGGTAAGTGGCTACTGTGTATCAGTCACTGCAGTGGACGAAACAGGGGAAGCCAAGTGAAAAAAACAAAACCTCATCTTCCTTCTGATGAATATAAAGATTGAAATTGAGATCTTACATAAGGGTCGGTACTGCTAGGCTCAGTGAAGAACAACAAAGCCAAGTAAATGGCGAGGGAGTGAGGGTGCTGGGTGGCGGTGACTACCCAAGGTGCAACGGTCAATTATGAGTTCCTTTTAATTATGCTAGAAATCCAGCGGCATAGGCCAGTCGTGGTGGCTCCCTCCTGTAATTCCAGCACTTTGGGAGGCCGAGGTGGGTGGATCACCTGAGGTCAGGAGTTGGAGACCAGCCTGATCAACATGGTGAAACTCCATCTCTGCTAAAAATACAAAAATCAACCAGGTGTGGTGGCACATGCCTGTAATCCCAGCTACTCAGGAGGCTGAGGCAGGAGAATCGCTTGAACCTGGGAAGCGGAGTTAGGAGTGAGCCGAGATTGCACCATTGCGCTCCAGCCTGGGCAACAGAGCAAGACTCCATCTCTATAAAAAAAAAAAAAAGGAGAGAAATCACATGGCTCATGGAAACTATGATATATGAGTATTATTTTCTTATCATGAGACTAAAATACAGTTTCTTTAAGCAGTGAGATTATTTAAACAATAATAAGAATAAATAATAGTAAAGTGATGCAAAAATATAAAGTAAATAGGAAAGTAGTACCCAAATAGCAAGCATGTAGGGTGTGGGTGGGGGAAACCATACATCATCTGCTTCCTTCTCTTACCTGCAAATACCTGCAGCCCAGACCACCATGACCTACTCAGATTCAGGGCATTATGGACTCCAGAGTCAGCAGCACAATCTCATAAACCAAACTATTTTACTTTCCTCACCCAGGACTAGAAGCAGAAGCATTTAATACAATGATGTTAACGCCATTCTTTTTCTACCTGCCCCACGTTCTACGTTACGTGCATAATGTATACTGTGCTTTGGGCAGGGGAAAGACAGAAATCAATAAATGCACATTCTGCATCCTGAATTCAGAGAGGCCATGCTTAGTCATTCAAATCCTCACTTAGTGTTTAATCTATATATATTTTCAATCCTACATTTGTGACATGTTCTGTACCCATGGCATTGCAATGCTTAAAATATGGATTAGGAAGAGAACAAGAGACCTCATTTTTCTTTCCTGCAGTTTAATGGGAGTGATGATGGCCCAGCAATTATGCATCTTGGTTGCTACAGATGTCATCAGTGTTAGGAGCAGATAGGTAAAGCAACCAAAGGACTCTGTGTAATGTCTGTTTGTGATACTAAAACAGCAACAGTTCCACAAGGAAGTTTTTCTGCACACCTACACATGTACATTATAAACAAAATGAGCACTGAGTAACTATTAATGTCTTTTATTCCCCTTAATTGAAGGTTGCTCAATATTTCCACTATAATCCCTTGTGTCTGTGACACAGTTTCGATTGTGTTTTTGAATTAGAATTGTATCTAAATTTCATGCAGGCAAGGTGGACAGGAGTTGTTTGTGTTATTCTAGGCTTCATTTTGAAAGAAAAAAGGCTGAACAAAGAAATATAAGGGAAAAATAGAGGAAATTTTTAAAAGTCTACTTATTTTTTTTTTTTGCGTTTTGTACTCTAGTGATCATGAATGGCTCCTATTCTGGGGCCACTGCAATGTGGCTGCAGTCTACTGTTTCCAACCTTCTCTTCCTCTCTGTTTCTTCTTGTGGCCTCCAGTCTAACCAGAGAGAGGTAGGTGTCCTAGGCTATGATAAGGAGCTTGACTTTCATTCAAGGTGCAGCAGGGAGTCTTGGGAGCCATGAGCAGGTGAGTAATGAGACCCAAGCCACACTTTCAAAGGTCCCAACTGCTCTGCGGAGAATGGGCAGGTGGGCTGGGTGCCACTGGGAAGCTGCAGCAGCAGTCACCAGGAATGCCACAGACCAAGGTAGTGCAGTGAGCACAGGGACAAGTGGTCAGCTTCAAGATATATTCTAGAGCACTCATCAGACCTCTCAATGGATTGGACATGGAAATGAACTAAAGACAGAAAACTCCAAGATCCTCTCCAGAGCAAACAGGTGAGTAGTGAAGGCTGAGGAAGAAGCAGATAGGGAAGGGGTCCATTGTCAACATTCTTTCCTGGACATGTTCTGTTTGAAATGTTTGTCCAACCCTCAGGGGCTACGTTGTGGGCAACTGGACATTCCTGCAGGGCTCATCAGTGAGGACCAGGCTGAGCTGGACATTGAGGGCATCTTTCACAGTCTCTCTTGTTATGTTCTCTCCCCTGAACTTTAAAAACCTTTATGGCTTTAAAGTTGCTGCAGCCTAAAGCCTAATGTTGTCCTTGCTCCTAGCAGCTCCTAAGACCTCTGTCAAGGAGTATTTTCCATACTGGCTCCTCCCTTCCTGCCTGTGAGACTTCCCCCTCTATAGTTGTATTGTCTCATCAAAAAATGATCTAATGATCCCATTTCAAAGACTTCATTAAAGGCATTGTATTAGTCCATTTTCATACTGCTATAACGATACTACCAGAGACTGGATAATTTATATAAAAAAAGAGGTTTAATTGACTCACAGTTCTGCACGCCTGGAGAAGCCTCTGGAAACTTACAATCATGGCAGAAGGGAAGGCAAGCACATTTCATTTGGTGGCAGGAGAGAGAGAATGTGAGCACGTGAAGGAAGAACTGTCAAACATATACAAAACCATCAGATCTTGTGATAACTCACTCACTATCATGAGCACACCATGGGGGAAATGCCCTCATGATTCAATCTCCACCCACCAGGTTCCTCCCTCAACATGTGGGGATTAGGGGATTATGGGGATTACAATTCAACATGAGATTGGGTGGAGACACAGCCAAACCATATCAGGCACTTAGCATAATCTTTAGAAATATGAAACCACTGGACAACGGTCGGCATTTAGTAACTGGGTAAAAAACAAGCTTGCAGAAATAATATCTTGTACATGTGCTTATTGCTATTTAAACACAAGCCCGTTCATATACACTTTTGCATTAACCTCTCATAAGACCTCATGAGATATGTTATGGGTTATTATTCCATCTTTATTATTCAAGAAATGAGTGGAGAGATATTTGATAACTTACACAAATCAGACAGATAGACAGTTGCTGAAACAGGCCTGGACATCTTTCTCCCTCAAGCCCATATTCTATCTATATCCAATTTACTAGGGTTCTCAAATGATCGATCTACGCCTCAAGGTCAGGGCCCAGATGTGGACAGGTGGCACCCATGACCCTTCAGGGAAGCACTTGTCATTTACTCTGTCACAAGGAAGGCTGTTAACAGGCTGCCTCCAGCAGTTAATGTCTTCATAATGCCACATGCCTTCAAAGGAGTTTCTATAACTGAACCCCTCCACTACCTCAACTACGATAAATCAAAAACAGCCTCACGTGGAGAAGAGAGGTGGCAGAGATTAATGACATTCTTGGTGGTCTCAAGGATGTAGCATGGTGTTCCCTATCATATCTCCATTCGATTCACCAGAATGGATCCTCCTGAAACCAGATGGATCCTAGGAGAATGGTCAGATATAGTATCTTTGCTAGAGCAGATCAATATAGCATCAGCCACATGATATTGATGCAGTAAGTGCATTCTTCTCTATCCCAATCAGAAAAAAAGGCCAGAAACATGGAGTGCACAGCAGTGTTCATTTAGTGATGCTCCAGCCCAAATGCCTGTCCACGAGAAAGCAGTTAGCTTGAGTGGACCTGCAGAAAAACACAGCTTTGCAGGGCCAGCTGCTTTGCTGCCTTGGCCACCTGAGCTACAGACCCTACGATGTTGGAGGGGTCAGTGGTGAAAAAAAGACACAGTGTAGCATTTGTGTCAAGCTTCAAGCTCCAGGGCAGGAAACAATGCCAGCCCCTGGGTTTCTAGAGCAAGGGCATTGTATCCACAACTGAGAACTTTATGCATGTTTGGTACCATAGGACGCCAAGTATCTATGTGTCCTAAACAGCCCATCCTGAACTAGGTCCTTGAAGATTGATCCTGAATGAGACTTGAGGGCACAGGTAAGCTGCATGAGCAGGTAGCCCAAAGCCATGTGCTCCCAGGCCCTTCTCCCAGCTTGCACCTATGGTTGTGTGGTGTCCAGCTGAATAACCCCCTTCCTCCCCACTCCATGGAAGGACAAGCCCAAGCTCTTTAAGAAATTGTGACAGGATTCTTCTTGTTTCATTTTGTTTTAGCCTTTTAATTGTTACTGCTCAAAACACCTCATTTTTAAATTTAGCGTTCTGACTCTGTGTTTGTACTTTGAACTCTTTCATGATTTTCTGCTCCATGATTTTCCTTCTAGACAACCTCATAAGAACTTCAGGTCTCACAGCAAGAAGTCCTCAAAATGTGCCTGGGTACACACCACATGCAGACTTTGGTGTTTCCCCAAATGTCTTAGTATAAAAGTAAACAACTGTATTACCAGGGCTTGGGACAGCCTAGTTTTGTTAGAGGCTATATTGTAGGAAAGCCTACGACAGTACATCAAATGCTGGGCCATTGTGAGTGCCTGTAGACAGTGTCTCTGAAAGAGGTAAAAGAAGTTCAATTGTGGCAGGATTATTCTATACTTAAGGTAGGAAGGAATATGTGCAGGATTCTGTCTATCTGGGCACCCCTTGGCTGTGAAGAGACAAATACAGTGCAGCCACCCTTGCCTGAGAAGTGTGTGGTTACCAGGGCCCAGACACCTTAGGATGGAGAGCTTGGACCACACTACTGGGTAAGCACGGAGACCAGCAGAGGCAATGGCTGAGGTTCAGAGGAATTTAGAAGGGATCGTTGCTGCCCCGAGGTCACCCGCAGCAATGGGAGCTGTGGTTCCTCCCATAAGCTCAGTCCTGGAAACTTCTGCCCAGAGAGAGAGGCCACTGGGATCCCAGAGGTACTGCTCCCCAAACACAGAAGGAAAAGTGGAGCCCCTTGACAAGGGAGTGGTGGCCACAATGAAAGAGCTTCCATTCGGCCATGGGAGTGCAGTCAGCTGATGGCTCCACTGGGCTACTTTCAGGACCCAGCACAGTTCTCGAGCCAAAGCCAGACTCTTCCCTGGCAGTCTCTGCTAATAACAGTACCACAGGGGCACCAGGGCCCACCATTCTTGCCCAAAATGGGGCCTGAGAGCTGCATGGTGGTCTGAGGCTCTCCTGCCCTGTCCCAATTGCTCACCCTTTTGTCTTTTCTTGGCCTTAACTCCCAGGAAACCTCCAACACTCCTAACTGAGAACCTGCTCCAGAAAGTGGCCATGGCATGGCCTTGCCTCCAGGCCACAGGCACAGGACTGTGTGCCGCTGGTTGGGTGGGGGTACAGATGTGGAGAATATGACATTCTTTAATGGACCCAACAGGCCCATTTAATGGACTCTTTGAATCTGCTAGGAATTATCTGCCCCTACTGTAGGGCATGTAACAGCTGAGGTGTCTCACTGCCTCTGTTTCCTGAAGACATTACTGTACCTGTCTCCATGACAGTCATCAAAGGCACTGGCCTCAAACTCAGCTTAACTAGTGCTAACTCCAGAGCAGACCAGATTAATAGCTGGTTCTGCTTCTGGTTCTGATTCTGTGTGAATCATGACTTATAGCCCAGCTTTCTCCTCTCCCTTTTGCTGATGGCCCCTTTTGCAGGGTATTGAAAATGCCTGTGACCTTAGCCTGTCCAACCACCCAACCAACCACCGCCTGCATCATTCTTCAGTCCCATCTTCCCCTAGAACCCTCCCTGGCCCCAACCAGAGCCTCCTCTGTGCCCACTGGCACCTTCCCTCTTACCCACCCATTGTGAGACTGCCTAGTCCTCCCTCCAGATCCTTGGGGCAGCAGGGATTGGCACAGCCATTAATCATTCCACGGAGAGACTCCTGCCCTGACACAGCCAGCCAGCCTCGATTCTAAAGCAGCTGGGACCTAAGAGGTTCAGACCTTACTTTCTGAAGAACAGTGGACAGAGTGGGCCAGGAGAAAGGGCATGAACCCTGGCTCCCACTGGAGATGGTGTGGCTTCAAATCACTCTTCAGAAAACTGAAATGCTGGCAGGGAGGCTCAATCTTGAAGAGACATCAGATTTCCTCTTTCATATATGGCCAATGCTGTGATTCTACATTGCTTACACAGAAGTAAAATAAACTAAAACAATTAAAGTAGTGTTGATTTAATTATATCCTATTTCCACCCTTGTATAGAAACAAAACTGACTCTATTCAGTAAGGAAATTCAACAAGGCTTTGCCATATTTCCATGGTGATCCTCTCTTCTGATGTGGTAGAAAATAGAAGAGGCTATTTATTAAGATGCTTCATTGTAAAGAACACAATTTTAATTAAGCATATATAACAGCCCCTCATTGACCCATTAACCTTGGGAGGTGAGTGACATCACTAAGGCAGCAGATCCACATGGCCGATTCCACCTCACCAAATCTTTGCTCAGATGTCCCTTCAAGGAGGCCAACATGTACATTTCTATTCAAAACTGTACCCCCACTTATTCACCTTAACCCATTGGCTTGTTTGTTTGTTCATCTATAGTACTTATTATCTTCTGTATTCTCTTTAATTTACTTACTATTATTGTATTGTCAGCCATCTTCCACAAAAATTTAGGTTTCATTATAGGAGGAAGCTTCTAAGCTTTTACCTATTTTGTTCCTGATACCAAATACCTAAAACAGTACTCAGAATAGAGTAGTGCTGGTGAATGTTTGTTAAAGAAAGTGTGTGTTATGAGTAACTGCAACTTAGCTATATCGCTGTCAAGCAAATTTAAATTAGAAACTTCAGTTAACCATCTTTCCCATGTTTTCTTGGTTATATACCTCCCTACTATTTGCTCTTTCTTCTGTCATTTTTAAAGTACTCAAGTCAAACAAGAAAAAAGCCTCATTATGAAAATGAAAATTATTACAGATTATGCTAACGTTTGACATCACCCTGAAACATAATCACTATGAGAAGTCTAATGTGCAGTGTTCTGGAATCTTCTCTACTTATTGATACACACATAAATGGACCCATTAAAATTATTGTGGTGTTTTGCATTTTAGGTGAAAAGTATCAATTGTGCATATCTTACAACTTAAAAGGTTCATTGATGTGACATATACATATTAAATAACACAGGTCAAATTAAAATTTCTAATTAGAATTTCAGTGTGAATATACCAACATTTATTAAGTTATCCCATAATCATGGCCCTTGAGAATGCCATAACATCATTGAATGTGTCTCCCTTTATGCAAGTATTTCTTGAGAGCAAATATGACAAAGTAGAATTTCCAGGCCATAGGATTTACATATTTTAAATTTTAATAGTTATCATCAAAATGCCACCCAGTGCCTGTGCTGGTAGGGGCTCCCCCAGCAGCAATGAGAGTGCTGTGCACAGACCCTCATCTACCTGTGACATTAGCAAACTTTATAATTTTTGCAAAACTTTTTATTATTTGTGTAGAATTTACAGTTTTATAATATCAGGTCTTCCCATGAACACAAGATAACTCCACATTCAAGTTTTATTTTATGAACTTCATTTTTTTTATATATAGCTTTCTCCATAAGGATGATGGTTATTTTGGTTGGGTGTTACTGTAGACATTTTAGACTTACTATTACTATTTTGAATGTAGTCCCCCCCCATCCTCACATTACATTTCCTAAGTCACTATCACATATATATAAAAAAGCTAATACTATTTTGCATTGTTAATGTCTGCTTCTCAGCATTTGTCACTTGATTCTATTTGACTTTCTAGCTCAGTGGTCATGTGCTGTATGGTATATCTTCTCTTGAATATGTTACATCTTTAAACTTCTTATTTTAATTATTTAGTATTAGCAAGGACTTCCCGATCCATGCATTAAAGAAGTGGTGAGAATGACCATGCTTGGCTTCAAGGGGGATTTTTCTAAAGTATCACCCTTATCAGGAATTCAGGAAGATGTCCTTTATCTTAAAGAAGGCTTCATCTCTACCCAATTCACAAACAATGTTTATCGTGAGTCTTAAACTTTATAAATGTTTAGTATTCTAATTCAAACTTCAACTAATCTCACGTAGCAAGCTGTGTTCATATTTTGATTTTTTGCAAAGCCATCTTTCGACTGTAGTGGTTTGAATGGTCATCTCAAAAAAGATATATTCACATTCTAATCCCCAGAACCTGTGACTGTGACCTTATTTGAAAAGAGTCTTTACAGAAGTAATTAATTTAGGGATCTTGATGAGATCATCCTGAATTACCCAGGTAGGCCCTAAATCCAATAATGTGTCCTTATAAGAGACAGAAGAGAAGACACAGGGGAAGACCACATGAATGAAGGTGAAGCCAGTGCTTGGAGTGAAGCTGCCGCAAGTCAAGGGACACCTGGAACCACCAGAAGCTGGAAGAAACACAGATCCGCCCTAAAGCCTTGGGAGGGAGCATGGCTTAATTTCAGATTTCTAGTCTCCATAACTGTAAGAGGACACATTTCTGTTGTTTTAAGCCACCCAGCCTGTGGCAATTTGTTAAATCAACTCTAGGAAATTATTATATTGCTGGACCTGACTGTTTCTCCCTATGCCATCATAAAAAATAGTTTATTTACTATTTCTTCCACTTTCTCTGGAATTATCTAGCTGTTTCATTTGTACAATAAAAGTTCTTAAAATGCAGTTTCTTTGTGTTTCAACTTTTTGTCTAATACATTCATTTAAGGATATAAATTTTTCCTTTTGCATTCTAATTTCATGATATTCTACAAAGCTGAACACATGGATTATTCATTATTTCTCATTTTAAATAGTTTGCCATGTCCATTTGACTTTTCTCATGGTAAAATTTACTTAGAAATATTTCGTGGAATATTTGGCCACATTTTTATTGTACATTTCTAAATTCACATTAATTATAGATAATGGAAGAAAACCTAGGCAATATCATTCAGGACACAGGCACAGGCAAAGATTTCATGATGAAGATGCCAAAAGTGATTGTAACAAAAGCAAAAATTGATAAACGGGATCTAGTTAAACTAAAGAGTTTCTGCACAGCAAAAGAAACTATCAACAGAGTAAACACAAAACCTATAGAATGGGAGAAAATTGTTGCAATCTGTGCATCTGACATATCCAGCATCTATAAGGAACTTAAATTTACAAGGAAAAAAAAAAAACTTACAAGAAAAAAACAAACAATCCCATTAAAAAGTGGGCAAAGGACATGAACAGACACTTCTCAAAAGAAGACATACAGGCAGCCAACAAACATGAAAAAAAGCCCAAGATCACTGATAATTAGAGAAAGGTAAATCAAAACCACAGTAAGATACCATCTTACACCAGTGGGAACGGCTGTTGTTAAAAAGTCAAAAAACAGCAGATGCTGGCAACGTTGTGGAGAAAAAGGAATGCTTTTACACTGTTGGAGTGTAACTTTGTTCAACCATTGTGGAAGACAGTGGCTATTCCTCAAAGACCTAGAGGCAGAAGTGCCATTCAACCCAGCAATCCCATTATTGTGTATATACCCAAAGGAATATAAATTGTTCTATTATAAAAACACAGGCACACATATGTTCGTTGCAGCACTATTCACAATAGCAAAGACATGGAATCAACCTAAATGCCCATCAATGATAAGATGGGCATTTAGGATAAGAAAATGTGGTACATATATTGGGTAAGAAAATGTGGTACACATACACCATGGAATTCTATGCAGCCATAAAGAGGAACAAGATCATATCCTTTGCAAGGACATGGAGGGATTATCCTTAGCAAACTAACACAGGAACGGAAAACCAAATACTGCATATTCTCACTTATAAGTGGGAGCTAAATTATGAGAACACATGGACACATGGGCGGGTGGGACAACAACATACACCAGGGCCTGTTGGAGGTTGGGGGGTGGGAAGAGGGAGAGGATCACAAAGAATAGCTAGTGGATGCTGGGCTTAATACCTGGATTATGGGATGATCTGTGCAGCAAACCATCATGGCACATGTTTACCTATGTAACAAGTCTACACATTCTGTACATGTACTCCTGAACTTAAATAAAAGTTGGAAATTTAAAAATATGTATTTTTAGGACACCATTCAGAAAACAAACAAACAAAAAATATTGGTGAAAGTGGCCTGTAACTTTTTTTATTTGTGAAAACTTTCAGTTCAGGAGAATATGATCCATTTTTGTTGATTTCAGGTATGTTTGAAAGAAAATGTATTTGCTTTCATTCAATACAAAGCATTTCTGTGTGTACATATGTATGTATTAATTAACCATGCCATTCAAATCCTTTAAATCATTATAGGTTTTTGTCTACTAGATCTGTTATTATCTGAGAAATGCCTGTTGTGTTCTTTTATGATTGTGCATTCATTGATTTCTTCTTATAGTTTTTTTCATTTCTTCTTTCCATTTTCCAGACCTTCATTTTTGATGCATAAGTATGCATCTACAATATGTTTCTCTGTTTTAGTTTATCATTATGAAATATCTTCCTTTATAGTTTTTAACAATTTTCTTTTACCATAAACCCTCTTTTGCACTATAGTAATTCTTTAGTTACTAGTGCTGTGTAGCAAAGTATCCCATAAGTTTAGTATTATAAAACAACAAATATTTTATTTGGTTCATAATTCTGTGAGACAAGAATTCAGGAAGGGCTCAGCTGGGTGATTCTCGATTGAGGTTTCTTGTTTGCTTCTGTTCAGATGTGAGCTGGGGCAACCTCATCTGAAGGTTCGACCAGGCTGGACTTGCATGGCTGGCAATCCTCTGAAGACCTTAGCAGAGTGCCTGCATGTGCCTTCTCCAACATGATGGTCTCAGAATAGGCAGACTTCTTCCATAGCAACTGGCTTCCCCAAAGAGTGAGTATTCCAAGAGGACCAGGTGGAAGCTGGATGGCCTTTTCTGACCAGGTCTTGAAATTCACATCACATCACTACAGCCATCTTTACTGGTTGAAACAGAGACCAGCAATCCCAGATTCAAGAGGAGGAGACAGAAACTCTCTAACTCTCAATAAGAGGAATGTCAAGAAAATGTGGGCCTATATTTTAAAATCTCTCTCTCTATATATATGTAGTATGTAAACATTTTCCTTAAAGATACAGCGTTAAGTAAAAGTAGAAAGTACAGAAACATTTGTGTGGTTTGCTATAATTTATGTAAACACGAAAGAATTACATATATTATATATGTGTGTATATATTTTTGTATGCCAAGGAATGTTTTAGGGAGGATATTCAAGAAAGTGATCTTCTAGGTAGCTTCTGTGGAGGAAACCCACAGGGCTGGAGGGCAGACATGGAAAGGAGGCTGTGTAAATGTTCATACTATTGATTTTTTTTTTTTACCACAAATAAATAAAATTGAATTTAAAAATAAAAATTTGAGCTGCATATTGGGAGAAGATATATGTAAAACATGTAATTCACAAGGAATTCTTTTTCAGGATTTATAAAGAATTCGTGTAAATTAATAAATACACACATACAACCTAATTTTGAAAAGGGTGAAACAAGTCTATTCACAATCAACTTACTGGGACACCCAAATCCTGAAAACAAAAATGCTCGATTTCGCGAATAATCAGGGAAGTGCTAACTGAAACTACCATGAGATACTATCAGATAGGCAAACATTAAAAAGTATCATAATACCCAATCTGGTGAGGATGCAGAGCAAAGCAGCTCAGGCACTGCTGAGACAACATTGAAACAATTTGGTAACACCTAGAAAAGTTAAAGATGCATCTGCCTTATGACCCAGCCGTTCAGCCACAGGAGATGCAGCCTAGAGAAACTTTAGACTGTGTATGAGGACATCCACAAGGATGCTCACACTGCATTGTTCATGTCAGTGAAAATTAAGAAATGCTCATCAATAGGGATATAGTGGAGTACATTCATACCGTGAAATGTAGTTAAAATATTTTGACTAACTTACCTTTGACATCATGTTTCAAAATGTTTACATTCAGTAAACATAAGTGGAGTGAAGAAACGTCAAGTTGTAGAAGGATTCTTTTAGCATGTCAACAAAGTCACAGATTTTCAGTCACACAAGAGCAGGGCCATGTATTGTTTATGCCTATATGCATGTGTGCAGAAAATATAAAAACCTGGACAGGAAGAGACACTCCAATCTCAGGGTGAGGCTACCTTTCGGAGGGGACAAAGGAGCATGGTCAGGGTGGAGCACAGAGGAAGCTGGGCCTAGGAATGACCATTCAATTTCTTAAGGAAGATCTAAAGAACTTTGGCAACATGATAATACTCTTATATCTGGGTAGTGCTATTAACTGTTAGCTGCAGTGTCATCTACACTTCTCTGTCAATGTGAAATACTTTGACAACGACCAGGAAGCATTTTTAAAGGACCTATTTTCTAAAGGATCGATTTTAATCAATCACTATTTAAATAATAATCAAGACAATGGCCACGAAGTGCAAGCAATTGACACAACGTTTTTGTTATTTTGTTTATTTAGTTCATTTTGGCTAATGTGAATGGAAATTAGCTGCAAACAGCTGTGAAAGGAGAACACCCCATTGCCTCCTGGTAAGCAGTGAGCTTATTTTCATATTCCTAGTATCACAGAGTGATGCCAATACAATCACCAACTAGGTCATTTATGAGTTTCACAATGCTTGTCAAAAACAGTGGCAAACAAATAAAGTTTTTAAGTAATTAAGTCAGAAAAGGATTTAATGTATTTTAAATATGTTTTTAAAATTCCTTGTAGAGATCTATCCAGTGGAAGTAGGCCCTCACCGTGATGCCTTGCCACTCAAGAGATGTAATTAGAATTACCATTAAATAGAGCCTAGAGGTGCTCTGTTTCTAAGTCTTTACCCACTAAACAGAACATCTCTATCATCTCCTAAATAATCACAGCAAAGCCATATTTTTTTTTTTTTTTTTTTTTTTTTTTGAGACAGAGTCTCGCTCTGTCGCCCAGACTGGAGTGCAGTGGCCGGATCTCAGCTCACTGCAAGCTCCGCCTCCTGGGTTCACGCCATTCTCCTGCCTCAGCCTCCCGAGTAGCTGGGACTACAGGCGCCCGCCACCTTGCCCGGCTAGTTTTTGTACTTATTTTAGTAGAGATGGGGTTTCACCATGTTAGCCAGGATGGTCTCGAACTCCTGACCTCGTGATCTGCCCGTCTCGGCCTCCCAAAGTGCTGGGATTATAGGCTTGAGCCACCGCGCCCGGCTGCAAAGCCATATTTTTAAGTTATTAAACTAGACACATTGCTTTTGTTCCCAGTGTCCTGCCTTCCCTCCCATCCATATGGTGGCTGTGGGAGCAACCATTCTGTACAATACGATGCTGCCTTCTTGGCACTCTTGATTGAGTTGGAAATGGGCTTCTAACAAGTTGGGTCAGTTAGGGTTCTTCTCTGAAATTTTTGGAAAAATATTCTGTAATGTGAGAGAAGCATGAAGCTGGTATGGAAGGCAAGGAGGAGGGAGAGGAGTCTTGGCAACCTGTGAGTTCCTTTCTTTGGTTTTTCCTACAATTCTCATTTTTTCCACAGGCTGGCTGTCTTGTGAGATAGTCAGATACTTTCCTAGTAGATCTCTCCTTCCCTTTATCTACTTGAGTTAGTTCGGATTGAATTTCTGAACTTGCAACAAAGGGCAGTTTTCATGAATACTATTACTGGCTGTTGTTTATCATATGTACAATGATTAAAAATAAAAGTATAAACATTGTGACAATGATATCTGATCAACTTGTTTACATCAAAACAACTCTAATCAAACAACTACTTGAATTATATAATAAAGAATAAGCTATACATATGTGGTTATTTCCTGACGCATTCTTTTCAATAAAATATCACTCAACTGTTTGTCTCATCCCTAAGGATGAATTATTTGTCCTGCTGGTCCAGAGACAGAGCTCAGTGTGATCATGAAGCTGTGTCTTGCTCCTTCACGTGAAGGTATTTCTTTCCAGTAGAGAAGATCAAATAGAGCACTAATTGTTTTGACATCCAAAGAATACGGAACTTCCCTTGTCATGTAATTCATTTTGGTTAAAAACTAAACAATATCCATAGTGAAGTCATAATCCCAGGCAAAGAAAATACCACAGTCAAGAATTCACTTCAAAAGACTCTGATAGCTATCATTGATGATTTGGTGTGTTATTGAACACTTTGAGAATATTGCATCCACCATCACCACCAAAGGAATCAACAACTTGCTATCTCTCATCCATCTAGTGATAGCCCTTCACTGAGCACTGATTTCTCACTGGGCATGGCCTCAGGGCTTCACAGCAGTAGGAGTCAAACAGGTTGCCTTAGACCTAGCTCCTCGGAGGAGCCCTGGGCCAAGAAATCGGGTCCCACTCTACATAATAGCTATGTTCAGGAACTCTGTGCATGGAGGGAAAGAGCTGGGCTCTAGACACAAAAGCAACATGTCTAGAATTATGAATTTTTAAAAAATCACATAAAACCAGGAGAGGCCAAGAGGCTAGAGCTCTTCATTCCCACCCATATTTTAACGACAGATGTTCCATTTGATCTACTTTTTATTTGAGGTTCAGTGAAAGATTTAATTTGAAATACATGTGGCACCATCAAACTATGTTTAACAGCCACTATGCAGGGACTTTAAGGAATTAAGAAGTACTATGTCCCCCTGAAGGAGGCAGCTAACATTGTCACAAAGGAGAAAGATCTGTCCAGCGTTTCTGGTTTATTGTGGTGTCCAGCGTGCTGGGATGTAAACTTCAAATACCTTTCTTTTTAGAGCTTTCTTTCTCCTGCTGGGCTACAGCTGTCCTGTTTTTCCGGCTGGAGATGGTGTATAGTGCCACAGTGAGAACTAGAGAGGATTGAGTAACTCTGTAGTCAAGCTCAGGTACCAACAGCGTCTCTTTTGAGTACTTCCGACTTGGTCTTGTTTAAATTTAAATCCAAAACCCTCTGCCTCCCATCAGTCTCTGAGCTTCTAGACCAATCCATAGCTCAGAGACTCTGGGTGAGGGGGAGGCTGGGTGGGGTGACTGTGTATGGTTTGCTCCCACACACTTCCACTTCCGGCCTGCCTTCAGTGCTCGCTCTTCTCACTTTTCCAGACAGAATAACATGGAGATGGCAAGTATGACCTTTGCAATGGGAAAGATCCAAGGTACTCTTTGTTCCTCTAACTGCAGCCATTTGTCTAAGGTTTTAGTAACCTGAAGAGCAGCCCCAACATGTCAGGGGGCTCATGCCCCTTACCACTGGGGCACATGTCCAACCATGACAAGGAATTTCATCTGCCCTCCAGGCTTCACAACTTGAAGCTCAACCCTTGTTCCTTGGCTATGAGGGGAGAATGTTCCCAAGACTCTGTCACAAACAATGGGTCTCTGGAGAGTTGGGAATGAGGGTGGCGGTGGTTGGTGTTTGGGTCCCTTCTGAGCTGGTTCCTATCATGAAGCTCTGCGGAGAGGTGGCATGAGGTCCTTTGGGATCTTTAGTGCCATTGGGCCTCAGGTTTGTTACTGTCCTTAATTCCAAGACAATAAGAACAATCTCACTAGCAGTCAATTACAGGTTGAGAGATGATGAATGGATGGATGGATGGATAGATAAATGGATGAATAGACAGATAGATAGAATGACCAGATAGACGTCTCAAATGTGTAGCATGGGTCATAAGAGTTCTGGGGACTAAAGGAACGCTATGGGCAGGTAAGGTTTCACAGAGGAGGGGCCTAGAAAGGTACTTTGAAGGATGGACTATAGCAAAAAGACAACGCTCTCCAGATGGAAGGAAACATATAGGCAGATGCATGGCAATGGGAACTAGGGATGATCACTCTGACTTCAGGAGCTATGATTGTGCCATTTCTGAGGGCTTACTCTATGCCGGGTAGCATACTATGTGCTTTACAGAAAACCATTTCAATTACTCTTTGTAGCAACTTTATAAGGTACATATTATCAATGTCCTTTAAGAGAGGAAAAAATAATTAACATTTTTAGTGATTATACTGGGCAAAGAAAAATGACCTGATATTCATTACCTCATTTAATCTATGTCAGAGTCTATGAAGGAAGTTCTATTTTTATGGCAGTGACTATAGCAATTACATTTGCTCTAAATAATAAAATCAATATGTGACAAAGCTGGACTTAACGTCCAGACATGTTGATCCAAACAGCCAATCAAGACCCCTTGTGAAACCCCACTGGGAAATAAGTTTGGAAAAATAAGTTGGACATTTGAAAAATGTTTTAGGCCGGGCGCGGTGGCTCAAGCCTGTAATCCCAGCGCTTTGGGAGGCCGAGACGGGCGGATCACGAGGTCAGGAGTTCGAGACCATCCTGGCTAACACGGTGAAACCCTGTCTCTACTAAAAAATACAAAAAGCTAGCCGGGCGAGGTGGCTGGCGCCTGTAGTCCCAGCTACTCCGGAGGCTGAGGCAGGAGAATGGCGTAAACCCGGGAGGCGGAGCTTGCAGTGAGCTGAGATCCGGCCACTGCACTCCAGCCCGGGGGACAGAACGAGATTCCGTCTCAAAAAAAAAAAAAGAAAAATAAAAGAAAAATGTTTTAATACTAGTCTATAAGGATGGAGGAATTAATTTGTAAGCAGTGAAGGACCAATAGAGGTTTTAAAGATAATAGCTGCAAAATCAAATGTCACCTTATGAAAATTAACCAATTTGCAATGTTCTGAGCAAATTATGAGTCAAAAAAATGGAAGAGAGGGAGGGAAATACAGAAAAGTTAATTACAATGGTGGAGCTGCTGATGAGGGAGGGAATATACTGCAGAGAGGGGGAAAAGAAAAATCTGACAAAGGAAATCATTGAAATGTTTCATGACTAATTCGATGTAGTTCCAACTCTGGGTACCTGAGAAAACGATAGCCCCATATATGGAAATAGGTAAGACCTGAAGAGATCGTTTGAAAAGGAATTAGTTTATTATTCCCTGTTAAGAAATCTGTAAATGCCTGAATCTATATTGCTTACAACGGAACAGAAATTCATGTGTTTCTACTGGAGGTAATCTAAGAATGGTCAATTTCTGGTATTACCATATCTAAGAATGACATATTCCCTATAATCGTTATGCATCCTGAATGCTTAATTAGAACAAGGTATCTATGCATTGTTATAATTATTATTACATCATATTAATGAATTAATAACAACATAATTTTTTAAAAATGATAAAATGAAAACAGAATAAGTCCCCTATGTTTTATACTTAGAATGACTTTTCTGATCTTCAGTATATTAAAATTCAAATATAAAATTCTATGTTTTTAAAATTTCCCTATTTCCAGCTAGGAATTTTTGCCCAGACACTTTCCAAACAGGACTCTGTGCTACTCTTTTTCTGCTATTACCCATCCTCACTTAGGCTAACCGAGGATCTAAAAAAAAAAGATCACACAAGCCACTCAATTTCATAAATAAATGGGAGCTAGCCCCATGATACCCATTTGTTGGAAGTCCCAACAAACTGTTCATTTCTCCCAAGTGTTCCTTTTCAATATATTAGGATATCAGCAGTAAGCTGCTTCTGAGATGCTGTAGAGAATACCTAGTCGTTGTTTCATAAAACCTTTGGTTGAGTCCTAGACTGACTTCAGACCCTCATCCATAGTTATCTAGAGGTTATAGGTAGAAAAATACAAAGCATAGAGAAAAATTTAAAAAGCCTTGTGCCTCCAAACACAAGACACAGTCTCAACTGCTTATATTTCTAACAGTGGGGTATAAACTCAAAAAAATGAGGCTAAAATTTGTTTGGCAAGCCTCGATCTTACCATGGAGTCTCATTTCCACAATGGTGACAGTGGGATTTGGCCTGCAGCAGTGGGAAAGGCGAGGACAGAGTGAGTTCACAAGAACTGGGAATGAGAGAATTTACCACAGATAGAGGCACAGGATGCTAAAAGCAAGACTTTTCTGGCAACATTAGGCACCACCATATAGGAAATGTTTATTGGCGTGACCTTTGGGTTTAGTGTGTGAAGGTTTATATGATTGGGGAGAACCACAGGATTCAGATTTGCAGAAATGAAAGATGCATAGTAATGAAGCTCGTTCTGTATTAAAATGGCCACAAGTGAACTATATATTTAGGCAGGTGAGGCTATAGGCATATTACAAATCCACAACAGAAGGCAAAGTCAATGGTGCCTCCCGTATCCCAATAACAATGCATAAAATGTATATTTCAAAGCTAGAAAGTGATAATCATGGAAAATTTATAGGAGGGATATCTGAAAGGCAGCTGAAAGGCCCAGAAGCCATAGGGAGCACACGATTTCATAAATACTGAAAAAAAAATTATTGCAGGTCCCCTACCAAGCCCATTATATGTGTCAGAACTCTGGAAATTTGAGGACAGTGATTTAACGCCTGAGATGGTGACTGCCAAGAATGAATATGTCACAGCTTCTCACAGGAGTGAGGAAACCACCACAGGACTGGCAGCAGCCAATCGACAGCCTGCAAAGAGTCCACTGGCCCAGGCCAACTCCAAGTAGTGTTTCTGGGGAGCCAGAGAGGCAGTATTCAAGGGAGACTGCCCACTCTCTCAAGGTGCCACGGGAGCCCCATAGCCTTCATTTAAGCTTCGTTTTATTGTTACTTGGTCCACAGTTGCTTGCAACCTCCTGTGGCCAAATCACTCACAACCAATAAAGGATGTAAAAGCAAAAGTGATAATTCTTCTATGCTGTCTGCAAATATCAGAGCAATTACCTACTGATCATGTACTCATAAGGATCTCCAGGATGTTTTCCAGATACAGTCATCTCTTGGAATCTGCATTCTGCCATACCAATGGGATGTCTCTTTTGGTAGAAGTGAAGTTAGCTGCAGTAAGGTATTTTTCTCAGTTCTTCTTATTTATCGGATGGATTCCTGTGGCAAGACTGGTCAGCCCTGCTCTTTCTTGAATTCTGTCCAGCCGTCTCAACTCACCAAAAGAGAGTCTGTATAGAACCCACCGCATCTTGTTCTGACTGTCTGTGATGAAGAACGTAGTTGAAAATATACCATGGAGATTTTTTTTTTTTTTTTTTTTTTTTTGAGACGGAGTCTTGCTCCATCGCCCAGGCTGGAGTGGGATGGCGCGATCTCGGCTCACTGCAAGCTCCGCCTCCTAGGTTCACGCCATTCTCCTGCCTCAGCCTCCCGAGAAGCTGGGACTACAGGCGCCCGCCACCACGCCTGGCTAATTTTTTGTATTTTTAGTAGAGACAGGGTTTCACCGTGTTAGCCAGGATGGTCTCGATCTCCTGACCTCGTGATCCGCCCGTCTCGGCCTCCCAAAGTGCTGGGATTACAGGCGTGAGCCACCGCGCCCGGCTTCCACGGAGATTTTTCAAAAGGGTACCATCGTCCTGTGATCTAGAGTAGCAACTTGAATTTCCAGCATCTCTGGTTACTCTGATATTCTCAGCATCTTGCTCATTCTGTGGTAGAGCACCACTGTTTTATGTTTTCCAGGCAGCATTTTTCTCCATATTGTTTTAGACACGGTGCCATTATAATCACTTGCAATTGACCAGTAATTGTTGTAGAAGCAGGCGTCCCTCTGCCAGTGCCACCCAGTTGCTGGACTACACCCAGCTGAGTGCAGTAAGTTCCAGAATGCAATCAAAGCTAAACCCCATCAGTATCCAGGTTTCTCATTATGAAGTTGAGCCAACACTTGCTTCAATGCAATACCTCCCTCTTACAGGGCACACACAAAGCCACTCCATTTTAGCTGTAATTCAGACCCCTGAAATGCCTCCATAGGAAAACTCAATAGGAGACTCAGCCATGATCATTAATTCATGTTCAGAGATCTTATTCTTGCAATTGTCTTTATAGCTGAGATGGCTACGTGTGCTGATATCCCATCTGGAAAATGGGAGGAGGAACATTTTCTTTCAGGAACATGAGAATAATCTTAACTCAAGAAACAAAGCCTGAAGTGCATCCTATAGCCTTAGCAGAGTGAGAGAATAGCCCCAGGAAACAGCTGTCTCTGAGTATTTATCCTAGTTTCGGTTTGTGATTAAGTTTGAATCACACAAGGGAAGTGCAAATCCTGTACTAATAAAACCTCAATAGTTTTCCTGCCTCCTAAGCTATTCAATCACGAGCAGCCCAGAGTAATAGAACCAGAATGAGAACAGGGTGGTCTTGGCCATAACTTGCTGTATGTAAAATGACATTAGTAGGACGAAGACACCTCACCATATGGCCACGAGACTTAGACACAGTAGTGGCTCAACACTGGTTTGCTCTCTGATATAACTTTTCACCCCATCTGTTAATAATTATGGTGATAATAATAATAACTAGCATTTATTGACTGTTATTGAGAAATGAAAACATGGATGTGAGCCATGATTCACATCCACAACTTAGCACATGGTGTTCATACTTCCAGAATTTACAAAACTCTTAAAGACATTTTAATGACAACATAAGCTCCTTCCATCACCCAGGTCTGCTTAAGCAGCACCTCACATTATGTGTTCCCTAGCACTGAGATCTGCAGCCTACTGTATACAGCATTATCCTAGGCATGTGTGACTTCATGTTTGTAAAAATGATAATAACTTAGAAAATTATCAGAAAGATGCAAGCCTTTCAGAGATAATTTACAGTTTAATTTTTCCAATAAAAAAATACCAGCATTTTTCGGCAAGTGGACTGCATATGGATGAAAGTGTGCCAGGCCCACTGCCGATAAACAGGGGAAGTTTCTGTCTGCTGGGGTAGGGAGTGCTGGCTCTCCCCCAGCCCTCAGGTAATTCACATTGAAACTTGATAATGTGACTGATTCATAAAACACAACTTTCCCCAGCCGTATTTCCTTGGTTCTCTAACATCACCTTTTATGCCCTGATGATTCATTTATTTCAGTTCATTTTAAAATTTGGTATTAATTCTGCTTTCTGTCACTCAGCATATTCCAATGACTAAAAAACAGGAGAAACTTTTTAGAGGAATACTGTGTGTATTTGTGTGTGTTTGTGTTTGTGTTTCTGCATTTGTTTTTCTGTGTGCATTTCTGGGTGTGTATTCCTATGTATGTATTTCTGTGCGTCTGTGTGTGTTTCTGTGTGTGTGTGTTTCCATGTGTGGGGAATGGTAAAAAAAGATTGGCACTGCCCTTTGAGTTACAGGTGTTGGGAGATTTCTTACATCCTGTGAGTGCAGGCTTCATGGAGACAGCCTCCAGCAGATCCCAAACTGCACGTTCATGACAGCACAGGATCCTCTCTGAACATGTTCCTTGTTTGCGAAATCCTGAAGTCTCTAAAGAAACCAGGAGGCTGGGCATGGTGGCTCATGCTTGTAATCCCAGCACTTTGGGAGGCCGAGGCAGATGGATTAACTGAGGTCAGGAGTTCAAGAGCAACCTGGCCAACATTGCGAAACCCCGTCCCTATAAAAATACAAAAATTAGCCGGGTGTTGTGGTAGGTGCCTGTTATCCTAGCTACTCAGGAGGCTGAGGCAGGAGAATTGCTTGAACCTGGAAAGCAGAGGTTGCAGTGAGCCGAGATTGCAGCACTGCATCTGCACTCCAGCTTGGGCCACAGAGCGAGTCTCTGTCTAAAAAAGAAAGAAAAGAATAGAAAAGAAAAGGAGGAAGGAAGGAAGGAAGGAAGGAAGGAAAGAAGGAAGGAAGGAAGGAAGGAAGAAAGGAAGAAAGGAAGAAAGGAAGAAAGGAAAGAAAGAAACCAAGAAAGGTTGAACCCAAACCCAGTTTCTATTAGTGCTTCTCCAGAAAGTTAAAGAGGTTGCAAAATATCACTACCTACCCTTCTCTATATCCAAAAGGATCAGCCATCTGTTTTCCTAGCTAATAGTGGGTTGGCTAGTGAATGTTTCTGTTGTGTTATGGAGTGCCACGGTGAGCTCCAAGGGCCCTTTGTCTTGCATGTTTACATGTTTTATAAATGACTGAGTGTGACAAGAGCCCTGAATATCTCAGGACTCTTATTGAACCTTGGGCAAAAAAACATTAAAAATGATCTTAAGATATTCATTTGCCCTAGGATGCAGAAGGAATTTTACACCGTTTTCTTTATGTGTCTAGTAGATTAATATTTCCTTTATGTTAATATGAGAGTTTATTATTCTTATCTTCATTTAATGTCCTGAGGAACCAGGTGAGACAATTTTGCGAGTTTAATGATCACTGGCACAAAGTACACGAGAGGGTCACTCAGGACAGGCCATCCCTTTCAAGGCATTTTGCCAAAAGAGCCTGGAGTTAATTAATTAATACTGGGAAATCCCCTGCCAGTCCCAGCTTTGACAGACAAAAAATAGTAAGACTCTTCTAGGCTGCAGGCCAATACACCTCTTTCATAAAAATTAAAAGCCTAACCAGAACTCTGATAGCAAATGTCCTTTTTCAAAGAGTAGCTAATCTAAAATTCATTCCATGGGATAAAGGAAAAATAAATGGTGGGCCCAGGAATCTTTTGATAGAATATATGGCATCCAGGTCATTCTCTATCATAAGTCAAGTTACTTTGATGGCTACGTTGGAGCTTATGCTGATACAATACAGCTTCCACACATTATGACGTCACATCCAACATGTGGAGATGACCGGCTTTGGGCATGCCCTGTGCTTACCTGGCAGGTGATGGCATGGGCAGGAAGTGCACAGCCTGCCTTTACCTTACGTAAACACTGTGTCTGGGCAATGGGCAAAGAACTGAAGAGGACAAGCTAGAAAAGGGCTCCTTGTCTGCCTCTATAAACCTCGTGTGTGTACATCTTAGCAAGCCCATAGACAAAAAAGGCAAAGAAGCAGAGACCAAGAGGGAGCGCCTAAGAGGCACAGAAAAAGAAAGCCACAGAGACAGAGAGATGGAGAGACATACAGACAGCAGAGAGCGAAGGCACAGGGGAAGGGGCAGGTGGAGGCAAGCACTTCCTGGTGAACTCGGTCCCCTGTGTGATTGGCTGCTCCTAGAGAACAGTTTCCCTGGCTGCAGTTGCTGTGCAACTGCTTCCTGCAATTAACTGACTTTATTGACTTTGTCTGCTTCTCCCCCTCCCTTAACCTCTTGTTTGCCGAGCCATCTGAGGAGCCACACCTTCGAATGGAAGAGGTAGGTTCAATTAGCACACTGTATATCTTGTCAACCCACCTCCACTTGAAGCTCTGCTATAGATATAAACAAATATGTGTTCATGTCCTTTATGTATTTATTCACATATATGTTTATCTGTATTTATGAATAATATTTGTTATATAATATACACATATATTAACATATGCATATATCTATGCACACATATATATCTCCTAAATCTCTTAAGGTCCATATAAATACAAAATTTATTTTTTAAGAGGTCATTTCCAGAGCATTGTATGGGCCTATGCACACATACACAAGTAACCAAGACTTGACACAACCAGCCCGTCTCTGCAATGAGAAGCAAAGAGGGAGAAAACTCAGGGAAGACACGGCTTTAGGTAGGACATTAACATCTACCTATGTAAAAACTAGAAAAATGGCTGAAAAATCATAGTCACAGAATAAATGTAATGACTGAATGAATGAACAAGTGAACTATCACACATTGTTGTAATTACTGAAACTTTTCTTTTTAAACAGGTCCTTCATGTGCATCTCAAAGTGCAAAGCCCCACTGGGAAACACCAGTTTGGGGATCATGATTTTATGTAGTGGGTGAGCAGTTGGCTTAAGGTGGTCATTTCAATTACCTATAATAAGAGATAATTGGAGCCAAATCTTCCCATTTAGCAAGCCCTCAGTAAATGTTTTGGGGTTTTGGGGGAGAGAAGGAAGGACTCCTCACATTCTGCCATCATCACAGAGTTATTTTTAAAAGTCAAGCAATTTTGTCAAATAATTCTGTGTGAAAAAGTATATGTAAATATATATTAATGTGAGTGTGTATGCATATATACACATATAAAACAAATATATATTTATGTGAGTGTGTATGTATATAAACATATATAAAATAAATATAACCAAATGAGTTACACTGGCCATTGTAAGTATAACTACTCATTGTTACCAGTTATATATTAAATATTATACTAAATAATCTAAACAGTAATTAAAATCAAATTACTATTTTGGATAAATAATATTTGTAATGGGTAGAAATATTTGATTGATGGGTCTTAATTTTTGAGCATGGGCCTACTTATGCTGTATTGATGTATGTTTTTCTTTTTTATCATTTCTAAGAACTATGATCACAACATTTTCTCTAAGAAATATCTTGAAGTGCCTAAACCTTGGTCAATGTTTCTTTCCACATTCAATTTAAGAGAAGAGAATTCTTTTATAATGGAAGCATATTCACTTGGACCTAGAACTCATTCATTCTTATTGTTATAGAAGGCATGTTAACGATACTACTTCCACTTTCCCAAGAGCATCCAAAGTAGCTTTTTTTTTTAATTAAAATTCAGACCAGGCACGGTGACTCAAGCCTGTAATTCCAGCACTATGGGAGGCTGAGGTGGTGGGATCACAAGGTCAGGAATTCAAGACCAGATTGACCAACATGGTGAAATCCCGTCTCTACTAAAAATACAAAAATTAGCCAGGCGTGGTGGTGCGTGCTTGTAATCCCAACTACTCAGGAGGCTGAGGCAGGAGACTTGGTTGATCCTGGGAGGCAGAGGTAGCAGTGAGCTGAGATTGTGCCACTGCACTCTAGCCTGGGCAACAGAGCGAGACTCTGTCAAAGAAAAAAAAAAAAAATTCCAGTGGGTCCTGCCTATGCACAAGGCACATAGAACTATCATTCAATAACCCTAGAGGACCTTATTACTACCTCCATTTTGCAGCTGAGCATACTGGCTCTTGGGGAGGTTGAATCAATTGCCACAAATGTAGAACAACATGAACTGAGGCGGGATTCAGACCCAAGCTTGTCGGACTCTGGAGCGCGATTTCTCATCCATCAAGCTGATGTCTACCTTTCTGGGCCAGAGGAGAGACTCAACTTTGCTTTGAGCCATTGATGAGCTGTAAAGTGAGATACATATTTGAGGTATTAAAGAGGAAATTCTTCAACTAGGTTATCCTAAGTGTTTCTCAAGGGAAAGTTTTCTGCATTTTCTTATATAACTAATCATTCTACCAAATAAGACCTGCATAGCATTTTCTATTTAAAAAAAAAAAAAAAAAAGAGGTTAAATAGAAAAGACAAGCAGCTGAGAGAACACCACTGAGAATTCTTTAAAGAAAGCAACCAGCTCAGCAGGGGCACCTATATTTAGCCAATGAGTCAGACACATTTTCTTACCTAGGAAGCCAGTGGGCTGAACCAATAGGTTGTAGTTTCAGTTGAAAGGAGACAGAAAAAAATGTGGTGAAGGAAAAGAAAGAAAAGAACTCTGAGAACAATAGGTTTCTTGAAAGGAGCAAATGATAGAAATAGGCAATGCCAAAGTAAAGTCAGAGAAAGAAAACTGGGGTGGGGGTGAAGCCAGGGAGGAGACAAAGGCAACCTGAAAATAAGAAACATAAGTTCTAGAAAAGAAAAAGAGGAACATACTTCTCTAGTTCTTTCTTTATATTTGATAAACTTTGAAATTGTGCCGACTTTCATTAAAAACTCTTATGTACAATATGTGAATCTTTCAGTCCAAGGAAAGTATGACTCTCTTGCTACTGAAACTGGGCCACACCAAATAGAATGTCTTACTTCTATATATATTCAGTATTAATAATTGCACAAGTTTATTGCTTTTAACAGAAGAAATAGACAAGTTTCTGCAAGGTCTCAGAAAAGCCAGGGGGCTCCACTTCTGTGAAAGAGAATTGTTTTGGGGGAGTGGGTCAGCCCTATCCCCGGAGAGACACTTGTCAGCTACAGGGCAGCACTCAGATACTGCAGGAGAGGCCCTTTGCTCTCTCAGACCAGGTGATAAAAATGCAGTTTGATGGCCCTGAAAACAGATATATGCTGTACATTTAAAACTTTGTTTTATATTCTCTGCAGGATATTTGATGCCACAGAATCCCTATTTAGTTGAGATAATTTGAATCTTTCTTCCACACCTTAGCCAACAACATTTAACTTATCTCTATTTGTTGCCTTCATTCTCTAATATAAAGACATAAATAAATAAATTTTCAGTAAAAAATGTCACATTTGGCAAATTCTGTTTCCTAATTCTCCCTTGATAGTATGGTTTAAAATGTGAAGGAAAAAAATTATTTCACCTGATTTACGATTGTTCTTAATAGTATGTGTTTTGGCTGAAAAGGAAAGCACTCACATGTATAATTCACCTTTGAAATTTCCATAGAAAGATCACTCTTCCTTGTAGAAATCTGGATCATGCAATGACACCACTAGAAAATTTAAATGTGTACAAGGATATCCAGAAAGATACTGAACTTTTATTTAGTTTCCTTCTTATTGTGTACAGGACATTCTTATAGGAAAATATTTGCCTCATTTTAAGGATCTGATAAATTATGTTTCCAAGGATTGAGGTTTAAGAGGGACTATGGGGCTTTTTGTATCTCTCTGCTCAAAAATCAAGCTAAATGGTATGTCTTCCCAAAGGGAAATGTGAAAAGAAAATACGTTTTCCTTAAAGCTACCTCTGTATTTTCTCTCCGCTGGCAGTTACGGTTCTAAGGATTGGATCGAACCAGCTCACCTGCTCCACCTTGCTCATTTCTCTCAGCAAATCTGGTGACTCAGAAGGAACCCTTCACCAACTGCCCATTCATGCCAACCCACAGAGCTACCTCCAAGCTTGCTCCACCCACCTTCTGTCACCACCGTCCCTTTTCTTGTCTCAGAAGTCATCATGAAAATGTAAATGTTGCCACAATTTGTTGGAAAAATAACAAAATTACAGTATGTGAAAGAGTGTCTTGAAAATTGAATTGGAAATTTCTCTGATTTTTGCCTTAACACTATCGAATTGTATTTCTAGAATTTTACCTTGTTTTCTCAATTTTTTCCCACCAGATGATAGAGAAATTAGCTATCTTATGACTTCAGGACATCTCTTGATTTTCTAAAATGAACCCTAAACTTAATACATCCAAAATGGAATGCAAGCGCTCTGTCTGAAACAAAGTAAAATTTTAAACAAGTAAATATTCTTTTCCAAGGTTCTAGGTTCCAGAGAATAGCATAACCACCCCAAGATCCAGGAATCTTCCTAGACGTCTCCCTCCCTCTCACCTGCCTCAGACGATCCACCACCAATCCTCTCTGTTCCACCTCCTCCCAAACCCAAGGGAATACAGGTGAATTATCCCTTATCCAAAATAGTTGGGACCAGAAAAGTTTCAAGTTTCAGATACTTTAGTATTTTGGAATATTTTGCATACACATAATAAGATATCTTGGAGATGAAACACAAGTCAAAGCACGGATTTCATGTATGTTTCACATATGCTTTATTCACTCAGCCTGAAGGTGATCTTACACAATATTTCTGGTAATTTTGCACATGAATGAAAGTTTGTATGAAGTACTTACATTTGAAGTTTTCTACCTGTGGTGGCATGTCAGCACTCAAAAAGTTTTGGATCTTGGAGCATTTCAGATTTTAGATTTTTGCATTAGGGGTGCTCAACCTGTACCACCTCTTGCCGGGAGCTTCGAACGTCCTCCTGATTGGATATCCTCTCTGTTCCCTCCTTTAATCCATTCTCCATACTGCAACCAACAAGGTGTCCTCTGTAAGCACCTCCCTTCGCCCTCCGATTACACACTTCAGAGGCTTCCCAGTGCTGTTAGAATAGAAGCAATAATCTCCACGTGGCCTACAAGGTCAGCCTGTGTGGCCCCCATCCGTCTCCCCTCTTGTCCCATCATCTCCCCTTCTCTGCTGCCCGTCTTGTCTATTCTTCACAGAGAATACTCTTTCAAGCCCTCTTCAACTAGTTAACTCCTATCTCAAGAGGCACTAGTGAACAGAAATGCAGTGGATGGGATTCTTCACCAATGTCCCCACTGCTTCTTGGATTATTATTATTATTATTATTATTAATTATTATTTTTGAGACAGAGTCTCCCTCTGTTGCCCAGGTTGGAGTGCAGTGTCACGATCTCAGCTCACTGCAACCTCTGCCTCCCAGGTTCAAGTGATTCTCCTGCCTCAACCTCCCAGGTAGGTAGAATTACAGGCACGCACCACCACACTCAGCTAATTTTTTGTATTTGCAGTAGAAATGGGGTTTCACTATGTTGACCAGGCTGGTCTCAAATTCTTGGCATCAAATGATCTGCCCACCTTGGTCTCTCAAAGTGCTGGGATTACAGGCATGAGCCACCACACTGGCCTGCTTCTTGGATTATTTAGGTGAAAGTGCAAGAAAATTTACAGAGTCGTCTCTGGAACCGGGTCTACATTTTCTGCTCTCCCACAGTCAGGAAGAAAGGAAAGACGAGCATAGCTAGCTGGATAAAAACAATGGCACCAGTGTTAACTGGAGAAGGAGGAAATCGGGAAAAGCCTTCCCATAGGTTTTCTCTATTCGTAAGTGAGGTGGGGTGAGATGGGAAGCATGTAGACCTAGTGACATCTTGCTTCCTAGCTTGTCAGTGATACAAGCATATTTATTATGAAAGAAAATACATAAACATTGGAATTGGGCAAGAAGCCACGTTTGTATCTGTCAATGAAATATAATCAATTAATTTTTTTTTTAAAAGACCACACTTTCTGACATTCCAGGGTGGTGTATGCAGGCAGGGGTTATAAGCCCTGAGGCTCAGAGTGACCCCTACCATGCCCCTTTTGTAGTTTCTGTCACACTCCTTAGTCATTCATAAAATATTTTTTCTACCCTTAAAATAATAGGAAAACTATCTACCTTCGTTGTGCATGATTTTGACACAAAGTAATGCAACCAGTTTCTAACAATCAACTAGTGCTTTCAGAATAACATCGCCTTTTCAAGTGCCCACTCCATTGAAATACGCAGGAAACATTTTCAGAAATTTCTTTATTTCAGATCTTTCAAAGACCAAGTAAAGATGTTTGTTTTTTCAAAAGGTTGCTTAATGATCATTCTTTTTGACATTACACGATGGAAAGTCAACAATGTGACATTTGCCATAAGAAAAACAGAAAGATGGGGCTGAGAAATACAATAACAAGAGCTGCCACTGCAACCGCCAGGAAGTCTGGGATGATTTTTCGGTGCAATTTGTTTCTCTTCGTCTGGCAAAGGTTTTGGCTTCAGCTTCATGTTCTTTGATTATTATTATGCCTGTCTACTAGTGAGTGGAAACTGCAAGTACTCTCTCTGTCTTTCCACCCCGGACGAGTGAAAAGAAGAAATGAGCCAAAGTCACTCTGAACAGGAATTAAAAGAAAACTATTCCACCATTGGCTCGAAAGATCCAGACGGGTGATGTATCTATATAAGCTCCATTCACTGGTGGTTCAATCACTTAGCCTCTCCCATATGTATCAGGGAAATATCTCTGATGAGCAGTGTGAGGGTGTGGGGCTAAACCCAGAAAGATATATCACATGCTTTCTTGGAACTAATTTATTCAGGCTAAGCCATCAACTTTCTTTATTGCTGATAGAGTGGGCATTTCTCAGGGATACCAAAGGTTCTCTATCTACAGCAAAGCCCTCAGTAAGCTGCATTGCAGGGCACCTCAGCCTCAGTGCAGTGGTTGTACAAAACCTTGCTTCACTCAGCAGTGGTCATTGAAGAATGACTGTGTGAATAAGCCTAACTGGTTTTCCTCGTTTCCCAAGTTTTAAGGCCAAATTGACCTAAAACTCTAGCCCATACCCTTTATATTTGGTGACAGTATCTACCAGGTTAAGAATGTCAGGATGAATTAGATGGCATCTTTATGTAGGGAATATGGCTACATCTATTTCAGGGACTTCCTTTTTAATTTTATTTATTTATTTACTTGTTTATTTATTTTTGAGACAGAGTGTCACTCTTGTCGTGCAGGCTGGAGTGCAATGGCACGATCTCGGCTCACTGCAACCTCCACCTCCTGTGTACAAGCAGTTCTCCTGCCTCAGCCTCCTGAGTAGCTGGGATTACAGGCATGTGCCATCACATCTGGCTTTTAGTAGAGATAGGGTTTCACCATGTTGGCCTGGCTGGTCTCGAACTCCTGACCTCAGGTGATCGGCCCACCTCGGCCTCCCAAAATACTGGGATTACAGGCATGAGCCACCGTGCCACCGTGCCCAGTCAGGCATCCTTTATAATGGCATATCTTCTGGGGATTCCTAATATGAAATTAAAATCTATAATTTTAATTTAAAATATTTTATGAATTACAGGAATTACAGTCATCCCTCAGTATCCAAGGTAGATTGGTTCATCTTGGCTCACTGCAGCCTTGACCTCCTGGGCACAGGTGATCCTCCCACCTCAGCCTCCTAAGTAGCTGGGACCACAGGCACAGGCTACCACTCTCAGTTAATTTTTGTCTTTTTAGTAGAGACAGGGTTTTGCCATGTTGTCCAGGCTCATCTGAAACTGCTGTACTAAAGTGATCCACCCGCGTTGGCCTCCCAAAATGCTGGGATTACAGGTGTGAGTCACCACACCTGGCCTCTTTTATTTTTTCTTCTTTTCTTCCTTTTTTTAAAGATAAGGTCTTGCTCTGTCGACCAGGCTAGACTGCAGTGCCCAGTCACAGCTCACTGCAGCCTCAACCTTCTGAGCTCAATCGATCCTCCTACCTCAGTCTCCTGAATAGCTGAGACTACAGGCACATGCCACCACACCCAGCTATTTTCAAAAATTTTTTGGGGGGAGAGAGGGTCTCACTATGTGGTCCAGACTAATCTCAAACTTGGACCTCAAGTGATCCTCCCACCTCAGCCTCCCAAGTAGCTCACAGTTCTTTTTTTTTTTTTTATACTTTAAGTTATAGGGTACCTGTGCACGACGTGCAGGTTTGTTACATATGTATACATGTGCCATGTTGGTGTGCCGCACCCATTAACTCATCATTTACATTAGGTATATCTCCTAATGCTATTCCTCCCCGCTCCCCCCTACCCACAATAGGCCCCGATGTGTGATGTTCCCCTTCCTGTGTCCACGTGATCTCATTGTTCAATTCCCACCTATGAGTGAGAACATGTGGTGTTTGGTTTTCTGTTCTTGCGATAGTTTGCTGAGAATGATGGTTTCCAGCTTCATCCATGTCCCTACAAAGGACACGAACTCAGCATTTTTTATGGCTGCATAGTAGTCCATGGTGTATATGTGCCACATTTTTTAAATCCAGTCTGTCACACTCACAGTTCTTTAAGTCAGAAGTTCACCTGCAAAGTGGCTGGGTTCTCTGCTTAGGGTTTCACAAGTCCAAAATCAAGGCTTTGGCAGGATCTACAGTCATCTGGGGCTGGAAACCTCTTCCATGCCCATCCAGGCTGTGGCAGGATTCACTCCTGTAGCTGTAGGACTGAGTCCCTCTTCTCTTGCTGACTGGCACCAGACTGCTCTGAGCCCCAAGAGGCCATTCACAGTCCTTACCATGTGGACCCCATCCTCAAAGTCAGCTATAGAAAACTCTCTTACATCAAACTCCTCTCCTGCTGGGCTTCTCTGACATGTTCCTTCCCAACCTCTAGACCTAGATCGCAAGGGCTCAGGACATTCGGTCAGGCCACCGGGGATAAGCTCCCTTCCTAAACCAACTGTACCACACAACAAAACCTCACCGTGGAGGTAAGCTCCATCCTGCTCACAGTCCCAGGATCCTGCAGGGCACATACAGCAGGGTTCGCAGATCTTGGGGGCCACCTCAGAATCCTGCCTCCATACAAGTTTTGAACTTTAAGGAGTCCCCAGTTCCACAGATCTGCCTGATGCTGCCTGATGGCTTCTATCCTGTGTACAGTAGCGGAGCACTGGGCTGAGGTCCGAGGCTTGAGGTCTAAAGACAGCTCAGCTCACTCCTTCAGCACCATCGCTTCACCCTCTGCTGGGCTTGGGGCCAGCCCAAGGCCACTCCTCACGGCCACACAAAGGGTGCTCGGGGGCCACTGCTCTGAGCTGTCATCTCTTCTTTCCCATGTCACCTCTTTCCTAGTTCTATTTTAGTTATTTGGATGTTACTCATTTTTGTGGATCTTTTGACACCTTTAATTGCTCTTCTCTTCCCACGCCTATTAAGTTTTCTCACCCTTTGATATTGGCATTAGGAGCATTTTAAATAATTTGCCAAATAATGTTTTACCACTGCTGTTTTCTGTAAGTTACATTGCTTTGCCTTTAACCCTGTATTAATTTTGCTGTAAAGTGTTAAATAGCATGAAGTTGGGTTATTTTACACACAAGATTGTAGGGCTTCCTAGATTCAAAGTCTTATTTCTTCATATGTATACTGACTAAAAGCAAAGGCAAGTTAATAATGCAAATTTGCTTTGAAGTTCAATGTCATCTTTTGGCGCACAGCTACAGTGTGCCTATTCAGCCAGACCGTGAGCCTCAACTCTAAGAAAGAGTTACAACATTATTCCAACACTGAAATTCTTTCAAAGTCGTTATAAAGCTAAAGCACAGAACTATTACCATCGATACCAGACCAACAATTCTTCAAGCCCTGGCACATTTCATTGGTGTACGTTTGATGTGCCCTGAAGCTTATATTTGTTCCTGACTCATATGAATAAACAGAGAACTACTCAGTCTTCCTTCTGGTCCTCCCCTACTGCGGGCCTGGATCCAGTGCAGGAAACTCAGAGACAAGATGTGGCTCTATGACCACATGGACAAAGTGGAGAAGAGCCACATTTTAATGTTCCAAAAAATCTACTTACAGTGTTTTCATCATGTATCAGTGGCCTGCGATATCACCTGGGTATGATTTCATTTGTATCTCAGTGCAGAAGAGATGGATGATTTGCACTTATTCTCAAATAAAAAATAAAAATTTCTCCACTCGCTTTGTTATCTGTCCCCTTGCCCCTCACCCCACAAAACTGCTAGAAAACATGACTCACTTTCCTTAAGACACACTCTAGTGCTGTCTACACAAGGAATAGGAGTGCTGTTTGTTCTCCACCTACTTCCAAAGTTCAAATATACCTCCCTGTCGTCACCAAACTCGTCTTAATTGTGCAGTGAGAAATAAAAAACTGCGAAGTGCCTGCAATGAACCTTAACAACAATGAGAAGGGATAGTTCCGAGAAATGCTTCACAAAAGAACTGAGTTTCTATGCCTCTTTCCTGAGTTTAAAATGGGCACAACTGAAAACCTAAGATTTCCTGGAGTCCTGGGGCCAAAGGCATAAAAATACAGGGGTGAATGAGATTGACGTTATCCTAAATCATGCTAAATACTAGGAAAGTCACTTGTAACTGCAACCCCCCCATCAAACTGCACCCTGTAGTTCACATGAGAAAATGCAGCTTACTAGGCATCTTAGTTCATACGAAATAAATTGCCATCCACTCCCCTTAAAAAGGTTAAAGTTTTGTTTTGTTTTGTTTTGTTTTGTTTTGTTTTTCACTTTGGAGATCCCAAAATCAAACACGCAGAAAGAGGTAAAACGCAGTTCTTCCACTTGACTTCCATCAGGATGATATGGTTGACTTTGAGTTGAAATACGTGCAAATAAGGTTCAACTTCTTAAGACACTGAAGGAAAGTATCTAAAATGTCTAAAAATTTGCTAAGACTTGGAGAACTTTTCTGCACATCTGTTTGTGTTGGGCAGAGTAACAGCCTCCTCAAGAAGTCTGCATCTTCATCCCTGGAAATGGACACTGCGTTGCCTTGCATGGCAAAGGGGAATCAAGGCTGCTAATCAACAGGCCTTCAGATGAGGGGACTTTTCTGGGGCATCCAGGAGGGCCCAACGTCATCACAAGAGTCCTTCAACCAGTGTTAGAATGTACATCATATTCCCACATATGTCCAGATTTTTAAATTATCCCCAAAGAGTCTGTGGTCAGAATTTTGCTATAAATAAGACAGAGTTGGTGTGTGCTCCCTGAGATTCACTTTGATAGAACAGTGAGATTTTCCTCGCATTTCCCACTCAATGCTGCAGCTCTACATCCAAGATCCATGGCTCCCAGAGCTGTACTGTTGGACGCAGAGCAGCCTCTGCCCCTCAAGCTCCCAGCTCCCCACTGCCTGGCCCAGTTTAGGGACAGCTGGTGTGGCAGGATCCCCTCATGGGCTGCCAAAGAGCACCCACCTCCTTGTATTTAAGGAATATTTTTCCAAAGAGTATGGCCTTTAGAAATCTGCTGTATTTAGAGGGGTGGAGGGACTGGGGAGATGTTGGTCAAAGGACACAAAATTTCAAGTAGACAGGAGGAATACATTCAAAAGATGTATTACATATCATAGTAACTGCAGTTAATAACAGTATACTGATTACTTTTTAGTGTTCCTAAGAGAGTAGCTTTTAAGTGTTCACACCACAAAATAAATGATAAATATGTGAGGTCATGCACATGTTAAATAGCTTAATTTAGCCCTTTCACAATGTATACACATATCAAGACATCATGTTTTACACCATAAATAATGTACAATTTTTATTTGTCAATTAAAAAAATATGTTGTATTCACAGCCAAAAAGAAACAAAAAGAAATCATATTCATGGGAGGAATCCAGAACAGAAATGAAGCCAAAAGAAAGAGAAAAGGAAAAAGACTCTAGGACCTTATATATGACTCCACATAACTCTCACCCCCAAAATATTACAAGACCATCTAGGAGACCAACAGCTGTTGCCAAAGAGCAGCCCAGGTCTTTTGTTTATTCATTCAACAAACATTATGGTTTATGATGTTCCAGCCCACGATGGAGATGAGAACATGAATGTTAGTTTATTGTGTTGTAAAGTCTTTCATCAGATGTGACATTTCTAGGAACAACTTTACGTGCGTCAGCCAGCTGTGCAGCACATCTCAAACTTCAGCGTGCGCACAAACCTTCCAGGGGCCTGCAAGGAGCACTCTGATGCAGGAGGTCTGGGGTGGTGCCTGAGAGCCTGCATTTCTAATGGGATGTGAAAAGATGGTGAAGCTGCTGGTCCAGGGCCTGCAGTTTGAGTAGCAGGACACTATAATCCAGGACTCTGTTTCATCCACCTCAATTCACTGTTGCTCTCCTAAGAACATTTTATAAAATCCCGAGACAAGATATGTCTCCCCATCACTACTGCACAACTATATTACACAAGGCAATAATCTTTTTGGATGTTGACCTTTGTAAGTGTCATATAAAAGTGAATGGCAAAACGAAAGAAGAAGGTAAATTTTCATTTTTGTGTGAGGGAGAGACATATGGATGAGGTATCAATCTGGAAATACGTTGCCTACAGTCATCAAAATAGAATGACTCAAAATGTCAACAGCACTGAAGCTCTTGAACTGACGAAGCAAGCAGGTGCGGCATTTGTCAGCAGGATGAGGAAGAGGTGCCTATCATAAACAAGGGACTGGAGGGTTCAGAAAGAGCTTTCAAGGAAGTAAAGCTCTTTAGCCAGGGCAGAGGTGGGGGCGAGGAGGGCAAGTGAATGCCCTGCGTATGGAAATAAACCAGGCCGTTACTAACCTGCCAGACAATAAAGCTTCAGGAGAGTTGGGTTTTACTACCATATTTCACAGAGCACCGTGCCTGAACTGCTCCCAGATGCACAGTTCAGGTTCACGCTCCTCATCTCCCTTCCTACTTTATATGAGGTGATCATATCTTTTACTCACAGAGCTGGGAACGATGTCCTTGAATGTACCAATCATAGACGTTTCTGTCATTAAAGCTTGATTATAAAATCTCCCCTAAGAACAAATGGTGGGGACCATGCTGGCTTTATAAAAGTTCCATTAGTCCTCCGAGCAAAGTCCCCGTGGCCAAAAACCAAATCCCTCACACGCAGTGGAGCCATCGCTGACCGTAAAGGACAGAGCAGCTATGACCTTTCACACAGAGAGTCATTTGTAAGTGAATTAAAAGTATCACCACAGGATTAAAATGGTCGCTATGAATCAACAATTTCTGATACACAGATACCACTCAGCAAGCTAAGAAGTTAAGTAGAATAATGTGATTACCTTATTCAATTACAGATTTGTAAAAATTTCTTTTCAAACCCAGACCCCACATCCCTAAAGTACTTCTAAAGGTATTTTAAGTACTCATTTATCTTTTCACTGGAAAGTATTAATATTTCCTGCTATTTTAAAGGAAATATTATACTCTATTGGGAAGGTATTCTCAGCTAACATAAACACACAGTATGGCTATACTAATAAAGTATTTTCAAGCAGCAAAAAATTACCATTTTATGCAGATGATAATGTAATGTTTAACCAGTAAAATAATTCCCTCATTTATTATAATAGCTGTAATTATAATAGCTGTATCATCATTAATAGCTATATAATAGCTGTACAGCTATTAATACTAAGGTACAAAATCAATTTAAATTTAGTCAGAACTTTTGTCATTATCAAAAAGTTATTAAGACTCCTTTTATGTAGAATTTTAATGTATCCCCAAAGCGTTCTAAGTAGTTCAGCCAATTAATAAAGAGCAAGATACTATAAAAGAAGCCTTATTTTTTTTCTAAACTAATACAATATGTGTAACAAAGTTTTAGAGTCTTACCATTTTTTAAGATGTAGAAAAATGTTAGAATAATTTAAACAGGAGCCTGGAAAGTGTCTTACATCCCTGATGCAATACATTAAATCTGATTAAAGACCCCTACAATAATAGCCTTTTTTTTTTTTTTTTTTTTTTTTTTTGAGACGGAGTTTCAAGCTAGAGTGCAATGGCACGATCTTGGTTCACTACAACCTCTGCCTCCCGGGTTCAAGCCATTCTCCTGCCTCAGCCTCCCAAGTAGCTGGGATTATAGGAGCCCACGATCTCGCTCCACTAGTTTTTGTATTTTTAGTAGAGACAGGATTTTGCCATGTTGGCCAGGCTGGTCACGAACCTCTGACCTCAGGTGATCTGCCTGCCTCAGCCTCCCAAAGTGTTGGGATTACAGGCATGAGCCACCGCGCCCGATCAATAACTGCCATTTCTAATGAGGGAGGATCTTAATCAGTAACATATCAAAATAGATACACCACCTGAAATTATTCACATTTTGTAGTTAATATATACATTTAACCATAAAAAGGTTTAATAAATAATAATAAAGCTGATAACTTTGCAAGTTTTGCCATGTGCCAATAACCATGTTTAATACTTTATTTTATTATTTGATTGTAAGGTATGTATTATTGTTATTATTATTGTCATTGTTATTCTCATGGTATAAATAAGAAAACTGAGATGTTACAATATGGCAGTCACTGAATTTGAGCTTAAGTGACTTTGACTCCAAAGTTTATGTGCTTGGCTAATATGCTTTGCTTTCGCAGTACATACAATTATAACATATTCTTTAATTTCCAAACAAACCAAAACTAGGAAAAATGTCACTTTTCTTTTTCTTTTAAAAATTTTCAAGTATTTGTTATTATTTACTATAGCCACCATGCTGTACACTAGATCTCCAGGACGTACTCATCATAACAATATCCCTTATTTTTCAATTTAAAAGATAAACCTAGACTTGGGGGTCTAGATGACAAATTAGTCAGCCAGATTTGTCTCTTATCCTTCCTGATATCCCACGGAAATGAATGCTAAAACTGATAAAAAAAAAAAAAAGGAAAGAACCGCACATCAACAATTGGAGAGGGCTTGTCAAAGAATGATGACTTCACCATATTTCAAGAAAATGAAAAGCAGATGAGAGTGAATGGATGCATGAAATGAAGGGAGAACGCTATGACTCAGAATGTTCTGTTAAGAGGCTGCAGAAGAGATAATACCAGTCTGTCTGACAAACTCCAGTGAGTCTAAAAGTGATGGGGATGGTGTAAGCAGGAGTAAACCTGCAGCAGTCCCAGCTGCCTTCATCTCCACCCCAGCTCTTCCAACCACGCCCATAGAGATGTGAAGTTGAAATGTCCACACAGGTAAAACCTGACAGCTGTCCTCTAAAGACTTGTCATTAAGTGTCTGGGAAGCTCCAAGACATCTCATGCATGCGTTTCTACCTCCAGGGAAAAGCTTTCTTATTCTGATATTTGGTAGGGCCTCAGCTTGACTCCTTTCTTATCTGCTTACTAGAAAGCAAAGATTCCTAGTGATTAAATCTTTCTCTACTCTGCCCAGAATCTTCAGCCAGAATTTCTACTCAAAGAAGAGATACAGAATTTCAAAAATATCTTAAATATATAGTAACAAAGAACAGTTATACTTTCTACCCAAGAAATCATAAACAGATCATTAGTTATATGAAAAAATAATCACTAGAAAGAGAAAGACTAAATATATCAATGGAAAAACTGACCCCAGAGGAATTAGAGTAAATTCAGGGACCTGTCCAATAGTTTCAACAGGCAATGAAAAATACCCCTAGAAAAACTGAGAAAGTAGAAAGGAGGAAATGACAATAAAAGAATTTCCCATAGTGAAAGAGGAGTTGAATTTCCAGACTACAAGGCCCCTAGTGGGCAGCTCAATAAATAAACAATGTGACGACCCACACGCATTATCATCACATGTCAGAGCATCAAGAGCTCTAGTAGGAAAAATAAAGCCAACAGTAAAGCAATGATAAACACACTGCATCAGCCTTCTCGCTAGCCTCACTGTTGCTACAAGTTAGTAGAATAGTACCTTAAAAGCTTTGAAGAAAAATAATTTGTTTTAACCTAGAATGTTAGCTCCAGCAAAACTTCAAGTGTGAGATCAAAATAAAGACATTTTTGGATAGCTGTGGATTCAAGAGGATAGAACGATTTCGAGGGTGGGGAGAGATGGAGAAGGACTAAATGGAATGAGTGGTACGATTTTAGGAAAAGACAATGGGAGATGAACAATTTCTTGGGGAGAAAGGAGGAAATGGCTGGAGTAGGGGAAAGCAAAGAGAAATTCTGGAAAATCCAAAAAATATAAACAAAACCATGGTCGAAGTAAAAAGCAATTTAAACTGTGGTTTCATCTGAAGAAATAAAAGGCGTGTAAGAAAAGAGTTCATTTGGCCTTGATGCTGGAAACAATCTCCCTAGAGTGATCCAGCAGTCAGAGCATTGCGCACACGAAGGTAGCTAGGTAGTCCCGGCACAATGCCTCTTGGTCTAGAACAAAATGTTATTTGTAAGGCTATGGTGCCATAAATAGTAAGCAAGAAATAATAAGTAAGAAGTAATAAATAATATAAATCTGTAAGGTTATTATGACATAAAATATAAATAGCTTTTACTATAAACGCAGGAAAAGCTTGGTTGTGACTACAAGATGGAATGTAGACATTCCTCAACATTCTGAAAGTATCAATTGATGAGAAGTGGGACATGGAAGACAAGAAAGCAGTGGAAACAGCAGAGGTGCTTATACTCATCTTACAAAGCAGGGTGTTGATAGAAAATGGTGTGATCGATATGGACCAGTACAGTTCAAATACATTATAGGCAATGTCAAAGTAATCAATAGAAGAGCTAAAAATATTTATATCTCAAACATTGGGGTGAAGAGAGAGGAGAAAGGATAGAATAAAGGTGATTTTTCCTCATTTTTCTTGTTGATGAGTCAATAGATATTTCCTAAAATTCATAAAGAAAAACACGGTTTATAGTATGAATAGTTAGCCATTAATGACTACTTACTGTAACCCAAGTACTATTCTAGGAAGTTTTATGTATTAATTCCCACAACAACCCAAAGAGAAAAATGAAGAAACTGAGGCACAGAGATGTTAAACAACTTGCCCAGGGAAACCCATCTCGGGAAATAGTGGAGCCTGGATTCAAATCCACCTCGTCTGGCTTTGAGCCTGTGCACTTGATCAAGGCATAAACTTCCTTCTCACAGCACCACAGACGGAGTGTTTCCAGAGTGCCAGGCACCAATCCAATTTCTTTAGATGAGTTGATTTAATATGGACATATATTAAGACAACATATATTTAAATATAGATGTGTATCAATATTTTTCTCATTTTACAGATGAAGAAACTGAGGTGAGCAAACTATGGTCCATGAGCCAGATGTGGACTGAAGCCTGATTTTGAGTGGCTCACGAGCTGGTTTTTACATTTTTTAAGTGTGGAGGAAGGAGAAGGAAGAGATGAAAGAAGGGGAGGAAAAGAAGGAGAGGAGAAACAAGTATGACATGTGGCTCACAAAACCTAAAATATTTTATATCTGATCATTTACAGAAATGATTTACCAACCCCAGTTCTCTCAGTTCTACAGTTAAAAGCCAGGCAAGTGGATGCCTCAGATAAGGACTGCCTCTCTCAGCCTCATTGGAACTAAAGAAGACCATGAGGCTTTGCTTTGCTTTGAATAAGAGAAAGCCCAACCACCGGCAGCTTCTGAACATCTTGGTTCAAAACAGCAGACATGCCTCACCACTGTCCTGTCTTCTTCTATTTTTAAAAAAATGTTTTAACTGACAGATAAAATTGTATATATTTCAGCTGGGTGCGGTGGCTTATGCCTGTAATCCCAGCACTTTGGGAAGCCGAGGCGGGCGTATCACCTGAGGTCAGAAGTTTGAGAACAGCCTGGCCAACATGGTGAAATCTCGTCTCTACTAAAAATACAAAATTAGCTGGGCATGGTGGTGTGCACCTGTAATCCCAGTTACTTGGGAAGCTGAGGCAGAAGAATTGCTTGAACGCAGGAGGCGGAGGTTGCTGTGAGCCGAGATCACGACATTGCACTCCAGTCTGGCCAAAAAAAAATGCGAAACTCCATCTCAAAAAAAAATTGTATATATTTATCCTGTACAGCATGATGTTTTGAAGTATATATACATTGTGAAATGACTAAATCTAGCTGATCAACATACGCATTATTAGATATAGTTATCATTTGTGTGCTGGGAACACTTAACACCCACTGTCTTAGCATTTTCCAAGTACACAATATATTTGCAACATCCTATTATACAATAGATCTCTCAAACTGATTTCTTCTAGCTGAAGTTTTGTACCCTTTGACCAACATCTCCCCCACGCCCAACCCCCATGCCCCAACCATTCTCTGGTCACCACCATGCTCCTCTGTACTTCTGGATTCCACATATGAGTGAGACTGTACGGTATTTGCCTTTCCAAGCCTTGCTCATTTTTTGTTCAATCTGGAAATAACAAGGTCCTCCAGGTTCATCCACGTTGCAGCACTTGACAGTATCTCCTTCTTTCTCCCTTCCCTTCTTCTTTTCCTTTTATCCTTCCCACTGGTGGAGACGTGGTAGAGAGCCTGTGTCCTGAAGGCTTTGTGGGGTAAAGCTGCCATAACTGTCCTGAACTGCCAACCTTCTAAACTTCATATGAATAAGAGATGCCTTTTTATCTTTATTAATCACTGTATTTTAAGTATTTGCTTCTCTCAGCTAAATCTACTGCTTACCAATAAAATATGATAGTGTATTACTCTTATGTTTTGTTAATGTAACTTACTCAAACATGTTGCATAGAGTTTGAGCTCGTCCCACCCAACCATCTAAAAATAGGTCCTCACTCCGTATTATAGGGTAATGCTTTTCAAATTGAAACAAAATGATCATCTTTTCCTATACCTAAGTAGTCATTTAACTCTGTTTTCTGGGACAAATATAAAGGTGTGAGAATACTGAGTGGAAACCAATCTGACTTATAAGGATCGAAGCAAAACAAATTTCTGATTTCTAGCACAAATGTGTAGCTCAACTTACAAATCTAGGTTTTCTGTGTATCAGTCAGGGTCCTGGTGGGGAACAGATGGCACGCTCAAGCCGGGTAATGTGAGGAGTGTTATATAAAGAGACTGCAAAGGTGTGAGCAGGATGTGGGAATCAGTAAGGAATTGTGGAATATCCCAGGCAGAACAAGGAGGGGGAGGTGGGGGTCAGGGGGAAGGAAGAGAACTGTTTGGAAAGCACCTAGCAGGGGCTGGAGGTTTTGAGATAGGCACACCTCTCCCCACAGCAACTGTGCAGGGAGAAACAGAGGGATCAGGAATTGAACACAGCAGCTCCACGCCCTTCCTCCTGTTCCACACCCCGCAGGGCCTCCTATCACAGAACCCAGCCTGAAGTCTGAGGAGGGAGCAGGGTGGGAAGTGTGGGGATGAGCATGGAGGGACCAGGGACAATAGCCATCCAGGTCTCCCAAGACAGAAAACCCAGTGTGTGGGTTAAAATATCCTTTGAGGTTCTAACTTGATCATTATGCTCATGAAAAATAACTCCTTGCATTAGAAGCTCTTATTAGGTATCCCTATCCTTGTATTCTATTAGGGACAGAGGAACACAGTGGATTATAGCACTAGGGACTGTTTCCCAAAAATCTGAGGAAAAATAAACTTCTGTGACGTGTTTGGCCTTAAGACAAACGAATCTGGTGATCTCCTGTGTACAAATATGCAAGGTCTGATTTAGACAGCAGAGACCCCCACAGCTAGAAAATTATATCATGGCCCCAAATATCAGAGGGTACTCAACTACCATCCCTATTTTAATGTGAAATGAGGTACAGTCATCCTTCATTTGGAAACAGCAGCAACTGCAAACCGAACAATCCTTTTCTAACTCTTGAAAACTTGTTTTCAAAGTTTTGAGACAGACTACAACAAACCCTGTATGTTCCCAGAGAGGAAGTGGGGGAGGCAAGATCGTGGGCCTTCTATCACCCCTCTATGTCATTTTCATCACAACACTCACCTCTCGTATCACTTGATATATATATATACTTTTTTTTTTTTGAGATGGAGTCTCGCTCTGTTGCCCAGGCTGGAGTTCAGTGGCCCAATCTCAGCTCACTGCAACCTCTGTCTCCCGGGTTCAAGCAATTCTCTTGCCTCAGCCTCCTGAGTAGCTGGGACTACAGGCGTGTGCCACCACGCCCAGCTAATTTTTCATATTTTTAGTAGAGATGGGGTTTCACTGTGTTAGTCAGGATGGTCTCTATCTCCTGACCGCATGATCCACCTGCCTCAGCCTCCCAAAGTGCTGGGATTACAAGCGTGAGCCACCGCACCCGGCCGTCTTTTTTTGACTGCTACTCTCAATAAATGTTAGTGTGTTAATAGCAGATAATAAGTCTGTCTTGGTATCTCCTAGTAGATGCTAAATTAATGTTTGTTAAATGAATGAATATCAAAATATATTTATTTTCCAACACATTATTTGGCATAAGGGCTTACTTCGTACAAAATGGATCATTTCAGAATACTTCGCTACAACTTTCTAGTTTATCAGCATCTGATGAGATGAGAAAACAATAAACTCCTATTTCAAGTGACACTTCCTCCAGGAAGCCTTCCATGAACAATTGAAAGTGCTGTCTCCACCGAATCTGCAGAGTACGCTGATTTGCCTTTCAGATCTTGTTAGCAATTTTTTCTACACACCAGTTATTCCTCACTACCAGGTACTTAATTACAGATTCCTTGAAAACAAAGCTTAATTGCATACTACATATTTTTCACACAGTGGTTCCTTCCCCATAGGGGCCCGATGCTTATTAAATCAACACTGAGATATACTGAACTCTCATGACATAACAGCATCTTTTCTATTTGCCATCTTTAACAAATTTTTTATACGTCTTCTTTGTAATTCTGGAAGCAAACACATGAATTGTCCTGTCAAGTGGAACTAATGTTAATTATACCAGCTCAAGTGGGAGAGGGAAATATACTTTTTAAAAGTTAAATGTGATCTTCAAATATTTATATTATGAGTGAAGATTTGGGGCAACTTCTTTCAACTTCAAATTAAAACTCCATTGATCTAGCTTTGATTTATTTTAAGGAAAAATGGCATGACCTCAGGTGGTTCACAACAATGAACAATCAGTTAAAACTCTAGAATCTAAAGATTGCGTAGAAAAACAAGAACTTCATGTTATGCAGTCACAGAGTCTGAGAAGAGTACTTCAATCATTGGTACAAATGTGTGTTAATACTGGAATCAATTTTACAGAGATCAAAACAATACATATGCAAGTAGCTGCAATGGAAATTCAGAAAACAATGTACATGTGGCATCGATGAAAACCCAAACCTGCAGAGCACCTGGAGTTGGAAACCAGGTGGATGAAAGAGCCAGAAATGCAAAGTGTAGTCGATTTGGCAGGTTTCAATGCCAAACAGAGCACCTGCCCCCCACCTCTTTGTACACCCATATACTTTGGCACGGTTTGCCACGTCTGCTAAGAGTGACTCTTGAGGAGTGAGAGGCGACGGAGAAACAATGGAGACAAAGTCAGCCTAGATTGCACTTGGCGCGGACAAGACCACAAGCCCCAGCCTTCCCCAGGCATTAGGCTCACTTGCACATTGTGTAATGTAAGATTTCCTCAATATCCAAGCAACACAGTGAGCACAAAGACAAATCAATACTCTCAACTGGGTGCCTTTTTTGAAACTAGCTTAAACATGGTCATGGAACCCAGAGAGTGCTCAGAGATTTAAAGATTCACAATCCTCATTTTCCCCAGAATCTATGTGTGCATCTCTTCTCTGTATATTTATGAGTTTATTTTAAGTGAAAGTCACAATGTCACCTGAATGAACCCATCGGCTAGGTCAAGGGCTGTTTTCCAGGTAAAGATAGACACAAGGTGTGTGAAAGGTTTGGATCAGCAACAATCAAGGAACCTCTACATTCTGCCAGGCCCCGTGCTGGGCACTAGCGACACACATGAAGAAGACACCATCCCCTGCTCCAGTGGGATGAATAAATAAGCCCAGTGTGTTTTCAATCTGCCTTCATTAAAAGGGAAAACCATGATACTGGGCAAAACATTGCAGAGAACTGTCAGAGAAGAAATGTTAACTGCTGAATTACCACCTATATACCAGGCAGCATGTATTTAAAATTCCTCATTTCTTGTTCATGAGTGTTCTAAGGGTTAGGTGACCAATATTCATTTCACGGAAGGGTCAAACTGAAGTTCAGCATGTAATAAAATAAACAAGCTGTGATCTTCCAGCTACTATGGTAGACTCAGGAATGATCCAGTCCAGTCTGATTCTAAACTCCTGTTCTTTCCACTTTTCCACCCTTTTTCCCACAAATAGGCAGTGCACAGCGATCCAGCATCAAGGGGTTTGTTGTATATCAAAGGGAGTAAGATGTGGACATAAATGACGGTATTCAAAGATAGAGTTATGTATTAAAAGACAAATAGAATATGCTAATGTGGGACAATTCTTAGATAATAATAATAATACAATTTATTGAACATTTAATAATGTACCTCACACTGTCGAAGCACTTTACATGTTTTTGTCTAAATTTCTAAAAGGATAAAATAAGCATAATCTTTCTCAGATGGCTCATTATAAATCAATTATTTTAAAGCCACCATAAATAATGTAGTGCCCTGTGGCAAATAATATTTTTAACCACTATAAATAATGTTTTAGTAAGTCCTTTGGTCACAACAAATAATGGTACTAGATGCTGAGAGGAGATAAAGAAGAAATAGAAAATGTTACATTTGCTGCCAGAAAGTTTCTAGTCTAAATAAAAACACACTCTCACACACACACACACACACACACAAATGTATGAGCAACTAGGAATTAACATAGAGAAACTATTTACATAAATATTAATGGGAGGCCAAGTGAATGTATTATTATGAAAATAAGAGTTTTAATCAGGTGTTTCAAGCATGTGCCAGGGAAGAACTGAAAGATAATTATAGGTAAGGGAAATGGACTAGAACTGTAAACAAATAAGAAAAGAAAGGGTTGAATATAATAAGATAATTCGTGTAACTCACCTAGCATGGTGCCTGACCAAAAGGCAATGTTGAGTGAATGTCAATTTCTGCCTCTCCCTTTGCCTCTGCTGTACTTAAGACTCCTGGTTGCAGGAAATAGGAATACAGCTCCATCTGCTTTAAGCCAAACTAGGTTATGTATACTGGCCCATGGTGTAGCTACAAAGTCCAGAAGATGCCTATTTCTATTTCTCAGCCCCTTTCCTCAGTGTTTTGCTCTTGGGCCAGCCCACTCCACCTGTTGAACAGCGTCTTCCGAATACAGGCCCTGCCCAAGTCCAGCACCAAAGAGCACCAATCTTTCCAAAAGTTTGAATCAGTGTCATATACTCGGTTGTCCCCAGCCAGGACTGAGTTATGTGCTCACTACTTGACCTCTGGAAGGGCTTTTGCTTTTACCGAAAATGAAATGGGGAGTGACTGGAGATTTTTGAGAAGCAGAGAGGCATGATCTGACTTTAGTTTTATAAGAATCACACAATCTGCAGCAAGTGAGGGTGAAACCTGGAAATCCAGTCTAAAGGCCATAGCAGCAATCAGATGAGCCATGATGGTTGCCTCGACCGGGTAAAGGCAGGGGGAGACTTGAGAAGTGGTCAGATTCAGGATACCGTATTTTCAGAGCATGGCCAAGACAATTTCCTGAATGACTAGATATGGTATGCAAGAGTAGGAAAGGAGTCAAGGATGATATGTGAAGCCTGAGTAAATGAAAGATGAAGCAGGTCTCTGACACAGAAAGTCAAGACATCCAAGTAAAAATCTTGAGCAGGCAGGGGATACATAGTGTTTGACTTCACAAGAGAAGTCTGGGATGGAGATATAATAATAAGAGCATGGACAGAAAGAGATGAGGATCCTGGATTGAGCCCTGGAGCCCTCCAGTGTTATTTTACATGGAAAGAGAAAAGGAATAAACAAAGGAAAGTGAGGGAAGTTACCAGTGAGATGGGAGGAAACTCAAGAGAGTGTGTTGTCCCTGATGCCTAGTGAAGAAGTTGAGCAAGAAAGAGAAGGGATCAAGAGGCTCAAGCTTTATACTGGTCAAGACAGACATCCTTCAACAGCCCACCTCTAATGCTGGCAGTGCTTGGCACTAGAGCACAAATATGGGCTCCCCATGTGTCTAAATACTTGAACATTATAAATTAAATTCAAAGACTATTAAGATAAAACATATACCATTCTCTTGCATTGAGAATTACGCCTTCATAAAAGCCTAGAAGGCCATGTCCAAATGGAGACTTTTCAGACTCCTCATAGCTCTAGAGGGAACTCAGCATCACAGGAGTGTTGGCCCATCCCCTTTTCCCTTCCGTACTGTGAGGATTCCTGCAGACACAAGTGTGAACATCCCAGCCCACTCCTAGACTTGGGAAAGACTTAGGCCTTTATTATCCGCCAATGACCACCCTCTCCCTTCCACTCCATCAAGAAGTCCACAGTGCCAAAGGAATGTTCCCACCTGGAGCCAGTGCCCTTATCTATAGACCATGCTTTGGTAACTGGGCTCATGGAAGGATCTATCTAATGGCCGTGAACCTACCTCCGCCGCCTGTGTGGGCCTCCTCCCAGTTTCATCCTCCCAACTGTATGCCCCCAATCCCTAGAGTAGCCAAAATGTAGTTGTTTGCAAAAATGTAGACAGAATGAGGACACACAGGCTGGTATGTTCACATTTGTGGATAATGATAATAAAGATTACTTAAAAAGGAGACATAAAGCTAGGTTGAAAATGACAGAGGTGGGAACTCTAGGTCTCTATTCATCCACAAAAGCAGTAAGCTGGCAACAACCATCAGAATCATCTTCTACAGAATTTTGGAATTCCGTCAAAAACTTATGACAATGAGTCATAGGTGTGGTAATAAAAGAAGTCACTGTTTTGCAGTAAAACATACCATGACATCTTAAACCGCCTACCATTCTCCAATCCTTAGGTAAGTGGTGATAGTGAGGTCAAGCAGCCCACACTGCTGGTTCAGGTTTCTAGTTTCAAAGGGAGCAATATAAGCATTATTCTCCAGGGACTGTGGTTGTCTATTTTGATCTGCCAAGTAGCTCCCTGAACAAATGGAACAGGGCTTGCCTTCATTTCATCTGACTTGAAGCATTACAAGGACTAGGGCAGCTTCCCAAAAAATTTTTGCTAAAAAATTGCAAGTATTGACCACAGCAGCCAGGAACAAGGGATAACAACCAGACAAGCAACACTCAGGCTGAAAAGCAGTGGAAGAAAAAGGTTGGAAAAGGAAGTACATGGGAGAATAAAGGATTTTAACAGTTCCCATGTACACAGGGAATCAAGAAAGACATGCACAGGCTTAGAGTTGGATGTATGTTCTGAAAAAGCCAGAGAAAACCCTAAGCTGTCACCTCGGGCTGACGTTCAAGCTTCACACAAGCAGGAACTGAAGGCTAAAGTGGAGTTGTAAACAGCCTGGCTAAATATTAAAAGAGTGTCCCAATACAGAGTCAGTTTGAAAAGACTGGGAGAGTATTTATTAATATTTTTTGTTCTTTCTTTTTCTTTTATTAGCCCCAAATATTTAAGAAAACTCTGTCAAAACACTAGGTGACCTCTAAGTTAACAGAACACAGACTTCAGCGGCCACACATACACACACAAAGGCAGACTTTATGAAAATAGTTTAGAAATGTCACTAAACAAGCAAACAGTAGCAACTCACAACAAGCGGGAGCAACAAACCTCAGTGAAGGGGGAGAGTCTGATATACAGAGTTGTCACATTATAATATTCAAAATGTCTAGTTTTCAACAAGAATTTATAAGGCATGTAAAAGAAACAAAAAAATATGGCCCATTCACAGAAAAAGAGAAATCAGTGGAAATGGTCATTGAGGAAGCCTGAACATTGATACGACTTACTAGACAAAAACTTTAAAATTTAAATACGTTCAAAGAGTTGAAGGAAACCATAGAATGCCTTCTAGAAAGAAGAAAACAAACATAAAAATGCCTCACCAAATAGAAAATACCAACGAAGAGAGAGAAATTTTCAAAATAAAGGAAATAGAAATTCTGGAGTTGAAAACCACAATAAGTGAAATGAAAAATTCACTAGAATGGTTCAACAGCAGATTTGAGCAGGCAGAAGAAAGAATTCATGGATTTCAATATAAGTCATCTGAGATTATTCAGTCTGGAAGATCAGGGAAAATAATTAATGGGTATTAGTCCAAATACCTGGCTGACATAATAATCTGTACAACAATCCCCCATGACACCTATGTAACAAACCTCCACATGCACCCCTGAATTTAAAATAAAAATATAAAAAAATTATTGTGAGTACATAGTAGGTGTATATATTTATGGGGTACATGAGATATTTTGATACAAGCTTGCAATGTGAAATAATCACGTCAGGGAGAATGGAGTTTCCATTCCCTCGAGCATTTATCCTTTGTGTTACAAGCAATCTAATTACACTCTTTTACACAAAAGAAAGCATTAATGGAAGAATTGAGAAACAAAAGTTCTAAATTTACAAAAAAAGAAACAGAAAACTGGCAGAAGTAAGTCCTTTCTTACCAGCGACTACTTTAAATGTAAATGGAACAAACTATCCAATCAAAAGGCAGTCATCAAAAGAATGGATATGAACAAATATGACCCAACTATATACTACTTATAAAACACTCACTTTAGATCCAAATACACAGATTAAAAGTGAAAGGACGGAAAAAGATATTCCAAGCAAATAGTAACCGAAACAGAGATGATTTTACTACACAAATGTGAGATGAAATAAAATATAAGAAAAAATTGTTAAAAGAGACACAAAAGATACTGTTTATCAACAAAAGGATCAATCCATCATGAAGATATAACAATTATAAACGTATTTACATATAATAAATCCCCCAAATCTATAAATATATATATTTATATATAAAACAGACTCAAAGGGAAAAATAGTTCCACAATAATATTTGGAAATTTTAATTCCCCACTTGTGTTAATGAATAGATCAATAAGGAAATAGAGGCCTTGAACAATAGCATAAGCCAGCTAGACCCAAAAGACATGTCTAGATCACTCCACCTCACAGCTGCAGAATACACATCTTCTCAAGCACACATAGATTATTGTCTAACATAGGCCATATGTTGAACCACAAAACAAGTCTCAATCAATTTTAATAGGTTAAAATTATAGAAAGTATTTTCTCTAACCACAATGGAATAAAAGTTGAAATTAATAACAGAATGAAAACTGAAAAATTTACATGTATATGAAAATTAATCAATATACTTTTTAATCAGCCAGTGGGCCAAAGAATAAGTTATAAGTAAAGTTAGAAAACACTTTGAGATAAATGAAAATGAAAATACAACATGCCAACATCTATGGGATCCACCGAAAGCCAAGCTCAGAGGGAAATTTATAGCTATAAACACCTCTACTTGAAGAGAAAAACAATCCCAAATTAATAACCACCTTTACACATTAAGGAACTAGAAAAATAGGAGCAAGCTAAACCCAAAGCTAGAGGGAACCGCAGAATAAAAATTAGAGTGGAGTTAAATGAAATAGAGTAGAAGAACAATACAATCAACAAAACCTAAAGTAGTTTATTCTAAAAAGGGAACAAAATTGACTAACTTTAGCTAGACTGACAAGAAATGAGAGAAGATTCAAATTACTAAAACCACAAATAAAAGTAGAGCTATTGCTACTAACTTTATAGAAATAAAAAGAATTACAAGAAAATACTTTGAATAATTGTATACCAACAAACTAGATAACCTAGATGAAATGGAAACATTTCTAGAAACACACTAACTACCAAAACTGACTCAAGAAGACATAGAAAACTTGTACGTACCTTTAGCAAATAAAGAGATTGAAGAAGTAATAATAATAAACCACAAAACTACCATGAAAGAGTAGGCCAGTATCAGTGAATTGGCCTGGTGAATTCTACCAAACATTTAAAGAAGAATTAACCCCAAATTCTTCTCAAACTCTTCAAAAAAAATAGAAGAAGAAGGAATACATCCTAACTCATTCTATGAGGCCAGCCTTACCCTTATACCAAAGCCAGATAAAGACATCACAAGAAAAAAACAAAAACCTCTAGATCAATATTGCTTGTGAATACACAAGCAAAAATCTCCACAAAAATACTAGGAACCAAATCTATTTAATAACATCATATTAAGAGTATTATACTCTATTACCAAGTGTGATTCATCCCTGGAATGCAAAAAAAATGGTTCAATATGTGCACAATCAATCAACTGCATTGACATGGCATTAATAGAATGGAGAAAAAAACACATAATATCTCAATTGCTACAGAAAAAGCTTTGAGAAAAATTCAATACTATTTCATGACAAAAACATTCAACAAACTATAATAGAGAGAGAAGGGAATTGCCTCCACATGGTAAAAGGCATTTAAGCAACTAAATAGAGGTGACAGATACACAACATTGTGAATCTACTAAATGCCACTGAATTTTACACTTTAAAGTTGTTAACTTTCGGTTATGTGAATTTTACTTCAATTAAAAAAGGAGAAAGAGGAAGAGGCAAAGAAAGAGAAGCTGCCATAACCACGATGAACAAGGCTGATGGGTTTCCTGCTCTTATAGGGCTTAAATGTGAATGTAGTAGACACATAAGAAGCAAAGAAATAACTAACATGTGTTGAAAACTTACTACGTGCCAGGCACTATTCTAAGCACTTTGAGTACAAAATCATGAACTCATCAGAACTTTCCAGTGAAACAGGTGATCTCCTTTTAACAGATAAAGAAATCAAAGCACAGAGAGATAAAATGACTTGTCCCAATTCAAGTAGTAAAAAAATGGCAGAGCTGGGATTTTAATCCAAAGAGTCTAACTTCACAGACTATGTTCATAACTATTATACTATATAATGTCACAGCTCTGGGGAGCAAAAAATAAAACAGGGTATTGGAGATGGCACTGCTGGGATTCCTAAGTACTCTACTGACATACATTTTGATTGCTATAATTAAATTTGGCTGCTACACATTAAGATTGATAAAAGTACACAGTGAATAGTCTGAAGAATTTTAAAAGAACTTGGATTGTGCCATTTCCCTTGCATCCATTTGCGATAAGAATAAATACAGCAACAAGTAGCAAACCAAGTTCACATTGTTAACCATGAAATCACAAGTAATTTTCAAACTTCTTATTGGAATCACTGACTTATATAAAATTAGTATGAGAAACTAATTTAAATATTATCAAGTTCAACTCCATTCTTCTATAGTTAGGAAAATATTTTGGATAAACTAAATAACTTGCTACTTTGTGCCAAAGTTTATAGTTCAGTCCCCTAAATCTTAACCTGTCAGTCTTTCCAGCATACTGTACTCGTACCTACGTATATCCAGCTATCAAATTTCAGAGAGTTGGTATGAAAAATAATTAAATATGCATGTTTATATTAAATACTTAGGTTGAACTTTTTATAAGCATATACAAACATATATTTAAAATATCTTATTTTAAATAAATGCTTTATTTAGGCCACATAATTAAATATAAATATATTGTGAAGTATGCTTCATTCAGGCTACATAATTAAATATAAATATATTATGGTACATCTTTTCACATATCAGCTTTTGCTCCTTAACAAAATATTGTGGTAGTTGGACTTCAACAAATAATGCAAAAAAAAAAAAATTATCATACCTAAACAAGTATTTTCTTAAAATATACAAGGACATGATGATGAGAATATAGAAACAAGAGCTAGGAAATCCTATAGCACCTTGGAAAAATCAAGTGAACTGAGGCAAATTGTAGGCATTATTAAGTTTTGCTAAATCCAAACAGGTGTTGCTAAGTATTTTTCGATTTATTTTATAGCCATGTGTTAGAAGGAAAATGTCACCCATATGTGTTTAATTCAATTTCACTTAAGCTGAGAACAATATAATTGTTGGGGAGTTATTTAATGCCCAGTAAGTTTTTTGAGTTTTACAAAGCCTTCCTTCTCCCTCTGAACAAGCAAGCGGTGTTTTGCCAGCACAGAACAGAACTCGAACGGGAGGTGCAGATTGAGTTTGGTTCTAAACTTAGAGCACACAAATTTGAGTGACTGCCAAGCCTGCTGAAATGTGTTTTCTCCAATCTTCTTAAACTGCATGAGGATTTCAAAGAAAAAATTGTAAAGCCTTCCATTGTGAGTTTTCTCTTACCATTGACTACTTCCTGAATTGAAAACCATGCATTGCATATAAGCTTGTGATGTATTTTATCAGGTCCTGGTCTCAAAATATTTCACTGTAGTATATTTTCCCCCAAAATGTTATCGTGCAACATTTTAAAGCCTATATAGTTTCCTTTACTTAGATATAGAATCGATTATCTTTAGCTATAATACTCATGAAATTTACCTTCAATCATCAAACAAGAAGCAAGAAGTGGACCAGGGAAATATTTATATAAAAAGACAATATATAATCAATAGACTTTCTAATTTCTGATCACACCAGAGTCTCAGATGAATCACTAGAGTCTTGAGGGGGATGGGAAAGTATTAGTGAAATCAGCAGATTGATCAAGACATATGGAAGGCATGAAAATGCCTGAGAGTGGGAGAAGGGAGAGAAAGGACATTAAAAACAAGGGGCCATGTCGATCAGTTCACTCATTGCCAATAAGCTGAAAAACATGTCATGGAGAATTTACCATTTAAATGGGATGACATTTAAATAATTCCTTTTGTTCATGTTTTTGAGACTTCTCTATAATTCATAAAGTGGCATGAATTGTTTTGCATATTTCTATTCCTTTTAACAATTTTTTTCACCTAATTTCAAATCTTAATCTTTTGCATAACAGCTAAACGATGCTAAGAAACATTAAGGTGACTGAAAGAGAAAGAAAGAGTTAACATCTCTAAGAACAAATTTTTTAATTATTAAAAAAATGCATTTGGGATCATGCTGAGAGGTAGGGTTTTATTTCTATATTTCGTTTATTAGTGATCATTTCAACTGATTAGGGATCAGATCTTTACTTCCATCATTGCAATTCCAAGCATTTGTTGATTTCACACTTTATTTTTTTTCTTTCAGGATGAAACCCAATATGTCTGAAAATAATTTTTCTACAGGTGTTGCTTCAGTCTTAGGTTAATTATTGGTTTATCCATATTCTTTACACTTTGAACCAATATGCTAGTTCAAAATTTTAAAAACACTACCTGGCTTTTAATTTATCAAAAAAGGGGGGGTTATAAAATCAGCTTTCATTTCATGCTATCCGAGTGAATTTGAACCTGGGATGTTTTCCCAGTCAATTCAGATTAACCAATGGTTGCATTAATGGTCGCTTTTACAAATACAGTAATGTCATGTCATTTCACAGACATTTAAAAATTATTCCCTTACATTGGTATGAAAGTTACATTGCACAAATATAAATAATGTAAGCTACCATATTTTTAAAGGTAGATAAAATAGGCTCATTTAGCAATTTTGCCAGAAATCATATCAAACCAAGAAATAATAATCAGTGACCAGCAGTCTTAGGCAGCACAGTTCAGTGAGTAGCCGTGGCTGTCAGGCTGCCTCCGTTCAAATGCTGTCTTCATCAACCGGCAGCATTAGGCACATTTATTTTCTCTTTGCCTAGATTTTTTCATTTATGAGATTAAACAATCATAGTACAACCTACAAACATAGGATTATTGTGGGAATAAATGAGTTAATACTTAGAGCAATGCTTGGCATACAGACTAAGTCGCATTCTTGTTAGATATAATTATATAATACATTTTTCCCATAGAATTCTGCAAATATAATTTTTCAGTGCCCTTTCTGATGCATTGCTGAGGACACAAGCAATCCTTGACCCATGACTATTTAAATTTAGTTATTCAAATTTATGTATTCGGTAGATTTCTCCAGGCTATTCCTTCCAGCAGGACACAGACTTCCCTGTAGGGTCCTTCTTACACTTAATGCCTTTGGTACCCAAGGTCCACATCTTTTGGACTTCAGCATCAGGAATTCAAAACCCTCCCTAAAATACAAGCCCTGTCAATGACTAGAGAGGTGTGTTAAAAATCTCCCACAGTGACTGTGGATTTGTCTATTTCACCTGTACATTCTTTCCATTTTTTGCTTCATATTTTGAGGCTATGATAGTAAGTGGGTAAACATTTAGAATTTTTGAATCTTTCTCGTGAATCAGCCCATTTGGGGGTTATTTAGGAATATCTTCCTAGCTGTTTCCTTTTAGTCTTTTATATATCTCTTTCTCATGTTCAGCCTGTTAATTAATAAAACAATCACGTGATTGGTTTCTATCATGGGCTCAGTGTGAATTATACACACTATAGAGAACTCTATGCTGCATATTTTTAAGTATGCCATTATTTTCTTGGATCGTTACATTGGCAAAGTATTGTGTTTTTATCATAATATTGGAATTGGTTTATAATTTTTTTATCTAGCAGTGCCTGTTCATTCATGCATTCAACATATATTAAGCATGTTACATGTGCTAGGCCTCAGCAAGATAAGGAGCCCAACTAAGGAACTCTTCAGACTCTCAATTTGGTTATAACCCAATAATGTAAAAGAATTCAAGTGGTTTTTTTTCCTAGGGTTATATTATTTCTCACTTCAATTGTTGTGGTGGATATTATCTGTGCGTGTGAGAGTTTTTCTACAACTTCAGAACTTTTAAAATAACCATGATCCAGTTTTATAAAAGTAAGGCCAGTCCTAATTCTAGGTGCGTTAGGCATGTCTCTGGCAAGATTATTCTACAAAGAAAGAAGTACAGGAATCACTGGCAAAAGTCAATGGCTCAATCAAAGCATGGGAATGTCTGACATTATTTTTCAAGATCCCCACAATTTGAAAGGACTATGGTATCTATTACATTATTCCAGTTGTAGGGGTACTTTCCTGACAGTATGGATTATTCAACCACATGAAACCATCTTTAAGCTCTTGCTTCAGACAATTTACACTCTTTCACTAGTTTGTAAAACAAAGGCTGCAGCAAAGTTTCTTTGAAAATTAGATAATGACTTATCATTGCACGGGTGTCCTCGTATAAGTATTTCTTATTTTATAGCTAATCTTTGCCTTTTTTTTCATCCTCTAGTAGATTGGCCATATTAAAAAAAAAAAAATACATTGAAATGAGGAAATCTAAGAAGACCTTCCAAGACCAGCTCTGCAAGGAAAAGGACTCTGGTTAATAGGAGAGTGGGAGCCAGGCCTGAGGCTCATCATGTCTTTCTCACTGCATTCCATATCTTTGACATCTCGCTTGCCTACAGTTGCTTGTGTTCAAATGGGTATACACAGTATATTGGAATTGGCTTATAACTTAGGCTGTAGCAAGAACCAGGATTGTATGACTGAGTCATCTCACACTCAGTCACTGCAGACCACCGTGAAAATGGAGGACATGTTTTATAACTTCTTAAAATAAAAACGGGGAATTAAGAGTTAGGAATATATTTTAAACAGAAGTAAATGAAATGGAGGTGTTCCTGAAAACAAAGAAACTTCAAAAAAATTTATATGACTAAAAAATGTTATATACATAATATATACAGGTAACTTTCCTCATAGAAACCAGAAACTAGTTTTTTAAAAAAACTTACATTATTTATTTTCATGACTATACTATAACACATCAATAAAGATAATAGTTTGCAAATACCTTATACTTATCAAATGCCAGGCACAATTTTGGGTTTGAGGGGGGTGGTTTCTGAGACTGGGTCTTGCTGTGTCACCCAAGCTGGTATGAGTGTTCGTGCAACCACAGCTCACTACAGCCTCGACCTCACAGGCTCAAGTAATCCTCCCACCTCAGCCTCCTGAGTAGCTTGGACTACAGGTGCATGCTACCATGCCTGGCTAATTTTTTATTTTTTGTAGAGATAGGTGTCTCATTCTGCTGACCAGGCTGGCCTCAAACTCCTAACTTCAATCAATTCTCCTGCTTCGGCCCTACCAAAGCCAGGCACAGTTTTGAGTGGATCTCATGGATTATCACTTCATTAGACAACACAATAGCCTTTGAGGGAATTACCATCATTGTTCCCACTTTACAAATGGAGTGAATTACACTGGGAGAGGACACACAACTTGTCCAGAGTGGGTGGAGGTAGGACTTGAACCCAGGGATGCAGTCTCAGGACCTCAGTCACAGTTGGTTCAGCATTCAAGGCACTAGCCCAGAGCCCACCTGTTCCCACCGTGCCCGCTCCCCACCTCTGCTCCCCTACCTCTGAGCTTCCTCTTTTCTAGCCTCTCCCTGTTTCAATTTTGCCCCTCACAAAAACCACTACTCTCTACAGCGAGCAGAGGCAGCTTTCTAAAACATAAATCCTACCGTGTTTCCCCCTCTCCTCAGAACAACACCTACAGGCTTCCCCTTGCCCCAGGAGGCCCTACAAGATCTAGCCCCTGTCTCTCTTTCCAGCCTCACTGCCCACTCCAATAATGCTGGGCTTCCTGCTATTCTGTGAATAAGTCTTGTTCATTTTCTCTCAGGACCTTGGCACTTGCTATTTCCCCTGCCTGGGATATTCACACAGTGAGAGTTCACAGGATGAGACCCATCGCTTCATCTGGGTAACTGCCCACGTCACCTCCTCAAAGATGCCCCTGCCCTCCCTTATGTGAACTGTATAAAAAGCACCCACATCAGCCTCCTCACCAGCCACTTCCTTACCCTGCTTTTATTTTCTTCACCAATTTATTACCTGGTATTGTCTTATTGTTTGTACTTATTTGTTAATTTGTTAATCAGTTTTACCAATGTAGTGCAAACTCCACGAGTTCAGGGACTATGTGTCATTCATTACACTATGTTCCCAAAACCTATAAAAGTGCCTAGAAAATAGCGGGACACAATAATTACAGGTTGAATGAGCTGATTGATTAAACAGTTAAAATATCCTTAGGATAGGCCTGGTGTAGTGGCTCACACCTGTAATCCCAGGACTTTGGGAGGCCAAGGCGGGCAGTTCACTTGAGGCCAGGAGTTCGAGACAAGCCTGACCAACGTGGTGAAGTCCATCTCTACTAAAAATACAAAAATTAGCTGGGCGTGGTGGTACATGCCTGTAATCCCAGCAACTTGGGAGGCTGAGGCACCAGAATCACTTGAACCCGGGAAGTGGAGGTGGAGGCTGCAGTGAGCCGAGATCGTGCCACTGCACTCCTGGGTGACACAGCAGGACGCTGTCACACACAAAAAATATATTTTACCTTCTAGGTCGCATGCCTGGAATCCCTGCTACTCGTGAGGCTGAAGCACCAGAATTGCTTGAACCCGGGAGGCGGAGGTTGCAGTGAGCCAATATCGGTCCACTGCACTCCAACCTGGGCGACAGAGTGAAACTTTGTCTCAAAAAAATAAAACTTAAAAATTTAAAAATTTAAAAAACTATTCTTAGGATAAATACTAAGAAATTGGAATCACTACCAGATCAAAGTACATAAACATATAAAGGTCATTGATGTATGTTGCAATTTTCTTTCTGGAAAGTGTGTGTGATGAATATTACATTAAATTTTAACCATCAAAAGCATTAAAGAACCCAACCAATTACAATAGCCCCAAAAGGGGGACAATGGTTTAAGACTGTCCAACCCATACACCAATTAGTGTTTGGTTCCATCTCTTGGACCTTATTGTGACCAATTAACAAGTTAAACAAACCTGACTAAACTGGTAGTATTGGGGGTGGGGAGAATGATCATGAAAATAGGGTGCTTGAGCCTGTAGCCCCTGATCACCTTCCATTCCTCAACCTATGACAACTCCAACCTCAACTAAGAACTCACATCTGGAGGGGGGAAGCAAATGACTGCCATGTTTTCTTGACCTTTTAAGTATTTTGATTGACTTTGTAAAAATTAGTAGTCTAGTGAAGCTTATTGACAAGGTGTCTGAGCTAGTACTTCTGCAGGATTATAACGTCATTTTCACTTGGGATTTTAGTGTTAAGATAGGGTCTTGTCTATTTCTCTAGCTTAATAGGCTTTGGATTTCCTAGGTACATGATATTTGCTTTCTAAGAATATATTGCAATGGCAATCTCTTGGGGGAAAAATTCTTGCAAGTTTTATATGGAATTCCTGCCTCTCGATACACACTTAGTTGTGTTTCTTTTTTCATTAAGCATCCCTAACACCCAAAAATAGAAGGAAAAAAACCTATTTGTCATAAAAAAATACCAGTGTCAGAAAAACTGCTGTTTAATTTCTAAAAGAAGGAAAATAGTCTTAAATGTTTTGACAGAGAACAAAATTCACAAACAAATGGAGAATTTGTGAATAACAACAAAATTTGGAGAAATGTTACAACCCATAAATGTTCACCAGCTGCTTAGAAATCAAAATTCTGGTGTTTCTTGTGGATCATTTAGTTTCACAACACAATGACTAAAAGAATCAATAGCAAATGGAGACCTAAAAAGAAAGAATATATTAGTTAGGGTAGGCTAAAGTGATGTTAACTAAAGGACGCCAAAATGCATCATGTTCAAACATAATGGATTCTTAGTTTTTTCTTGTATAACAATCCAAGGAAGAGTTGTTGGTCAGTGGGGAGCTCACTGCCACATAGTGACTCAGAGATCCAGGTTTCTGCATGTTGTGGCCACATCACTCCTTAGAGTCTTCAGACAACCAAAGAAAATAACCTGGAAGATTCATACGTACTTCAAACATCTATAAAAATGCCTGAAAAAAATAGTGGGCAACAACAATAACAGGATGAATACACTGACTGATAAAAGAGTAGTTAAAATATCCTCAGGATAAATATTAAGAAATTAGAATCACTACCAATTGGAATCAAATGGCATAAACATAGAAAGGTCCTTGGTACCTACTACATACCACCCTCAGCCTAGGTGGGGCACTCTTCTCCTCCTTTTACATCCCATCCCGTTCCACTGTTGAGAAACCATCACCTAACCATACCTAACAGCAAAAAGGGCCAGAAAGTCAGTCCTTTGCTTGACAACCACACCGCAGCAATCACATTTGCTGAAAAAGGGGAAAACAGATTCTAGTGACCGAAAGCCATATCTGCCAGATATCAAAAGATATGCACTATTTAATAAAGTCTATTGGAACCTGAATGAAAATTATATTTCTATGATGCGGTCGAGACTGCTAATTGACCTGCAAACAAATTCTTCTTCCTTTTCTATTGTAATAAGGCCCCTAAATTTTAACCAGGCAAATGGTCTCCTAGACTAAAGACACTTTTCCCAGCTTCCCTTGTAATTAGTTGTGGTCCTGTCACTAAGTTCTGGCCAAAGGGAAAAGCGTGGAACTGGAGTATAGTATTTCTGAGTCATGCCCTTAAGAAAAAGAGAAATACTCTCTCTCCTTCCTGCTGACTGGATTGTGGATGACATGGTAAGCCATCTGGTACTGTGTTGATGAGGGCAAAACCTTTGGTATCATTGAGCAAAAAGATTCAAGGAGCCCGGATTCTGACAACATACCAGCCTACTTATGCCCAGACAGTTAAATGAGAGAGAAATACACTTCTATCTTGTTTAAGCCACTGTTTCTTTATAAATCTCCATTACAGATGCCAAACCTATAACTAATACATATGGCAAACAATATGGAATTCTGTTCATCCCTGATTCAACATTTAAAATGTCATAAAAAGGGAAAGAAAAAAAGAAACTTGGCTGAAGACAGAAAATATAAACGTATTGATTCTAGTCATACAACACAAATTGAACTAGATATTAGTGGCCTTTTTCATTAAATGTGTGACTATCAAAGGTGAGGTAATAATAAAAAATAATCACCATCCCTGCTCAAGGGCCAAATTCATCCTTATGATGTTCATGAAAAATGCTGCATGGTTTATTTAGACAATTGCCTGAAAATGCTCTGGAGGGGTTCTCTGTGTTTCCCTAGAATAGCATGTGGCAGTATTTGCCAAAGAATATTCACCTAGTCAGACCAATGCAGGTTTCAGATGTCATTCACTGCGCATGGTCACCCACTCCTCGCAGACACGCATGTGCACACAATGACCAGGTTAGCTGTGAGAGCTCATGCTCCATGGGAACTACATTGTAAATAAAACCCCAACCAAAATAGAAGCACCACTTTGGTTTTGCATTGGGATTGTTGTAAGAGATGACAAAGACTGTTGCTATTCAGGGTTGAGGTGAAGGGTCTAGCCTCTAATAAGGAACTTCCTGTGACAACCAAGACAAGGTAAACAAAGGGCCAAAGTAGGTTAAGCTCTAATATGAAAGATGCAAACACCCAATGGGAATATTTCTTTGATCTTTAATAAGGATGTTTATCAGGCAGGCACGTGAGTGCATGTGTGTGTGTGCATGCATGCATGTGTGCGTGTATGTGTGTGTGCATGCATGTGACTGTGTGTGTGTGTGCACATGTTCAGCAGCAAAGAGCTAGAACTGCTTAGAGGGGGGAAGCTACAACACTGTTCTAGGCCCATGATGTACCCAGTGGTCAGGCCTTCTGGAGTCTTGAAGGAGCTACACATGCATGTTTAAGCATTCTGGACATTCCATAAACAAAACGTAACTACAAGTGTACAGATTTTGAAGTTAATACTCAATGTTATTGAAATAATTACACTGCTAGCATCAAGCAGGCTTCCTCATGACGGCCTGCATCTGGGACTGATGGACTTTCCTTGCACTTCTGACTCTGCATCTATGAGGGCCCCTTTCTATCATCACCCCTTGCCTTCAGGGGCTCTTACTCATTGCCTCTTCTTCTTCTTTGAAGTTGCTAAGAGGCGATCACAAAACCTAGTTCCCTGCCTATGTATATCCCCACCAATTAATTTTTGCATGTGTGTACTGAAATAAGCCAACTGATCCAGTCTATGTAAAAGGAGAAACATGTTTCTATGTCTCAATTTACAAAATGTAGTGGCTTTTATTGTAGGGTAATGCTTGGGCTCTGGAGTCAGATAAAAGTGGATTAAAATCCTAAAATCCTAATACAACACTCGGCAACACTTATGTGCCTGGTACTATGCATATAAACTCATGAATCCTCAAAACAATACTGCACGGTGGTTTTACTAGTATCCTATTGTTTAACAAGACTTGAACCTGGGCAATTCACTATCGGGAGCTATGCTGCCAACCACTGTGCTCCACCACTGCCTCCTGGCTCTATGAGCTGTATGCTACTAGACTCTTAGCTTCCTAGGTAAAACAAAGGGGAATAATGTAGCATCTACTCCATAATAACATTGAGAGGATTCAATGAATGTACTGAGCTAGTCCTAATCAAAGTTCTGAAAGCAGCTCTTGGCATATAGAAAGTGATCAATAAATGGCAACTAAAAATATACTAGTTTGCAAACCAATCATTTGGTTATTATTGGACAGCAATTTTCAAACTTTCACTGAAGCCATATAGGCTTTCATGTATGACAATGATGCTCTCAAAACTGTGTCAAATCATGCATAAGATGTATGACTGAAAAGACACCAAGAGATTAGGTGCTGTTAAAAATATATATTGTTAATTTTAGTTATGGCAATGACATTGTGATCATCTAAGAAAATATCCTTTTCTTGAGATGCATATTGAACTGAAGTATGTTGGATAAATGACATGATAAGCTTTACGCTTTTTCAGCATTCCACCAAAGAAAAGGCAATAGCGGAATAAATACAATCATGCACTGCCTAATGGCATTCCAGTCAATGACAGACTGCATACACACGGTGATCCCATAAGACTATAATGGAGTTGGAAAACTCCCATCGCCTAGTGATATCACAACCATCCTAACATCACAGAGCAATGCACGCCTCACATGTCTGTGGGGATGCTGGAGTAAGCAACCCTACTGCACTGCCAGTCTGTAAAGGTCTAGCACATACTGTTATATACAGTCCATGACACTTAATAATGATAAATATGTTTCTGCTTTATATATTTACTATACTATAAGTTTATCATCATTTTAGAGTCTACTCCTTCTACTTATTAAAAAAAAAAAGTTACGTATATAGTAGCCTCAGGCAGGTTCTTCAGAAGGGATTACAGAAGAACGTATTGTTGTCATAGAGATGACAGCTCCACGTATGTTGTTGCCCCTGAAGACCTTCCAATGAGACAAGATGTGGCAGTGGAAGATAGTGATATTGATGATCCTGACCCTTTGTAGGCCTAGGATTTTGTGTGGGTTTGCGTCTTAGTTATTAACAAAAAAGTTTTTAAAATTTTTTTAAAGTGGTAAAAATTTTAAAAATAGTAAAAAGCTTACAGAATGAAGATGTAAAGAAAAAATATTTTTATTCAGCTGTACAATGTGTTTGTGTTTTAATCTAAGTGTTATTACAAAAGAGTCAGAAAGCTAAAAAAAAGTTAAAAGTTTATAAATTTAAAAAGTTACAGTAAACTACAGTTAACTTATTACGGAAGAGAAAACAATTTTTTATACATTTATTACAGCCTAAGTGTCCAGGGTTTATAAAGCCTACAGCAGTGCACAAGAATGTGCTAGGCCTTCACCACTCACTCACTGGCTCACCCAGAGCAACTTCCATCCTGCATCTCCATTCGTGGTAAGTGCCCTGTGCAGGTGGACCATTTTTAATCTTTTAGAGTGTATTTTTACAGTACCTTTTCTATGTTTAAAAATGTTTAGATACACAAATACTTACCACTGGGCTCCAACTGCCTACAATAGCATGCTGTACATGTACGGGTTGTAGTCTAGGAGCAATACAGCCTGGGTATGTAGTAGGCTGTACCATCTGGGTCTGTGTAAGTACACTCTATGATGTTTGCACAATGACAAAATCACCTAACAACTCATTTCTCAAATCGTATCCCCATTGTTAAGTGACACATAACTATATAGCAAAATGTTTATGGTTATGAAGCTGGGTAATGGATAGTATAAATGTTTATTGTACAGTGCATACCTGAATTTTTTCAAAATAAAAAATTAAAAGGATTTTTTAAAACACCGTGAAAAGTTTTGTACAGCTTATTCTTAAAACTCCCTTCAGCAGAATGCCATGTTCTGGGGTTACCCAGGAGCTCTGCAGAGGAGCCTCAGTTATGAGGTCAGCACAGAGTTCCTAGGTCTCTGCCCACCTTCAGCCAGAGCTGCTCCACTTACACCTCCTGTCCTTAGTGGAAAGTCATATAAGAGTTTGTTTCTGGGAAAGGAGGGGAAGGGATCACACAGTTCAATCAGCCTGGGAGACAGAAGGTGACATCCTCATTTTCCCCTTTCAGAGAATAAGCCCTCCCTCCTCCCCAAAGTCCCCACTGTTGAATCTCATGCTATCAAGTGATATCACATACCATCTCCAACTTATAATTACTTATCAACTCCCAATCATCTCTCCTCATTTCTGGAAGATGTTAGCTCCTGCTTCCTATTGCTGTGACCACTGCCATCCTGTATTAATTTTTGGTAATGTCAGTGCATGTGCAGGTGGTGCTTCCCACCCCTGCCCTCTCAGTTTCCTGAGCCCTCCTCTCCAGTGATCTTGTTATTCGCCCTTTCTCAGGAGCTCCTTCCCAGACTCAAAGCCAGCAGACTCCACACAAGCCAGTCTCATGCATCCCACTCCCTGAGTGCTACCTGCTAGCACCTCCTCCAATACCCTCACCCCAAACCCTCCTAGGTCACCGGACGACTTGTCTTTTTCACCGATCTTCACGATCTTCCTGTCTTCACTCTCCTCTTTTCCTAATGTAAGTTTCAGGGTCAGTTATTCTAATACATTTCTTAGATATGCCCCCAACTCTGTTGCCTCTCCCTTGCTATGTTGTACTTGTTTGGCAGAAGCATCCAACCCTATGCCTGCTCCATCCCCGCACCCATGTAACTGAGCAAGGCTGGAGAAGCACCCAATACCATGCTGACCCAGCTCCCACAAATTCAGGAGCACACATCTCAAGTGGGGCCTCCAGGTCACAGGTTACAACATCCTCCTGGGGCGTGCACTCCTCCCGCTCCAGGGCAAACAGTTCTCGCTATCATTCTGTTTCTCAGTTCTCTAGTACCTCCTTGCCTGCCTCTCTCTCAGCAGATGGTCTTGCTTTCTACTTAACAGAGAAAATTGAGCCAATCCAAAGATAATTTCCAGAAACTCTCTACTCGGTTGAAGAGTGCACCCAAAATCCACGTCTACCAAAAACCCATAAATAATGACCTTATTTGGAAATAGGGTCTTTGCAGATGTAATGGAGTTTAAATAAGGTCCTACTGCATTAGGGTGGTCCTTAAATCCAGTATGACTGGTGTCCTTAGAATAGGAAACAAGATACAGGGACACAAAGGAGGCACGTGAGGAGGAGGATCATGTGGAATGGAGGCAGAGACTGGGTGATGCATCTAGAAGCCAGGAACACGGAGGAGCACTGGCAGCCGCCAGCAGTGGGAGAGGCAGGAACACACCCCCTCGGAGCCTCCAGAAGGAAGCAGCCCTACTGGCATCTTGATATCAGACTTCTGGCCTCCTGATCTATGAGAAAATGAATTTCCATTTTTTCCTTTATTTTATTTTTTATGTTCCAGGGTACATGTGCAGGAGTACAGATTTGTTACATATGTAAACGTGTGCCATGGAGGTTTGCTGCACAGATCAACCCATCACCTGGGGATTAAGCCCAGTATGTATTAGTTCTTTTCCCCAATGCTCTCCACCCACCCATCCCCCTACCAACAGGCTGCAGTTTGTGTTGTTCCCCTCCCTGTGTCCATGTTCTCATTGTACAGCTCCCACTTATTAGTGTGAGCATGTGGTGTCTGGTTTTCTGTTCCTGAGATAGTTTGCTGAGGATACTGGTTTCCAGCTTCATCCATATGCCTGCAAAGGACGTGATCTCATTCTTTTTGATGGCTGCATAGTATTCCATTGTGTATATGCACCATATCTGTGGTACTTTGTTATGACAGCCACAGGAAACTCACAGACTCCACTCATGCACTTACACTTACCCGAAGGCTGCAGAAGCCACAGACCTTTCCTCCTCATGTGTTAACACAAACTCTCCAGACTCCTAGTCCAAACAAATCCCTCTTCAACTTGATCCTGTCTCCTCTCACTCAGGAACATCCTCTTTTTTTCTTTCTCTCCTTTCTTTCTTTCTTTATTTCTTTCTTTCTTTCTTTCTTTCTTTCTTTCTCTCTCTCTCTCCTCTCTCTCTCTCTCTGCCTATTTTTAAATTGGGCAGCGTGATTCCCAACAGCATGTAAACATGCTGTTATTTCTCTCTTCTTAAAACCAAAATGACAAAACAAAAACAAAATCTTCACTTGACTCCACTTTCCCTGCAGCCATCAACTCTTTTATTTGCTCCCTTTTGCAGGAAAACTCCTCCTTCCTCAAATCCTCTCTCAAAACCACTGCCTTAGCCTTTGCCTCTCATGAAGCTTCCCTTACCAGGGCCCCCGAAAACCTTGACTTGCTGAATCCAAGGACCTATTCTCAGGCCTTATTTTACTGAACAAATAAGCAGCATCTGACCGAGCTATTACTCTCTTCTCCTAACTCTCTCTTCTCTCAGCTGTCAGGACAGCACATTCTGTTGTTTTTCTTCGTGGTCACTGATGATTTCTTCTCAATTTCCTTCACTGGTTCCTCCTACTTGCCTCATCCTAACTGTGGAATGCCCCAGTGGAATGCCCCTTGGTCCTCTTTCCTCTCTATCCTCAATCCCATGGTGATGGCACAGATTTAAACACTCTCTGTATGCCAACAACTTCCAAATGTGCTTCTGCAGCCGAGACCTTTCTCCAGCACTCCACACTCACATCGACTGCCTATTTGGTATCTTCACTAGGATGTCTAGCGCGCACATTAAATCAACATGCCCAGACCGAGCCGCAGGTCTTCACCAGCCCCCCTGCAGCTCTTCACCAGCTCCACCTGCAGCCTTTCCCATATTAAAAGAGGCAACTTCCTCCCTCTACTTGCTCAAGTCAAAAGCTAGGATGGAGCCTTGCATCTACTACTTCGCTCACATTCCATCTTCAGTCTTTCAGGAAATTGTACTTGCTCTACCTTCAGAGCACATCCAGATTCTGGCTGTCTAGACTAGCTCTGTCACGATCACCCAGGTTTTGCCGCCACCATCTCTCACCTGGAGAGCAACAGCCCCTTACAGGTCTGCTTGCCTCTGCCCCCACCTGCCCCCTACAACCGATTATCAGCACAGAAATCAAAATTCATCTACTCAAAACCTGCAATGTTTCCCCATACTACTCAGAGTACAAGCCAACACTCTCACGGTGACCTCTAAGGGACCGTGCAGTTCATTGCTGTTTCATCTCTCTGACCTTCTCTGTGTCCACTCCACCCACACATAGTTCAACACAACGGGATCCTTTTCTGAACACACCCAGCTTACCCACCATGAGGCCTCTGTGCTGGCTTTTTCGTTTGGCCAAGACACTCTTCTCCCAGGAGGCTGCTTAGCTGATTCTGTGGCCTCCTTCAAATCTTTGTGCAAACCTCACCTTCCCTATGTAGCCCACAATGACTACTTAACACTGCAAATTGCTTCTCACTCACCCCCAGGGTCCTTGGCTTCCCCTATCTTCCCTACTCTTTCTTTCCATCTATAGTACTCATCATCTTTTAAAATACTTGTGGTTCACTTATTTATTATTGCTATTACTGATGGTCTGTCTCCCTGCACTAGACACCAAGCCCCTTATGGGGAGCATCTTTGTCTCCTTCACTCATTGTGCATCCTAAGCACCTAGAACAGAGCCCGGTACACAGTGAGCATTTAAGCCACACCTGTTCTCTAGGGAGGACAGGATGAGGAAGTCGGTGGCAGCTCCATCACTGATCTGGCTGAATCTGAGTTTACATGATCGAATTCTAAGGTAATACATGAATGCCTTTCCTTTCATAATACCTTCATAAATCTAAGCTCAGTCAATATGAGCTTTAATGGGTCCAGGATTTTCATCCTTATTAAGTACTTAAAATGCAGCTAAACTCTGTTCCCAATTAAATAAATGTGAAACCATATATCTTAACTAATGGTCTGTCTAGGGTTAACACTGATGCCCTCTTATGACAATACATGTACTTAAGAAGGATGCCACATACACTCGAAGGTAGATCAAGGGAGCACCATAACCATAGCCAAATGTATTTTTGCATCTCTATTAGTACACAGAAAACATTGGTGATGTAGGCCACAATGTACTGCTATATACATGTTTAAAAATTTTCAACCTAGAAAAAAAATAATTACATAACCTAAATGCTGACCATACCCATTCAAGTAAGATTCAATAAAGAACGCACAGGACAACTAGCTTTGTTGTTTTCTGGTGTTTATGCTTCTACCTATATCTGATTTAGTGCAACACAACCTCACAACTCTAGATCTATGTGGTAACTGATAAATCGGGATATTTAGTTACTGTTCTATAAGTTGACATGGGCCAAATGATGGGAAGAAACAGCTCCAAGATATAGTGAAAGGATAATATTTCATGTTGTGGTTCATGAAGGGAGTTCAACCTTAGAAAGAGCAATGAAAAAATGCTCAGCATCACTAATCATCAGAGAAATGCACATTAAAACTACAATGAAATGTCAATTCACCCAGTTAAAATGACTTTTATTCAAAAGACAGGCAATAAAAAATGCTGGCAAGGATGAGGAGAAAGGAGAACCCTTATACACCGTTGGTAGGAATGTAAATCAGTACAACCACTATGGAGAACAGTGTGGAAGTTCTTCAAATACTGCAAGTAGAACTATGATATGATCCAGCAATCCCACTGCTGGATGTATACCCAAGAGAAAGGAAATCAGTATTTCTAAGAGTTATCTGTACTTCCATGTTTATTGCAGCACTATTCACAATAGCAAAGACTAGGAAGCAAACTCTTTATCAGTGGATGAATTGATAAAGAAAATGTGGTACATATATACACAATGGAATATTATCCAGTCATAAAAAAGAATGCGATTCTGTCATTTGCAGCAACATGGATGGAACTAGAGGGCATTATAATTTGGGAATAGAAAGACAATAATTTGGAAATACAAAGACAGATTTCACATGTACTCACTTATTTGTGGGAGTTAAAAATTTGGGAACTCATGGAGATAGAGAATACAATGGTGATTATCAGAGGCAGGGAAGGGTAGTGGGAATAGAGAGAGGATGGTTAACGAGTATATAAAATACAGCTCAATAGATTAAATAAGACCTAGTATTTGGTAGCACAGCAGGGTGACTAGAGTCAACAATAATTTATCATATATTTTAAAACAACTAAAAGAGTGAATTGGAATGTTCCTAATACAAAGAAATTATATGTGTTTAAAGTAATGGATACTCCAGTTACCCTGATTGACGATTGCCTACTAGATGTCTCTATCAAAATATCACATGTATCCCAGAAGTATATACAACTATAAGGTATATACAATAATTACAATTTTTTTAAAAAAAAAGAGCAATGAGCTATTTATTGCTAAAAAGGGCATCCTTTCTTACAAAAATGTCTGTGCTGAACCGCAAAGTAAGGTGCATGTGCACTGAAAATCACATGTTTTAATGTTCTCAAAGTGTTGTGTCATTTTCCTAAGCCAGGAGGGCAGGCAGTCATGTGAAAAAGACAGGCAGATCTTCAGGTGTGCATTTAATTAAGATATAATAAATCCTATATATATATGCTACCCAAGCATAAGTTTTTCACACATTGGGGAGTGTGAAACTTCACCTCTGACTGGTTTCCCTTTGTGCCATAACTTATCTGGTTAATTACTTAATCTGAATACTTTTAGAGATAATAAAGACTGAGTACTTGGAGAATTAAAATGTTATTCTCCCATTTGTTTTTCAATGAGAGAATATCACTCAAATATTGAATGTGCTAGAATTCCTACCTCATTTTCTTGATTGCATCAAACATTGTAATGGTAAGCAAAACAGACCTATGTGATATGAGTAAGAACCACGGAGTCGTTATGAGCTGCTGCAAGCGATGATTCTGTGTCCCTCATCATGCTTTTGATTGTGTCATAACTCTTGTGTTCCATATATTGTGCCTCATTAGAAATTTTACTAAAGATCAAATGTTGCCACATCAAATAATGCTATCTACACATCTTCTTTAAAGTAATAATAAAATCTTTTCCTTTCTTTTCTTTTCTTTTTTTTTTTCTTTTTTTTTTTTTTTTTTTGAGACAGGGTCTTGCTCTGTCACCCAGGCTGAAGTGCAGTGGCTCAATCTCAACCACTGCAACCTCCACCTCCCAGGTTCAAGCGATTCTCCTGCCTCAGCGCTCCAAATAGTTAGGATTACAGGTGTGCGCAGTTATGCCCAGCTAATTTTTGTATTTTTTGTAGAGACGGGTTTCACCATGTTGGCCAGGCTGGTCTCGAACTCCTAACCTCAAGTGATCCACCTGCCTCAGCCTCCCAAAGTGCTAGGATTACAGGCATGAGCCACCATGCCCAGCCAATACAATCTATTTCTAAGGCTAAGATAGAGCCAAGCTCATAGGTAACTATTTCCTATGCACCGTGAAGTATAGTTGTCCCTTGAACAACACAGTTTGAACTCCAAAGATCCACATATGCACATTTTTTTGAATGAATATATTACAAAATTTGGGGGACATTTCCAACACTTCAAAAAAATGCAGATGGATTTTGTAGCCTATAAATATTGAAAAAAATAGAAAAAGGTATGTCACAAATACATAAAATATTAATATATGTAGATACTAGTCTATTGTATCATTTACTACCATAAAATACACAGGAATATATTACAAAAGTTAAAGTTTATCAAAACTCACACATACACTTATAGACCACACATGGCATCATTCACAGTTGAGAGAAATGTAAAGAAATAGAAAAATGAAGTATTAAAAATCATAACTGTATAAGATTAACTTTAGAACACATTGTACCACCGTAATAATTTTGTAGCCACCTCCTGTTGTGATTACGGTGAGCTCAAGTGTTGCTAGTATCTGCTCAAAATGCCATGTGACATTCATCATCTCCACATGAGCAGCTCTTCTCTCCAGTAAATTGCATTTCATGGTAAAAAGCAATCTCTCATAGTTCCCGAATATTTTTCATCGTGTTTAGTGCAATACCATAAACCTTGAGTAACACCATGGGACCCACACAAAGCATCACTAGGGATCCTGGAGGAGCTCCCAAGAAGCAGAGAAAAGTCATGACAGTACAAGAAAAAGTTGATTTGTTTGATATGGACAGTAAATTGAGGTCTGCAATTGCCTGCCATTTCAGACGAATCATCTTGCAAACAGATGACATAAATTTATGATATTCATATATACAGTACAGAACTATAAACGCATTTTCCATTCCTTATTTTTTCTTAATATTTTCTTTTTCCAGCTAACTTTATTGTAAAAATACAGTATATAATGCACATGAAAATATGTGCTAATCAATTGTTTATGTTATCAATAAGGCTTCTAGTCAACTACTACTATTAGTAGTTCAGTTTGGGGAGAGTGGAAAGTATACGAGGAATTTTGAACTGCATGGGAGATGGGCACCGCTAATCTCCATGTTGTTCAAAGGCGCACTGCACAATGTTGCATTGATCCACAGAGAAAGAACACATCTGTCTCCTCTCCCTAGCACTCCCTATATATTCTTCTATCTTTGTGTAAAACATTAGAGGCAAATTCCAATCTCATAGTTAGAAATATCTTCCCATATGATACACTATCCAGTGTCATCCAGAAGAATCTAACAATTATGGAAATGCCGACGCATAAATTCATTCATTTAAAAAAAGTATTAATCTCTTCCTAGAGGCCTGGCAATTGATCTTATTCCCTGCTTTACCTTTAGACCCTAACATCATGGTTTGGGGGGATTGATGGTTCAGGAGAGAATCAGCATTCAATCAATACCTATTGACTATGAATGAATGAATCCTTGCAACGTAAGCTATACTGGGTGTCAGAAGGGAAAGTTCAGGCTGTGCCCCAGGGATGGAGCGTTAGAGTTCCGTGAATGCTCATGGGCAGGGCCCCTCTCAACAGCAGTCTCTCCTTCTGGTACTTTCTCCTAACTGCAAATACAGAAAGTGTTAAGAGAAGAAGATTATAAATATGGTCTGTATTGTGGTGGCCTGATGAAGTAACGTGGAACTCACTGCTACCTAACTTTCATTCTTGCTGAAGCCTAAATATCTCCACAAGTTCCCTGTATTTAGCAATTGAAGGAAGTTCTTCTGTAGGGTGGAAAAGGAGAGGCACGTCCCAGCTACCTGCAGACTAAGAACCAGTACACGCCACATGCTTTTGGAACCCTATACATAGCTCCTATCCAGTGAGGGGAGTCATCTCACCTTCCATAATGTCTTCTCGGAAGATTCCAGACATCATTCCCCAACAAAGACAGTCAGCACCATGGAGCATGGAGCGGAATCTTATGCCGTCTTATGCTTCTCTCTGTTTTCTTCTGTGTAGTTTTGCCTCCCAAATGAGACAGAAACCCTTGAAGGGAGTAACTTTAATTTTTACAGTCCATCTCCAAGACTTAACAAATACTTCATAACTACTTAAAAATATTTACAAATTCATTGGTTTCTATCAAAACAGCTGCTCTTACAACTTATTTTAATACATACTATTAATATTCTAAACTGGCCATAATATATTTTGCCATCCCCCAAAAGCAAAGATTCTTGGATTCATCTCATAAGTACAACATGTTAACTCATCGCGTTAATAATTATCATACACTGCTGGGCAGATTGCACCAGATCCTGGAATGTCATCAATTAATACTGAGCACTGAGTGTTATTAGTATGTGTTCTTGTTAATCAGGACTAGAATTCTCCCATCTGAGGCCAACCTGTGAGTATTTTCTCAAATTTTTCCTTGCCTTCCTTCCAAACTGGAAACACTATATTTGAAGCACATTACAAACAATGCACAATGTTCATTAATCTTGCTTTTTTGTGAACAAAATTCATGAAATTTAAAAGACTACAATAATAACTTACTAAGTAAGCTTCAAGGTCTATATGCTGCATTAAAAAAAATTAAAAAGATAAATAAATAAAAACCTAAGTTACAGATTTGCCACAGGCCACAGAAAACCCTCTCTGGAAAAACTTAAGATGTTTCCTAGGGCATGTGATTCAATAGTAGTTAGGGATCCTGATTTGGAGTTTGTTTGTTATTTCTTTCTCTCAAAGCCCAAAACCTCCTGGCATCCAAACCTGGCAGAGCCGCCTATCCATTTAAAGCCTTCTATCAGATTACCAGGACCGTGTGATGTCTCCCGTAAAGCTGGATAACATTTACAGCAGTTTGTATCCAGTACAAAGCTTCTCATAAATAAATAGGGCTAGAGGCATGTTTGGATGACAGAGGGCAGCTTCCTGCCTCATTCTCACTGAAAGGTGGCCGTGGTTTAGTACTGATATGGTTTACTGGCAGAAAAAAATATAAGAAGCAAAAATAAAAAAACACTGTTATCATCTGGTTAAGTGGTGGGATGTTCAGATGTTCAGACATGAAGCATGAAGCTCAAGAAAACATTTTTAGCTTAATCTTGAAGGCAAGTGATTGACTTTGTAGTGTTTCAAGGCATTTTCTCTTTTTTTTTTTTTTTTTTTTTTCTTATTCTTTTTGTATAGCAGAACAGTTTGTTTGCTTGGAATCACTGAGACACAAAACATCTTGTCCAAAAGACACAAAGAAGAGGATGAACAGAGATGAAAGGAAAGGAAAGCAGAAGAGATTTTCACAGGAAAGGGGAGGAATCCGAGGAGTACAGTCACCGTGAAGCAGTCAGAAGCAGGAAGGAAGAGAAGCTCCTTCAAGGAAGTTCATTTACAATTTTTTTTTTTTTTGATAAAGATACAGGGTAAGAAAGTGCCGCATGAAAGAGAAACTAATAAATTTCCAGACCCTGGTGACAAAGTACAGCACAGCCAGGAGAGATGGCTCTCGGGGGACACTCCCTGGGGAAGTGGACATTCTGTGACAGCAGCCAGCTTCTGAGGAAGAGGCTCAGAGCAAATGTGTCACAAGGGTTGTCTGGTAACACAAAGTACACGCTTTCCAGTAAACCTTTCTGTTGTAAAGCCTGGGTTCTCCTTCTCTTCTCTCCCCTCTCCTCTTCTTCTTCTTCTTCTCTTCTTCTCTATTACTTTCCCTCACTTCTCTGCTACTGAACTCGAAGCAAGCTCTTAACCTTTTATGTTCTGAAACTCAAAGAGAAGAGTAAACTCAAAGGGCGACTTCTATTTCAGGGTTCAGCCTTCAAATTAACTTTATTAGAAAGATAAACAGGCAAGTGCAAGTTCTCAGTGTGGCTTACTGCTAGTCATTTAAAGAAGGAGAACAAATTCTATTATTCTAAACTGTTTTCCTTGCTCTTTCCCCAAGAAAAATACACAAACAGAAATGTTTTAAAAGTTAGCCCTGAGTTCTGATAAATATATAATGAACGCATAAAATGATCTGAAAAACCATGGGTGGTAGCCCTCACCTTGATGACTTTTATTTATTTTTTAATTTATTTTTATTACTCTTTTATTTATTTATTTTTGAGATGGAGTCTTGCTCTATCACCTGGGCTGGAGTGCAGTGGCACAATCTCGACTCACTGTAACTTCCACCTCCCCAGTTCAAGCAATTCTCCTGCCTCAGCCTCCTGAATAGCTGGGATTACAGGTGCGCACCACCATGCCAGCTAATTTTTGTATTTTTAATAGAGACAGGGTTCCACCATGTTGGTCAGGCTGGTCTCTAACTCCTGACCTCGTGATCTATCCGCCTTGGCCTCCCAAAGTGCTGGGATTACAGGCGTGAGCCACCGCGCATGGCCCCATTTTTATTTATTTTTAAAAGATGGGATCTCAGTTTGTTGCCCAGGCTGGAGTGCAGTGGCACAATCATGGCTTACTGCAGCCTCAAACTCCTGGCTCATGAGATCCTCCTGCCTCAGCCTCCTGAGTAGCTGGGACTATGAGCCCGCACCACCTCACACAGCTTGTTTTAGTTTTGCTTTGTTTTGGAAAGGAGATCTATGTTGCCCAGGCCGATCTCAGACTCCTGGGCTCAAGCTAGGCCTTCCAAAGTGCTGGGATTACAGGACTTTTAACTTTTAAACAGGATTTCCAAAAGAAATGCACCTCTATACCATGCTCAGGATATACTTCATACATTCCATCCTCGTCATACAGCAGGACTCTAAATCAGAGTTGAGATTTTGGAAACATAAATGGGAGAGTAATGTTGAACATGCAAACATGCAGTATAGCCAAAATTACAACCTATTTCTATCCCCAGGCAATTACTATCCCATCATGATAACATTTTTACAGAAATCAAAGCAAAGAGAAGGCCTGATGATAGCAGCATAATCTCTAAGTGCCTGCTGGATGTCACTTCTATTATTCTCCTATTTTAATAGATAATTTACAGGCAAATCTCAGGAACAAAGCGGTCAGGGAGCACCACAATCCAGCTCCAAACTCTTCTCCGCTTTGCCTCCTACCAAGTCCCCCGACTTTGTTCTTTCCTCCTTCCCCAATTCACTCATCCTCTACACACACACACACACACACACACACAATTTCTCACACACTCCCATTTCACACACAAATACACACTCATACAAACACACACTCGCTCACAAACACACTCCAGGCTACTCCATATTCCCTGATTCAGCCTTTCTCTTTCATTGCTACACACCTTAATTCAACTCTCTCTCCAATCTACAATGCCACACACCCCACCGCCCTCCTAACAGCCTGTCCAAAATCTTCAATGGCTAATTTAAGTATCGCTTCTTGGGTAGAGGTGTCTCAGCTGTCTTTTCCCAAGTGTCATTCTAATTGCTTTCACTTTACTTTTATACATTCATTTCCCTCTTATAACACTCATCCATTTCTACCATGCATTTTGGCTTTATGTGTGTGCACAGGTGTGTGTGTGTGTGTCTATCTATCACCATCACTGGGCCCCTTAAAAATGGAACTATGCCATGTGCCACTTTGGATATCTTCAGTGCTGTGAGCACAGTATGGCATCAGTACCTACACCGGGTACTGTTGGAGGACATGAAAGAAATCGGCAGCACTTACAGTCGGTTAATTCATTTCAAGAGAAACATACTAACATTACTAATAGTAGTACCTTACATTGACTAGTACTTTCACACAAGTTATTTCATTTAATGTGTCCAACAACCCTCCGCCCATCTTAAGATAGAAACGTGAGACTCAGAAATTTTTCAGTTTCTAGAATTATTGATATCTCAGGTTCTGATTGACAAGACTGAACTAGAAATACAGAATGTAAATGTATGTTGAAGCTGGCAAGGATGAGCTGCTTCCCCCAGAAACTCTTGTCATGGCTAAGAAATGCATCCCCAACTGTTAATCCACCCTGTGGTATCCCATGGAGTTCCCTAGGAAGGGATGCTAAGCATGAGAGATGAAACGACAAAGCAGACATAAGAGATCACAGCTTGGTCCAGCACTTTGGGAGGCCGAGGCAGGCTGATCACCTGAGGTCAGAAGTTCAAGACCAGCCTGGCCAACATGGTGAAACCCTACCTCTACTAAAAAAAAAACAAAAATTAGCTTGGCGTGATGGCAGGAGCCTGTAATCCCAGCTATTGGGGAGGCTGAGGCAGGAGAATCGCTGGAACCCGTGAGGTGGAGGTTGCAGTGAACCAAGATCATACCACTGCACTCCAGCCTGGGTGACAGTGAGACTCTGACTCAAAAAAAAAAAAAGACATCTCAGCTTGGATTCCTGGGCCTCCCATTCCACCTGCTACCCACTCTGCCATGCCTCCTACTGTCCCAGAGCCCTCTCACTTAACTTCACAGAAAACAAATTAAAAAAAAGAAGAAGACTTTTCCAGTTCATGCATGCAATAAAGCCAACATGTAATCACTATTTGCATGGATTTCAGTGAGGGAAGTAAAAGAGAGAACAGCTGACGGAATTGCCGTAGAGTCGAGGGACCCCTGTCAGCGTGCTGCAGTGGAGATTTCTGAACTTGGTTTGAGAATAAGGAAAACCTCTCACTCGCTTGCCGCATCCTAGGGAAGGGCCCTCACAAATGTCAGCATCTCTTCTGTAGCTTACAGGCCTCCTACTTCATCACACCCTCTGACCCCAGTCATTCCATGCCTGGGACTTGATTATGAAGAAGGAAATCCAAATGCAGACAAAGATGCACATACACACAGACATTCATTGCCTCCTTCATCACAGGAAAACTATAGATAGTAGAAACATCCATCCAATGAGAAGGGATTGGTTACATAAAACAGGACAAAATATCAGACAGTCATTGAAAATTACTTTTATAAAGCATGTTTAATGCCATGATAGAATTTATATTATACAATTTTAAATAAATTTTTAAAAATTTTAAAATAAGAAATGCACTGGTATATATAGTGTATCCAACTATGTCAAAAATACAAATACATAAAAAGATTGCAATGAAATATCAAAATGTTTAGCACTTTGATTCTGTGCAATGGTATTATTGTTTTTATTTCCAGGTTTTTTCTACTTTCTAAATGAGTTTTTACCACTCTCATAATTAGAAAAGGCAGTCTTGTTTTTTTAAAAAAACAATGCAAGCAAATGAGAAAAACTAGGGAGACAAATTTTGGTTCTTTATAAAAAAAAAAAAACTAATGCTAAAACAAAATTTCCAGTTTTATAAAGGAATGTTACTCTTGGTGTCTTACACAACCCAAGCCATCTCTTCCTAAATTTGTGAATAGATACTTTTGTTCATTTTTGAATATTATCCTTCTTTTTATTTTAAAAGCAGAGAGTTCTCCTTATAAGCCTGCTAACTCTAGAGACATCAAAGCATTGCCTTAGTGGAGTTTGTGTCACAGCCATGTCAAATGTGCCAGTCAAAGCAACCACCCTACTACAATGACCAATTTAAAGACCAGAAAACAGTCACACTATCCTAAGATCATAACATATTATCATATCATCCTGTAGGCTTTCTGTTCCTCAAATCCACGAAAAGCTATCAGAGATAAATGCTCTAGTAATCCAACTAGTATAATTAAAATAACACTTTCTAAATGGGCTTTCTAAATGGAAGCACTTTGGAAAACATATTCAGCTTTTTAAAAAACCAAAAGAAAAAGTCTGCCACTGTCATTCCATGATAAGTTATAATACCAAATTTATGTATAATTTCTTCCCTCCTTCCTTTCCTTTCCTCTTTCTCTCTCTTAGCCTTTTTCTTTCCTCTTTTCTGCATCCATCTATCCGTCCCTTCCTTCCTTTTGGTTTTTTGTCTTCTATCTCCAAACTGAAAAAGTCCAGAGATTTTTTCAACTGATGATAGATACAATGAAAAATTATCATCTCTAAATCTCTTGGCCAAGTTATCTTCAGCCTGTTTTACCTTTTCTCCTCTGTCTTGGAGAGTTCAAGTAACATTTCTGATGGAATCTTTTTTTGGTAAAAAATATTTCAAAAAAAAGTCACTGTCACTATTACCAATATGTTTGTTGCACTAGAGTGTGCCCTTAGATTTGGGGTTAAACCAAACTCAAAATCATTATTGTCAATAGCCAAGGCAATGTGAGATCGTATTTCTCTTAAACTGTTTGTCTCTGCTTGACTTTGGGTTTCTTTCCCTAAAAGACGATGTTGTTTTTTACAGGTCAGGCTTATTTTGTGGAGAAGATTACTTCTTCACAAAATAGAAATTTCGCTTTCATTATCTTCATTATTCTACCACTGTTGAAGGATATACAAAATGCTGACTCTTCTCAGGGCTAGTGTTAGAAAAAACATAAAAAGTGTATGTTCATAACAGTTACCATGACCCAAGCAGATGAATAATTACATTAACTTGCCTGCCAGGAATGTCTGGATAGATCCTTTGACAGCCTAAGATATTTTGCAACAATTTTTTTTTTTTTTTAAGAAAAAGAAAACTGGTTTGTGAACACAAGTAACTTCTAAAGTTTTAAGTAAAAGTGACATGATCAGTGACTAAACATAACTCCTGTTTGAGTTCATTTAACCAACACTGACATTTGTCCACTGGACAGGTCACTGCCAGCATCCCGCCCCCCCTCCCACGTCGGGCACTATTCTACAGAAGGTGGAAAGCTAGCAGAGTGTCCGCTCTGACCGGAGTCTACGCTTGCAGGGGAGAGAGATGAAATGATTCAACATAGATACATTCAGTTTTGCTATAACGCTTGTTTTGAAAATGCGAGTTTGTTCCAACGTGATTGATATACTAGGAGCAATTTGAGCATAAGGAGCATAAGGAGCATAAGGCAAATTTTGTTTTGCTTATGTGCGATGTCATCTGTGAGAAACACTGGGCGAACACGGAAATGTGCACCCGGCTGAGCAGGGCCCAGGAAAACGCCAGCGCGCTTCTAGCACACCTTGAATTCTTACGGGCTCCCAGCTCCCAGGAGCTGCAGAGCCTCAGCCACCCACACTCATCGTGAGTCCCCTCTCCTCGAGTTCAGACTCCTCCTCCCATCCGCCTCCAACTCCCACCTCCACAACAAGCCTCGGGTCTTCCTTCTCAAGGTAAAGTGCCATATTTATGGCAGCACTTTGCACACGGCTGAGCCGTGTACCATGGATGAAAGTGCTAGCGTTTTTACTAGGTTTCCATCTGTGTTTTAAGGTGCTACGAATTAAGTGTTGAGTACTGATCCCAGTCAACCCATCAGCCCCGGGGTGCTTGTTGGGTGATTTCGCACAGTGCACGATGGCGCAACTGACGACAGGAATGAGTGTCCCAGAGGAAGGATGGAAGGGAATAGCGTAGGAAAGGAGAGAGAAGTCTATTCCGATGGGAGGTCAGGGAGGGCCTTTCTCAAAAGGTGTCTCTCCACTGAAAACCCGGAGGATAAAGAACAAGCAATACTAGGTGTCGGCGAGGAGGGAGAGAGAAGGGCAGACCAGGGCCCGAGAAGCGTGCGGCGGGCCAGGCTGCATGAAGCCCAGAGACCCACACAGCCAAGAGGAGGTAAGGCGAACCTGGCGCTCAGGGGAGATGCTGCCCGGGGCTTGACTCTGGGGCTTGACTGTAGGGCTCCCAGTCCTCAGCACAGAGCGGGGAAGTCGCCTTTGAAGGAGGAGAGCGCGGAGGGCTCCAGCAAGGGAGCAACACCGTCAGGCTCCCGGTTGGCGCCCGGCAGTCAGCGAAGGTGTGGAGAGGAAAAGGGAATGAAGCAGGGAGCCCGGTGAGGAGTCTAGCAGTGGAGGTTTGCAGGAAAGCCTGCTTTTTCCCTGGACAGGGGATGATGTGCTCCAGAGACGGCCTGGAGGAGCCCTTCTGAATGATGGGATGTGATGATGTTAAAAGAGGAAAACCCAGGGACGCCGGAATGTACGACCCACGTCTTTGGTGGGGTCAAGGCACATTCTTCTGAGCACACCAAAGTCCTCCCTAAAGGCTTTAGCACTGGCTGTGTGCTTTAGGTACACCGACTCCTTCAACCCTAGGCATGAGGCAGCAGGGAGGAAGCTGCCTTGAGTCGTCACCTGGGAAGCGCAAAGCAGGAATGGAAATCTGCTGGGCCCCAGAGAGCCCGCACCTCTCCCACTCTGCACACACCGCCCGTGCACATGCGGAGTAAGGAGACTGCAGAAGAGCGGCCCAACTGGCCATGCAAGGGCCTTCCTGCGTCGTGCAGGTCCCCTGGGTCACAGGAAGCTGCTCTCTGAAGAGCGGCTGCCCTCGTCCAGCCACGTGTTCGCCACCTTGCTTAAAGGAGCCTCACCTCATCCACCTGGTCTACCTGCTCCCGGGCCAACCAGAGCCGTGGGGCAGTAGAGAAAGCCAGGAACCAGAGACCAGGTAGTGGCGCTCAGATTAACAGGAAATGTTTACAAGGAAAATACAGATACAGCTGGCTATTGTGCATTTTTCTGTATATTTACTCCAACAATAGCAAAAAGTTTAATTAAACATTTAAATATCTGGAGAGACATGTTTTACCACTTTCCTCTCTTGTCCAAATAGAATGCTCTCTTCTGGTTGGCTAGAGATGGGTACCGGATGGCCAGTATTTGATTCTAGAAAGAGGGAACCAATGGCTCTAAGACAGGGCCATTTCCCATGCAAGCATGCTGCTTTGCAGAGAAGCGGGGAAAGTGGGGAGCAGATTGTTTGAACTCTGATGTGGAGTCAATGTCTTCGGGCTGACACAGCTTCAGAGCGGCACACCTCCGTTCCTCCCTTCCCGTTATCTCCCTGTCTGCTAGGCAAATATTGACTTTGTGCTGATCTAAAGTCTGACTTAGCAATCTGTTAGGACGAAAAGCAACGAAGCCAGCAGGTAAATCTCTGTGAAAAAAAAAAAAAAAAAAAAAAGCCCAAAAAAAGCCCAAAGTGCACTATTTACATGCACATCACCCTGTCTCTCAAGAGAAAAAGCAAGGCTTCCCTCTTATGTCAGTGGACAAGATGCATTTAAACTTTCTTTACAAGAAGGACCAAAACAGAATCAGGAAATATTTTCTTAAAATAATAGCTATTAAAAAAAAGAGAGCGAAAAGTTGTCGAAATATGTCCGATTCCAACATTTGAGGTAAATGTCCCCATCCCCTTGATTTGCTTGCATTGAGCACTATATTTTGAGGGACGGTGACCTGGCAAGAAAGAGAAATGATGGGCAATAAGTGGACCCAACTGCACAGGGCTAGACTCCGAGGACAGCAGCTGAACAATGGCTGCAGACGTGGACTTCTCCCCACACACATGCCCACTGGGCCCGTGCCACAGCGACGGTGGCATGGAGCGCTACAGAAGGAAAGTACCCACTAAATGGTGCAAACACGGCCTGGCCCATCTGTCATAAACATTAGGTCCAAAGGCCACAGGTGCAGACGGCACTAAAAAGTAAAAATTACACTCGGGCAGAGGCCACTTGATAAAACAGGAAGAAGAGAAATCTAGGATTGGTTTCCAATCAATAAATGGATAACAACAGTCTATTCATCTTTGGCACCTGTTGTTTCTTCCTCTCTCTGGTTTGCCATGAATAAAGCTGTTTTATTTGTAAAAGATGCTGTGTGTACCCAGGACCAGCCTCTGTCTATTGTGCACTCGGCAAAGTTTGTCTTTGGTGCTCTCCATGGCCAGCTGGCCCATGCTGCTTCCTCCCTGTCCTACCAGGTGTCAGCGCCTCTGCTCTTTCACCCCCTTCCCCTGGTGCGAACCCACCCCCAGAGCCTTCTCTCATTCTCCTGGGTAAATACTGTTTGATTTCACAAATGTATCTTTAACACCTAGTAGCAAGCAAAGCACTGTGCTAGACCAGAAAGGAAAGGTTGAAAGGCTGTAAACTCAGCCACCACCCAGGTAGCTGACAGACCAGCAAGGGTGCAGACATTCACACAGGTCAGCAGAGAGCAGATACTACAAGTAGGCTGGTGGAGTGCAAACAAATTGCCATGGAAGCATGGAGGAAGGAGAATTTCAGTCGCGCATCTCACAAAGACATTGCCATCAATCATGGGCCACATAACAGTGGTCCCATGAGATTATAATACCACATGTTTACTGTATTTTTTCTATATTTAGATATCAAACAACTTGCCATTGTGTTACAGCTGCCTACAGTATTCAGGACAGTAACCTGCTGTACAGCCTAGGAGCAATAGACTGTACCCTATAGCCTAGATGTGTACTGGGCACTACCATCTGTTTGTGTCCACTCTGATGTTTGCAGGACAATGAAATCACCTAAGGATGCATCTTTCGGAACACATCCCTGTCATTGGGCAACACATGACTGTAATTTCAAATGGAGAAATTTGACCCAAGGAGCCCTGGGGAAGAGGTGAGATTTGAACTATGACTTGAACAATGGAAAGGACAGGAAAGAGTTCTGAATGGAAGAAAAAGGGAAGAAGGGCACTCCAAGTAGATGGAAGAGTAGAAATAGAGGTAACAAAGGTCTGGAGTTTGGAGGGTTCAGGCAGTATTCGAGGGGCAGTAATCCACATGTCTTTTTGAGTTTTAGATCCATCAATGATTAGCTGTTTAACCTCAGAAAGCTACTTAGCCTCTCTGAGCCTTAATTTCCCTATCAGAAAAAATGAGAATGCATTCAATCAACACATTTACGTGCCAGGATCTGTGCATGGAGTTGAGGGTAAACCGAATTAAGAATATCTACCTGAGAGGATTTATGTTGGAATTGAAGGAGAACATCTACATGAACTTAGCACAGTTTCCTAGCAAGGAGTAGTTTTGACAAATAGCTACTGGTGCCGGTGATGAGCATGGTGATGGTGAAGGTGGTGGTAAGTGGGGGGTGGTGGCGGTGGCGGTAGTAGTGGTGGTGGTGAGGATGGTGATAAAGCAGGTGGTGATGGGGCAGGTGGAGATGCTGGTGGAGATGAGTGGTTCACTATGCTGGGAAAGTAGAACATGAGGCATGAGGTTAGCAAGAGAGATGCCTACCAAGAGCTTAAGAATAGGGAAGACATTGCCTTAATAGAGCAGAAATTATACCCATGTGGAAATAATGGCCTTAATATAACAGATAAAATTCCAATATTGTTACTGATGCAGGGTCTTGACCACAAGTCCAGAAACAAAGCAATGAAAGAATAAAGCAATGAAAGTGCAGATTTATTGAAACAGATTTGTTGAAAGTACACTCCACAGAGTGGTGGCAGGCTAGAACAAACAGCTGAAGAGCACTGGTTACAGAGTTTTCTGGGATTAAAACACCCTCTAGAGGTTTCTCATTGGTTACTTGGTTACACACTATGTAAATGAAGGAGTAGCTCATGACCAGTCTGATTGGTTGCAGAAGGCGGCCAATCAAAGGCTGAAAGGAAATTACAAAGTTACACATGAAGACTTGGCCATGACCAGTCTGACTGGTCTGACTGGTTGTGGGAGGGGACCAATCAGAGGTACTTTCTATTTTTCATCTGTGATACTGTTTAAAGGGAGTAGCCTCTGATCCTTTGTTACTTGGATGTGGAGAGATGGGGTTTTCCTTTTGATTCAGTTCTGGGAAGTCAGCACAAATTGGCCTTAAGTTCCCTGCCTCTAGACCCTATTTGCCTGCTTTGATATGGAATTCACTTCGGGTGGACAAAGTTCTGAGCAGGCATTAGGCCCTCCTGAGAACCCTGAAACCCCACTTTCTGTTTACTCCAAGGCTGGCTCCGTGGTGCAATCCACACATCCAGTAAAATTAATTTAATCAACTCAAAATAGGAAAGTGTTAAGAATGATGTATCCTTCTCCGTCACTTTTGGAAAACATGGTCAGTGATGCCCAGACCTGTGGCACAGACCCCTTAGAGTCCACAACAGGGGGGAGAAATGTAGAGAAGATAATGACACATGTGCAGCCAGCATCACCATATAGACTCAGTCCTGAACTAGTGTCCTCAAAATGTATTGCAGCATGTCCTCAAACTGCATTGACCAGTTTCACATAGTCAATCATTTTCTGTTCACTGACCATGTAAAACTGCAGATACACTCCTCTCGGAAAAACTCTTACTACAAGACAAAATAAAGTCACATTCAAGAGGCAGTAATTTTTCATATTTATGGGAAATGAAAAAAATGCATAAGGCTGGACACAATGGCTCAAGCCTTGTAATCCCAGCACTTTGGGAGGTTGAGGCAGGCGAATCAGCTGAGGTCAGGAGTTTGAGACCAGCCTGGCCAACATGGTGAAACCCCATCTCTACTAAAAATACAAAAATTGGCCGGGTGTGTTGGCAGGCACCTGTAATCTCAGCTACTTGGGAGGCTGAGGCAGGACAATGACTTGAACACAGGAGGCAGAGGTTGCAGTGAGCTGAGACTCTGCCACTGCACTCTGCCTGGGTGACAAGAGTGGAACTCCATCTCAAAACAACAACAAAAAAGTCATGAAACTATTAATAATGTTCTTTATATAAGGCACATGTCCAAACACCACACACGTGCACATGCATCTCTGTCTCTCTCCGCTCCAAAACACAAGTCAAAGGCTACTGCCAAGATCATCTAAGTGTAATTCTCATCATATCTTCATACTCACAGATTGACAGCAATACCCATTAATGTGTGGTGTGTTCTCTACCAGAATGTCCCACAGGCACCGTTCCCATCCCCCTGTCTTAATGAAGGGCATCCTAGTCTCTCCAGATGCAGAGGAGCCATCCCAAGCTGTCACACGTGAACCCTATAGCCATTCCCTCAGTAATTTCTGCCAATTCCACCTGTCATGTTTTTCCTTTGTGGGTGTTCGAGTTTTTGGTCTTGCTATAAATTGCCCTTCCCTACTCCAATCTTTCTTAAAATTAAAAAAAATATATATCTTCAGAAAAATTTCACAATTTCCCTCACATACTCTTGAGGGAAGTGGATCTGGGGTAGGCTGTAATCCTCAAAACATACAAAAAAAGGTCCTCAAAATCTTCCTTAGTCCTCCTTCTCTCCAAAAGTGCATCCCATGAGAGCTGCTCAGACTTCCTGTCCTCTATTTTCCAATCCCTGCCTGAGCAGGCTCTTTCTCGAGTCCCAGCTCCCTCTTCCACCTCCTCTTTCCTCTTCTTCATGTCTCAGAATTTTTTTAAACCCTAGTAATTCCTATGCTCTCTGTAAGACAAGAAAATATTCCTCAAAGCTCCCTCTCTTTAAATGGTGTGGGAAGGGAAGTTAGAAAACTGCTTTTATATTTCATATTTTTAATTCTCACCACAAAATGAACACTGAGGGCAACCTAGCACCTTATATTCTGCCTGGGTCCTTTACTATATCATCACCCACACAGTTTTGTTTGTTTCTCCAACTGGAGTATAAATTCCTTAAGCAAAGAACCTTAGAACACTTGCTAAATGAATGAAAATTTTACCTTTTTCAAAACCAGTCTTCTGTGCTTGGTATTAGCTGTTGGCTTTTGAAAATGAACATGCTGATCAAGTGAAAGGAAAAGAAACTACAGAAACACAGCAGACGCAATGATTCAAGACATGAGAGGGATATGCACCAAGAAGGGAACACTTCCGGAACCATATGGCAAGGAGGCCAGAAAGTCTATTAACGTCAGTCATGAGGGAGGTCTCTCATTGGAAAAATTATATCAGAGAAAGTTTATAATTATGAATATCACAGAGTGTCCTGGCTGGGCTGGAGTATGACTTTGACTTATTTCAACATAGGGACCACCACCTTCTGCCCTGTACAACAGCACTTCACTGAGCATCTACTATGTGCCAAGTACTGTTCTAAGGGCGGAGACAGATGTGTGAGCAACAGAGACACAATCCTCTGCTTTGTTCATTGAGCATATAAATAAAGACGAGAAATCAAACATATTACACTGGAGATTGATAAGTGCTTCGCAGAGCAAAGAAACAAAACTGCAAGTAGGGAGAGCTATTAGGAGTGGAATGGAACTTGCCGGCTTAACAGGGTGATCCAGTAAGACATTGTTGGAAAGTTAGCATTTCAGTCAGGAAGTGAGGGCCTAAGGGAACCATGAAGATATCTAGGTAAAAGCCCAGGAATCTTTTGGGGAGAGCTGGCTTGTGGCTTAGGTGCTAGAACCATGTCTGGTGAATATAAAGCTCCCATGGTCAGAGAGAAGCCAAATTACAGACACTGACTTTCCTGTGGTCCATGAGAAAGAACTTAACATGAGGAAGGGAGGAAACTGATGTGCTTACTGGGATCCAAATACAGAAAACTGTTGAGGGTACTGGTGACGTCATATCCTGCTTGGCCACTGGCCAAAACCTGTCCTTGGGGATAAGCATGCCTGGAAAAGCAGTATCCTCCACAAAACTGAAAGTGCTCTCCAACTTAAATATTTAATTTTAGGATTCAAGCAAACTTGGTGGGATAGGCGAAAACTTAATTTAACTAAACCTAGAAACTGAACTTAAGAAAACTTTTACAGAATTACTAAAAATGATATGTTTATGGAAATTAAAAAGTATTTGTGTGTAAAACACACAAAATCCATATGCCCACATATTTAAACATACAAAAAATAAGCACAAAAATAAATGGTAGACAAAATTTCTAACTCTTTTTTAAAACGAATTTTATTGTATATATTTTGGTTTACAACATGATATTACAGGAAACATATAGGTAGTAAAATAGTCACAGCAGTGAAGCAGATTAATGTACCTTCATCTCATGTAGTTACTTTTTGTGACAGGAGCAGTTAGAAACTACTTATTTACAAAAATCCCTAATACAATTTTATTTACTATAGTCTTCATGTTATATTAAATCTCTAGACTTGTTCATTCTACACGACTACATTATGTTTTTGACCTACATCTCCCCATTTCCTCCCCCACCCTCACCCCTAGTAACCACTAGTTTATTCTCTCTCTATGTATCTTACATATAAGTGAGACTACATATTATTTTTTCTTTCTGTGTCTGGCTTATTTCACTTAGCATAATGTCTTCCAGCTTTATCCATGTTGTGGCAAATGGCAAGATCCTTTGTAAGACTGAATAATATTCCATTGGTGTATTAGTCCATTCTCACACTGCTATGAAGAAATACCCAAAACTGGATAATTTATAAAGAAAAGAAGTTTAATTGACTCACAGTTCCACATGGCCGGGGGAGGCCTCAGGAAATTTACTACCATGGCAGAAGGGGAAGCAAACATGCCCTTTTTCACAAGGCGGCAGGAGAGAGAAGTGCCAAGCAGAGGGGGAAAAGCCCCATAAAAAATCATCAGATCTCACGAGAATTCACTCACTCATGAGAACAGCATGGGGGAACCACCCCCATGATGTAATTACCTCCAACAAGTTCCCTCCCCCAACATGTGGAGATTACAATTCAGATTATAATTCAAGATGAGATTTGGGTGAGGACACAAAGCTGGACCATATCACCTGGTAAATATATAACACGTTTTCTTTATCCATTTGTCCATCAATGAACACTTATGTTGTTTCCATATCTTGGCTATTGTGAATAATGCTGCAATGAATATTTGCATCTTTCACATCTTTACAAGATGTTAAGTTCATCTCCTTTGGATGTATACCCAGAAAGAGGATTTCTGGATGATAAAGTAGTTCTATTTCGAATTTCTTTGGAAACCTCCATAGTTTTTTTCATAATGGCTGTATCAATCTACATTTTCACCAACAGTGTACTACGGTTCCCTTTTCTCCACACCCTTACCAACATTTACCTCTTGTCTTTTTGATAATAATCATCCTAACAGGTATGAAGTGATAACTAATAGAATTGTTGTTTTAGTTTGCATTTCCTTGATGACTACTAATGTTATGCACCTCTTCATATATATGTTGGCCATTCTTCTTTGGAGAAATGTCTGTTCAGGTCCTTCACTCATTTTTGTTTACATTGGGTTATGTTTTTCTGCCATTGAGCTATAAGAGTTCTTCATAAATTTTGGAAACTAACTCCTTATCAGATATGTGGTTTGAAATATTGTTCCTCTTGGTTGTTTTCTTTGCTGTGCAGCAACTTTTAGTTTGATATAGTCCTATTTATTTATTTTTGCTTTTGTGGCCTGAGGTTTTTGAGTGATATCAAAAAAATCACAGCCAAGACCAATGTCAGGCAGCTTTTCCCTTATATTCTCACCTAGGAGTTTTATGGTTTCAGGTCTTACATTTAGGCCTTTTATCCATTTTGAGACTTTTGTGTATGGTATAAGAGTCCAATTTTATTCATTTGCATGTGGAAATCTAATTTTTCCAGCACTATTTATTGAAGAGACTATCCTTTAACCATTATGTCCTGTTTATACCCTTGTCAAAAATTAGTTAAGTGTATATGCTTGAATCTATTTCTGGCTACTCTATTTTGTTCCACTGGTCTATGGTTCTGTTTTAATACCAGTACCATACTGTTTTGATTACTATAGCTTTGTAATATAATTTTAAATCAGGACGTGTGATGTCTCTAATTTTATTTTTCTTAGTATTGCTGTGGCTAGTCAGGCATTTCTGTGGTTTCATACAAATTTTAGAGTTTATTTTCAATTTCTGTGAAGAATAATACTGGAATTTTGATAAGGATTGCATTAAATCTGTATATTGCTTTAAGTAGCATGGTCATTTTAACAATATTAGTTCTTCCTACACATGGACACATTTATTTGTGCCTTCTTCAATTTCTCTTTTTGATGTTTTACAGTTTTTGGCATACAAATCTTCCACTGTATTGGATAAATTTATTCCTAAGCATCTCTAAACAATCAAAATGGGATCATTTTCTTGATTTTGTTCCAGCTTGAATGTTATTTATGTATTGAAATGTAACTGATTTTCTATATTGATTTTATATCCTACAAATTTACTGAATTCATGTATTTGTTTTAAGAGTTTCTGTGGAATCTGCAGGCTTTCTGTATATAAAATCATGTCATCTGCAAATAGAGATAATTTTCCTTCTTCTTTTGTCATTGGATGCCTTCTATTTATTTTCTTGTCTGACTGCTTTTGCTGGTAGTCAGTACTAGGTTGAATGAAGTGGTGAGAATGGGCATTCCTACCTTGTATCAGATCATAGTGGAAGAGCTTTCAGTTGCTCACCACTGATCATGATGCTAGCTGTGGGTTTTTATAAATGGCCTTTATCATGTTGAGGAACTTTTCTTCTGTATTTAAACTGTTAAGAGTTTTAATCCTGAAAGATCCGAAAAAAAATCCTGAACTTTTTCAAATGTTTTGTCCACATCAGTTGAGACACAGAATTGAGATGTCAGTTGAGAATAATCATGGAGTTATTTTCCTTCATTCTACTAATGTGATGTATCACATTGATTTGTGTATGTTAGACCAAACATGCATGCCAGCAATAAACTTGGTCATGATGTATAATATTTTTGATGCATTGTTGAATTGGGTTTGCTAATATTTTATTGAGAATTTTTGTATCAACATTCATCAGAGACATTGGCCTGTAGTTTTCTTTTTCTGTGGTGTCTTTGGCTTAGGTATCAAGGTAATACTGCCCTCGTAAAATGTGTTTGGAAGTATTATCTGTATCTCTATTTTTTTGGAAGAATAGAAGAAGTATTGGTAATAATTATTCTTTGAATGTTTGATAGATTTCAGCTCTGAAGCCATCTGGTCCTGGGCTTTTTTTGGTTTTAAACTACTTCTTTATTCTCTTGATTTGTTATTGGTAAATTAAAGCTTTCTATTTTTTCCCGATTCAATCTTGGTAGGTTATATTTTTTCTAGAAATTTATCTCCTCTAGGTTATCCCTTTTGTTGGCATACAATTGTTCAGAATAGTTTGTTATGCTCCTTTTTATTTCTGATGTGTCTGTTGTAATGTCTTCACTTTCATTACTGATTTTATTTGTTTGAGTCTTGTCTCTTATTTCTTAGTCTAGTTAGAGGATTATTGATTTTGTTTATTTTTTTCAAGGAGCCAATTCTTGGTTTTATGAATTTTGTCTATGGTTTTTCTGTTCTCTTTGATTTATATCTATTCTGATTTTTTTTATTTCTCTCCTGCTAACTTTAGGTTTCATTTGTTACTCTTTTCTTTTAGCTCCTTGAGGCATATTGTTAGGCTATTTATTTGGGATCTTTCTTCTTTTTTAATGTAGGCATGTATTGCTATAAACTTGCCTCTTAGAACTATTGTTGTTGCAGTTCATAGGTTTTGATATGTTATGTTTCCATTGTCGTTTTTCTCCAGATATTTTTAAATTTCCCTTTGACTTCTTCTTTAACCCATTGGTTGCTCAGGAACATGTTTAATCTCCACATATTTGTGAATTTTTCAAGATTCCTCCTGTTATTGATTTCTAGTTTCATACTGTTGTGGTTGGAAAAAATGCTACATATAATTTCAGTCTTCTTGAATTTGTTAACACTTGTTTTGTGGACTGACATAGGGGCTTTCCTGAAGAATGTTCTATGTGCACTAGAGAAGAATGTTTATTCTGCTGCTATTAGATTGAAAGTTCCATATATGTCTGTTAGGTCCATTTGGCCTAAAGTGAAGCTCAAATCCAGTGTTTCCTTATTAATTTTATGTCTGGTTGATCTATCCATTGTTGAAAGTGGGGTGGTGAATCCCCAGCTATTATTGTATTGCTATCTAATTCTTCATTCATGTCCATTAATATTTGCTTTATATACTTAGGTATTTCAATGCTGGGTGCATATATATTTACAACTGCTATGTCTTCTTAGTAGGTTGGCCCTTTTACCATTAAATAATGACAATCTTTGTCTCTTACAACAGTTTTTAACTTGAAGTCTATTTATCGTTTAACTTGAAGTCTATTTATAAACATAGCCATCTCTTCTCTTTCAGTTACTATTTGCATGGAATATCTTCTTTCATTCCCTTCACTTTCAGCCTATGTGTGTCCCTAAAGCTACGATGGGTCTCTTGTACTCAGCATGAAGTTGGATGTTGGGTTTCTTTTCATTTAGACACCCTCTGCCTTTTGATTGGAAAGTTTAATCTATTTACATTCAGATATTGATAGGTATTGGCTTACCTCCTGCCATTTTGTTAATTGCTTTCTGGGTGTTTTGTAGATTCTTTTTCCATTCTTCTTCTTTTGTTGTCTGCCTTTGTGATTTGATGATTTTCTGTAGTGCTAAGCTTTGATTCCCTTTTCTTCCTTATTTGTTTACTTGTTATAATTTTTTGTTTTGTGTACCATGGGGCTTACATGAAACATCTTATAGTTATAATAGATTATTATAAGACAATAGCTACTTAACTTTGATCACATAAAAATACTCTAGACTTTTAACTTCTCCCCTGTCGGCCACAATTTATGTTTTTGTTGTCACAATTTACATATTTTTCTATTGCATATTTCTTAGCAACTTAATGTAGCCATAGTTATTTTTGACCATTTTGACATTTAACCTTCATACTAGAGAGCTGAAAGATTTACACACAACCACTACAGTAATTACATATTCTGAATTTAACAATGAATGAACCTCTACTGGTGAGCTTTATATTGTCATGTGTTTTCATGATAGTAATCATCATCCTTTTGTTTCTGGTTAAAGAATTCCCTTAAATATTTCTTGTAAGGCAGGTCTAGTAGTGATAAATTTCCTTAGCTTTTGCTTCTCTGGGAAAGACTTTATTTCTCCTTTATTTCTGAAAGTCAGCGCTACTAAGTGTAATATTCTTGGCTGACAGGTTTTTTTTCTTTCAGCACTTTCAGTATATTGTTCCATTCTCTTCTGGCTTGCAAGGTTTCTGCTGATAAATCTGCTGATAGTCTAATAGAGATTTCCTGATATGTCATTTGACATTTTTCTCTTGCTGCTTTTTAAATTCTCTCTCTGTCTTTGATTTCTGACATTTTTATTGTAATATGCCTTGGTGAGGCCCTCTTTGGGTTGAACCCATTTGGAGATCATTAAGCTTCATAAATCTGCATGTCCATTTTTCTCCCAAGACTTGAGAATTTTTCAGCAACTCATTTGTTAAATAAGTTTTCCATGCCTTTCCCCTTCTTCTCCCTCTGATAACTCCATATTGAAATATTTTTTCACTTAATGAGTGTCTTATAAATCCCATAGACTTTCTTCACTCTTTTTTCCTCCCAACTAGGTTATTTCAAAATACTTCTTTTCAAGTTCAGAGATTCTTTCTTCTGCTTGATCTAGTCTGCTGTTGAAGCTGTCAATTTTTAAAATTTTATTCATTGAGTTATTCAGCTACAAGATTTCTGTTTGGTTCTTTTTTATGATAGCTATCTCTTTGTGGACTTTCTCATTCAGATCATGAATTGCTTTCCTGATTTTGTTGAATTGTCTATCTGTATTCTCTTGTTTCCCTAAAATTATTATTTTTAATTCTTTTTTAAGCAATTTCTATTTCAATTTCTTTGTGGCCAGTTACTAGTGAATCATGTTCTTCCTTTTGTGGTGTCATGTTTCCTTGTTTTTTCATATTTCTTATGTCCCTATGTTGATGCCTGTGCATACAGTGGAACAGTTGCCTCTTCTAAGAGGGCTTTCATAGGGTAAGATTTTTTGCCTGTAGATGAGTCCTAGGATGTCAGGTCAGCAGGGTACTTGGCTCTGGTTCTGAGTGGGTACAGTAGTGTAGTCTCTGTGCAGCTTCTTCAGCTGTGATTAACATCAGCAATGACTGTGTGTACCTCGGTGTCTTAGGCTGTTTGTGGCAGTGGTGGTGGCATGGTAGTTAGGGTTCTTGGCAGCAAGTGCATTAGGGGTTCTCCTGTTGTCATTTTCCCCACAGTAGGCACACACAGCTGAGGGGATCCCTGTTGGTATCAGGTGTGACATGGGCCACAGGCAGCTATAGCATCACTGTGTTCAAGGACACATGTGACTGGAATGGCTATAGAACCGGGGTCCTAGGCTCAGTGTCTTATTGAACTACTGTGGCACCTGAGATGTGGGCACAGGTTCATTCTCTGAGGCACAGGTGGATGCAGGTCTCCCACCAAGCAAAGGACTTTGACTCTGAGGCATTTCCCAGTAACTTGGGCCCAGGGTTCAGGGATGCAGCTGTGACTCTAATCCTGGCAATCAGGGCACAGCATTGACATGGCTCCAGGGAAGAAGGGGTGTTCTAGAGGCTCAGTCCCCAGAGAGCAGGAGACAGCTGCAATTCAGGTCTTAGAACCAACAGTACACAATGGCAATTCAGGCATCAGAAGTGGAGGTACTGCATAGTGATGACTGTGGTCCCAGAGCAGTAGGATACAGCAGTAGGTCAGTCTCTCTGAGGCCAGGTGCAGTGGCAGCAAGGACCCAATAATAGTGGAGCACAGTTACCGCTTGGGCTCTGGGAAGCAGGTGCCACTTATGAGGGAGATGTGTGTCTCATCAAGTCAGACTCCAGAGAGCTGGTCCAGACCCAGGAAGGTGGGGCACGGCAGCTGTTCAGTCCAGGGGTGGGGCAGCACAGCTCAGCCAACACTCTGTTTTTCTAGGGGCCAGTATACCACATCAGCTCAGCACTATGGGGTGTGGCTGCTCTGCTGGGCTGGGATCCAGGAACCTGAAGAGTAGACTGCCATAAGGGCTTGGATACCAGGGATGTAGCTCCTCCCCTGGACCAAATTTCCAATTTTCTGGGGGTGGGACATTGGGCTAGTTCAGGCACTAAAGTGCATGGCTGCTCCACTGGGCCTCGAGTCCAAGCAGCTGGGGCTGGGGCACAGTAGCAACTTGGACGGGGGACATGGAGTGGCTGCTAGGTAGCTTGTTCCCAGGGAATAAGAAGTTGCTGTGGCTCAGCTGGGGAATGTTGCACTACTGTGTTTGAGAGCATGATGCAATGCTGGCTGGCCCTCAGCGATAAAGGGATATAGTAGCTACTAGATCCCCAAGCAGGACACACTCTAGCAGTGGCTCTAGTTTCCAGATGGCACAGTGCAGTAGCAGCTTGGCCTATAAGAGGTGAGGCACAATGTGGGCTCCTCCTTTGCAGCAGTGCAGCTATGTGAACTCCAGGCAGCTCCCCAAGCTGAGCTCAGGGACCTGGAGGACTGTAGGATTCTCCAGTAGTGAAGACTGCTTGTGTCCACAATGGTAATGGGGGCTGCTGGGTACCTCCTGCTTACCTTTTCCCCACAGGAAGGAGTTCTTCTTGGTTCTGAGCTGAATAAGAGAATTGGCACAGGTGGGGTGGCAAGGGGTGGCATGATTCCTTCTGTGTGAGCCCAGACTTAATGTTTGTGCTCCACTGGATTTCTGCCACTCCTGCTATACTCCCACACTCTTCTTCAGCCACTCTGATCAAAATGTAGTTGTTTATTCATTGTTTATTCATTTTTTGTGGGGGTAGGCCAGGAAATGGGTGTTGGGCACTTTTAGTCAGTCATCTTGCTGATATCACTCCTCTCTAACTCTTAATATGACTATAAGTAACTTAAACATCAACAAAATTAATCATGAATTAAATATGCCTCAGTAAATTACAAACTATAAAGCAAAAAGAATAGAAACACTGGTGATCAGATACCAGGCTTTTCCCTCCTAGCAGATACCAAACCTGGTCACTGATGGAAAGGGCTTCTGGTCTAACATTTGATTAAATCTTCTAGTGGCTACCATTATATCTAAACAGCACAATAGTTTGATTTTCGATTTGGCTATCAGGTAAATCACACTGATTATCAGTTCTGAACAAGATCTATTGTCACCTTGCCATAAATAATGAAGAAATATTAAACATTTATAACAATCTCATAAAGAATAGTAATGCCGAAAGAAAGCTTTCTAAGCCATCAATTAAAAATAAATAAATTTGATTAACCACATTAGAAAAAGATTGGATTAGCTTTCCATTCTTTCCATATAAAATATTATACGAGCACTGTCAATAAAGAGGTGCTCAAAAAAGTATTAAAAACAATATAGGAATAGGCTGGGCATGGTGGCTCACGCCTGTAATCCCAGCACTTTGGAGGGCCAAGGTGGGCAGATCACTTGGGGTCAGGAGTTTGAGACCAGCCTGGCCAAAATGGAGAAACTCCATCTCCATTAAAATACAAATAATAATAATAATATAGGAATACAAAGGCTGTCAATCAATAAAAACAATTTAATAATGAAAACAGTATCTTTAACTTGTTTTGCTTTCAATATATGTCTGCATGTTTAAATGTGTAATTTCTTATCATTATATTTACTCATTCTAAATAAACATTTGTTCTGGAACATAAATTTGTATTTATTATTTTGTATTCTTATCTCAAAAGAGGCCCCCACAATTTTATAAGCTTCAGGCTCCCCAAATACGGCTCTGCACCCTGATAATTGTTTGCAGTGTTTTCGAAGACATTACTATGAATTTGACCTCACACTGTTTTATGCAGTCACAGAAATTTCCTCTCAGGACGTTCAGATGCCTCGGGTACATTATCAATTCATCTTCCTGGAGAATCTGTCTCAGAACATCCTGCCTGTTCCATTCTGTACCAGTCGGCTTCTAGCTCTACAGAACTATCATCCTCAAACCTCACTCACCCACATTCTGGGATCCCTCACCTCTGTCTGGTAATAGACCCCTGTTTGCTGGATCCCACCTTTTCTTCCTTCTTAATTTAGTCCTCAATTTTGTGGAGCATATCCTCCAGTAGCTTTGGAGATAGGAAACTTGGAAGTTAAAATGTTTAAAACGTTTTTGACTCTTGCATATTTTCAACCATCTTTATTCAGCCTTCACACTTGATTGATAGCTTGGCTGTGTGTAAAAATCCAGGTTAGGACTAAGTACCACTGCTTCTATGACATAGTCCAAAATCATCGTATTTTGTGATTTTTCTCTTTAACTCTCTCTTTCTCTAATCTTAAAGGTTCATTATTTTGTCCTCAAAGTTCTACAATTTCAGAACTACAGGTGTGCTAACTATGTATTTTCATTCTTCTTGTAGACAAACCCTATAAGAATAGAAACTTGAGGAGCTCACTTTCCTGGAACTATCTTGAATTGGTTTGTTGATGATTTCTTCCCCTTAGTGTCAAATTTTCCTACTATTTTCCTCCTATATTTCAACTGATATATTTTCTCCATTTGGAAGGAAGGTTCCTCAACTTCACCTCCTAATGCTTCTATGGAGCATTTGTATTTTGCCATCACTTTATAAACTTTTTAAAATTATTTTTATTTCTAGGAGTTTTTTGCTGTTCTCCAAGTAACCTGTTTCACTATTATATCACTTTGAGGACATTAATATGAGTTGTGGGTTTTTTCTTCATCTTTGTCATTTCCATTTCCTCCAAGCTGCTTTGCTCTGTTTGCCAGTTTTGCTTACTCGTCATTTCTCTGGTACGCCTTGGTTAGCCTCTAACATTTAAGGGTGACATAATGGAGGGCTGACGGGGCTCTGGGTATGGGAGTGGGCTTGTTGACTGGGAGCTGGACTGGCAGGTGGTCTTCCGCTGTCAACATCTCCAGGAGCTTTCTTCTTGGGTCCAAATCCCAGGAGGGGAATTTCTGGATGATAAAGACCTGTCTGCTATTATTGCAGGAGGCTGGTAGGGGAGAGAATGAGGATGGGAATCTCAGCCTCCAGAATGCAAATATTCACTCAATCCACTTGACTTCTGGGTGTGTACACTCAGGTGTGGCTGGGGTCCTTCAGTAGAGAAATCTTCTTGTATTACCAATTTCAAAAAATAAGCCTGTGTCATCAGCCTCAGTGAGGGTGGCTGGTCTCCAGCGATATGTGAGGGAGGGAGTATTGGCAATATCCCTCTATTTCTATGGACCTCCAATCAGTCTCCTTTATGTCAACTGTCTCACTTCACTTTCCACTTCTAAAATTACCAAGTACTCCCAATTTCTTAGCCACTGGGGGATTTTGCCCTATAAACTTCACATCTATTGTCTTTAGATTTTGAGGGGCCTGCTAGGTCATTTGCATCTCATTCATCTATATCCTGGCTTCTAAAATTTTTTAAATTATCTTTATTATTTCTGTGAGGATTTGGGAAAAAGCAAAAGTAGATGTATATGTACAATCTACCATCTTTGCCCAGAGATCCTCCAGATGGATTTCAGGGATATATCTCTTGCATGTTTCATTCCATTTTACTTCTCTTGCCTTTCCTTCCCATCATATGTTATTCTCTCTTTTCTGTTCTCATTTTGATAATGCTTTCTTTGGTCTCCATGACATTTCCTTTCTTGTGTGCTTATTTAACCAGTACTGCTTTTCAACTCTTTTGTCTTTTTGAACTAGTTTGGATAAATTCTCCTTTACTTATCACATGCCCCACCATTTCTGCTCCTTGGAACTCAGGTTGGGGAGTTGGTTATTTTCTCTTCTACTACTCTTGTTCGACTTGACTGTATGGGAAGAAGTCAAAAGGAGCTTCCCCTTGGGTTTGGGTACTTATGGTGGGTGGACTAGGATTCTTCACTTTAAGATCCTGCATCAGTGCTCTGGCTACACACGTAGAGGCACATTGGATCCTTACCACAATTCAGTGGAGCCAGACACACAATCTGCCCCAGGCCTTCCCTTACCCTGTTTTGGGTTTTCTCCCCAGGGATCATATAGTTTCCTTCTTCATGAGTGGGGAAAAGGCAGGAAAATCAACAGGTTGAGGTCCTACAGCAAGGGAGACAAACTTCGCCTGGGGTCTTCTCCGCCTTCATCGCTTGGGCCTCTGCCAGCTAAAGAATTGTGTCTTGCTTTCTCTTTCGTTTTCCATCCTGCTAAATCTCTGCTATTTGCTAAGATAAAAATTAGCTTTGATGACTCTAACCTTCCTACTTCCTCTTGTTCTCCATTTTTTCAGCCCAGGAAAAATACCAAAGTTCCATATTCAGGGATCTTCTCCTTCTTTCCTTTGGAATTTGTATATCCTTCCAGTCTTCTCTCCAAGCTGGGCCATGGTGGTAAAGCTTTTCAGGTTTTCATCCACTCACCTCACCTCGCTCAAATGTCAGGGTGAGGTAAAGTCTTGTCTCTTTCCCTGGTTTCTGCTTTCAAAGTTTACAAATCATGGCACAATGTTATAATGATTTTTTTCTGATAGTTTTTAAATTCTGTCTTGTACTTTTAAAACTTCACTCTATTTACCATGGACATCATCAATGCTATTTAAGGATTAATTTTTAACATTTTCTTTCTGAAAATGTTGCCAACTTATTTCTTCAGTTTCCTCACATACAAAATGTGGATATAATAATATCTACCTAGTGGGTATGTTGTGAAAATCCAATGAAATAAGTATTGTGGAGCATTTTGTGTGTTCCTAGATTACTAATAAAGCCACACAAGACTACAGGTGAGAAATTAGAGACACTGTATCTCTCTAGACTAATAAGTAAATCGCTCAATAACGAAGCCAACAAAGATAGGTAATACCATTTGGCAACCATGATGATGATAACTGATTCAGGAAAGGATCATCAGCAGATATTAAAACCAATGAGATAAGAACCAAAATATTTACATATCCCCAAAATATCTTTTTACAAGGTAAAATACTTACAAAAGGAAAAAGAGTAACTTTGCTTTGATTGATACTTACAAAAGGAAAAATAGTAACTCTGCTATGATGAAGTCTAGCAGATATCACCTTACCCAAATTAACAAACTGGTAATGTGGAAAATCAATCTGTGTGCTTCCTGACATCACGCATCACAAACTACAAAGAACAACATATTACTTCTATGGAATTCCTGCCAAAATGAATAGCTTGAATCAAATCACGAGGAAACATCAGAAAAACCCAAACAGGAAAAATTTACAAGGTAGCTGGCCTCTCTGTTTACAAATGTCAGGATCATGAGAGATAAAGACTTAGAAAATGTCCCTGATTAAAAGAGACTAAAGAGGCATGACAATTAAATACAATGCATGGGCTTGGATTGAATCCTGGACCACAGTTGTTTTGCTTTGTTTGTCTTTACTGTGGTAGAATTTGAATAAAGTGTATATGTTGTATTACTGTTAATTTCATGGACTTGAACTTGTCTGGGGGGTATATAAGATAACATCCATGTGTTTAGGAACGTACCCTGAGATGTGTCGCAGTAAAGGGGAATCACATCTACAAATTATCACAGATATTTCATCATGAAAAATATAAACATACGTATGTATTCACATACACACATACATACATGCAGAAATAGAGATAGATGACAGGAAGCAAATGTGCTCAAAGGTGAATGACTAGGAAATCTGGGTGATTCTGGAATTATTTATGCTACAACTTTTGTACTTATAGCTTTTTCTAAGTTTGAAATTGTTTCAAAATAAAAAAGTTTGAAATATCAGTACTAAGGCATAAATGCTTTAGAGACAGGTCTGTTTCTGAAGCAGCAATGAGGAAAGATGTGGTTCAAGATTTAAATCCTAACGTCAACACGCAGGGGTTTTATGATCTTAAATTTTTATCCTTACTTCTCTGAAAATCTCAGTCCCATCATCTGTAGAATGAAGGTAACAGGAACAACCTCTAAGAGCTTTTAAGAGAATTAAGTGAGACAGCACATCCAAAGCACTGAGACCCGCCCTGCACAGAGAAGTGCTCACGTATTTGTTGGGAGAATGAATGACATGCACTGCCGGGACAGAAGGAGCCAGGGCAGAGGGGCATTTCCAGGTCCAGGAGCATATGTTCACACCACTCCTTCCCCAATCTCACAACAGACCTAAGATTTAAGAGATAGAGGGCAGGCCATGTGACGGATAAAGAAGGAAGGAGGAAAAGAAGCCGAACCAGATGTAGTGCAAAGACCCAGCACTGTTTTCAGGAACTAACCTCAGCAGAAGGTGCAAAGCGGAGGTGTGGGGACATGGCCAGCAAGTCCCTCTTTCTCTCACTGTCCCCTGAACATTCTGAGAAATTTAAAACTAACTCATCATTTGATATTTCTTCCATTTCCCCATCTTTTCTCTCAAACTATAAGTATCAACTTATCTGAATTTTAACCAATGCTTTAGAAAAACAAAACCCCCAAAATTCTAGTGGGTGTTTAATGCTCAGACTGTTTTTCTATAAGATAAACAGTAAACATATCTTTTTTTAAAAAAAGTATTTTTTCCAGATTCTTCCAAGTACTCAAAACAACGTGCAGCCCATAACTTTAAGTTACCTTGTCCGGACCCACTTACTATTTTAACCAGTCAATATGTTATCACCTCAGAACTGTAGTTATTATGTTTATGCCTTTTGAACAAGCTGATGAAAAGAAACATTTGCTTAAGGTTCCCATCATTGAATGCAGAGCTTAGACTAGTCTTTAGCTTATACAAACGTTATGCTTATTAATTCAGAATATTCATTCAGTTATTGAAACATGATGACAAAACTGTACAGTGAAAGACTGATTCTCTATTATACATATTAGCATTGCACAGAAATCCTTTGGCTCAGGAATAACTGTCCGAGACTCGGGATTCATATATCTCTTTGAATTTTTAAAACGGTGATTTAGGTATCAAAACTATAACATCAATGCTCTGAATACACAGATTATAAATTATCAAAATAAGTCCATTCCAATTAAGAGCTCTCCAGCTGGATTTCAGCTTAAGAAATTCTAAAACTGCCTATGTGCAGTCCAGTCCACGCCAACAACCACAGCATCCTTTTTAATTAAAAGCCAGTGAGATGACTCATGCCACCTGTTTCATTGATCCTGCTACATTCCTGTTTTGGTCAGAGTTCTCTCTTAAGGATTAAAACTTTTATGAAAACAAATAGCAAATATTTATTCAAATTGATTACTATTATTTCACATCCTGACAACTACATTTCCTACTATAAAATTATATTTATCTATCTTAATTTTAATAACCCAAGGATTATTCAAAGTGACAATCACAGTGGTAAATGTAGCTGTTGGAAGGGCTAGTAGCTAAAGCAACTATAATATACTTTCACATATCAATGAAGATAGCCTTCCTAAAATTTGTTATAGACCCATAAAAGTAGATTCTTAAAAATTTGCCTACTTAGACACATTTCAATGTAATGTTTACTTCTCAGTAAGCGTATTGAACAGAATGAAATACAACAAATCCAAGGAGAAAGGAATGGTAAGGGGTGGCGGAAGGGGTGGTCACCATGCTTTTATAGTTGGATCCAGATGACACATCATTAATTGCTGAAGCTCTCTAGACTTTGAGTTCAATGTGGAGTTGATAAGGAGACGTCTGCAGAAGCTCTGTACTCAGACAGCAATCTGCTCCCATTAACAGAGCTCCATGAGTGGGATTTGCAGGCTGTCCATGTTATATTGCTTTATTTGCCATCATTCCAGGCACTAGTCAATCGACTGTAAAGACAAGAGTCAAACTAAAGGGCAAAAAAGATAATGGTCTGACTTCACTGTCTGCCTAGATGAGGTGAAATATTTTCTTTTAAACACAACAGAGAATGTAATCAATGTTAAGCAGAGGAACCTTTCACAAACAACAGGACCAGAGATTCCAATTACTCTCTCCTCTATTCTTCAGGAACTATTTGGGTGGTAATTATAAAACTCTTCCTCTAAGCAAAATGCAACAAGACTCTAACCATTGCTTCCCAGTGGGTTATGTGAGAAACAAGAAGCAGAGAATGATTCTCACAGGTCAGCGTGTGTGTGAATCAGCTGGAGTCCTGAGGCATCTCTCAGAGATTTGGGGGCAGTCACTCCCTGGCGGGTCAGCGATCTGGCCTTGAAGGAGTCCTTGGGGCTACCCAGGGATAAGAGTTTGGGGCCCTAGGAACTGTGAGGAAGAGTTAAACAGAACCCAGAACACATGATGTGGGTTGTGGCCTTCCCCCTAAACGCAAACGAGAGCTTGACAAAGGGAACACACAGGCAGCCAGCTGAGGTCTTAACATCCAAGTGGATCCTTTTGTGAAATCCATCCCTCTCTTCACCAAATCATTCACATTAGCCTGTTACATGAAGTCTTTGGTGTTTTTCCTTTTGCTACACACATTACTCATACAGGGAAGGGAAGTGAGCTGAGAGTTCAAGGGCACTTTTGACTAGAACCAGATGAATTGTTGCAGTTGCCTGGGAAACCTTTGAAGACAACCATACTTGATATGTCAAATATCTGAAGTTAACATGAGTCAAAGTCATCTAGAAGGCAAATCCAAAAAAGCTAATGGCATAAGAGGGACACTTGGCTTGTAAAAGTAGTTCCAATTTGTTATGCGCTCATGAACTTTTGAAAAGAGGAAAGGATTTTATCATCCTAATTAGCCTATAAGAATGATCATCTTAAATGCTAACTTTCAGATTACAGAATAAAATTTAGTGAAAAGACATTTAGATCCCCTAAACATTTATGCATAGACGATGAAACTTGAGTTTTATAGTAACCCTAAAGCAAAATATAACATGTCTCCAGAGATTTGTCCCCTCACGTTCTTTGGAATTCTGTTCCAGTCTAGTAGGTTTTTCTTTCCAGATTTCAAGTGTAAAATGTATGTCCAATGTAGAGTATCAAGTGTTTTATTATAAAACAAAAAATGTTTTTGGTGGTAATTCTGAGAAGAAAAAAATTAACAAGTAAAACAATGTGATATCATTTTGCATCAAGGAAATATGGATTTAATGGGAAACTTCCTTAAGCTGCATTTTGCTTCAAATGCTGTGTTACATAGGGAATCTTCCACGAATCTGAATTTGTGATTTTTTTCAATACTTTCATCAAAAAAATCACCCCAAAAAGCTGTATAATGAAAATTTGTGCACATGACTAATACTAGACTTCACATAGTCTTTTATAATAAAATAAATCAAAAGGAAAATCGAAGTGAAAACATCTCTGATGACCTCAGGGAATTAAAATTTTGTCCCTTGCAACTCAATCCTTCCATGTTAAGGGGCCCATTTCGAGATTAGCATGTATGGGGAGTTTTATTATTATTTTAGAGATCTATGATTTTGGTGGAGGACGCTGTCCAAAAACGGCTACTCTCACGCAGAGATTTCCACTTTAGGTTTCAAGACATCTGTTTGGAAACTCCTTGGAGAGTTCATTGCTCTGCGCTGCCCTCTTCTGGTAAGCCTGTGTAAATGGTTTCTGGAAAAGAGACCTGTGCCGCCATCGTTTCCATCCTCCTACATTTCCACCCCAATTCATCAATACATTGCTCAAGGGCCTAGATTTCCTATATGGTGACGTACATAACTGAACTTTAATTCAAATCGTTTAAAGGTATAATCAAAGCAAAGCTTTTTTTGGTTTGGATTTTTTTTTCAATTTTTATTTCTGTTGTAAATACAGGTTTTCCCAGATAACTTGCAAAGTCACAAACTAAGGACACCGTCTCACCTAAAAAGTTTGGTTACAAAGTCAGTAAGAAAAATGATGTTATTTTTGAATAACATCAAAATAATTTAATGTAGGACTATGAGTAATTTAATGTAGGACCATGTTGCTAGGAATGTCATTTTTATCTTGGCCGCATGAAGGTGGCTTACAAGAGAATCACTACTTCGGCATAAATTATTTAGGTTGATCTAAAGGGACCATTCCTGCTAATTTGACAGCAATTTATCTGAAATAGTTAGAAAGATCAAGGCTCCAAGTTATGTGCAATAAATGTATTCACCAACTGCCAGAAAATCAGAAGCTCTTCCTGACTACAACAGCACCGTAAGCCTCGCTGTCTGCTCTCCTCCGGTTACAAGTGCTTTCCTTAACCCACAGTCATGAGACAGAAAACTGCACAGTCCTGAGAACCAACAGCTAATTTCTATGCGAACTGAAAGAACAATCTTGTCATAGTGCTAACGTTATGTGTATATATCATACCAACAAATAAAAGTGGTTATTATGCTTTGCTCAAGAAACTCATCTACAATCCCAAGTACTGCGTAGTGGCCAATGCAATCTTTGTCCTTCTGAACCTCCTTCAAAATACCCATTCAAAAGTCCAAAATAATGTTCATTTTCAGTGACCTAAATTAGCTAGAGATTTTTAAAAATCTTATGGCTCAAAGAAAGAACCATGAAGGTTGATTCCTCAGTGACTGTGTTCCAGTAAACAGACATATAGCATGCATATGTTGCAGGTCTCCTATAGCGACAAACAAATGGTTCAAGCATTCAACGTGTCTTCATATTTGATGCTTATTATGTGAAAGCAACAGATGTACTTCTCGTCTGAGCACAGAAAAAGTGATGTTTTTAAAAATCTTAAATAGAAAATGAGTCAGTCCCAGTGCAAATATAAATCTAAAAGAAATTCCATACTGTACAAGTAATATTTGCAGTATTAAATACATTGATTTTTTCGCAACTGTCTGCCGAGTATCGTACTCAGTCAGATCCCCTCGACCTGGTGAACATGTCTTTGACTGCTCCACAGCCGGCATTAGAAACCACTCAGGTGGTCGCTGCTGGTCACGGTGGACACACGGCTGCCATGGCCATGCCCACGAGAGGGAGGGGCAGAAGGTGAGCCCTCCTTACTCCTCCTCGCCCATCTCGTGTCAGTGGTATGTGTTTTCTCTCAAAGTTCAACCCAGTGCGATGTAATAAAATAACCTAAATGTACTTTTTACAATGTTTTTTCTTACCTTTACCTGGCGAACGTCTACAGGTGTGTCGAAAGTTATCTTTTCCTGGATGTGTTCCAAAATGCTCTTATGCTATTTCTCTTAGGATTTCTCCACGCTGCCCCATTCAGAAATTTTATTATTTTCTAAGGAATAAAAAAAATATGAAAATTATCATAAGAAAGCCATTGATTTTCAATCAAAGCTACACAAATGCCAAACTAATGTGAATAGCACCTTCCACAACTCTGCCAGGCACTGGTTTTTGTGGGGGATGATGCCAGCTTCTCTCTTCATGGGGCTTTATTAAAAGCCACGCTTTCTGATATGTAAAACACCCATAGCTACCTCAATCATCTTTTCCTCCTTACCTCTAGTATTCCCGTGAGGTCACATTCAGTTAAAAACATCCTGCCCTTCTCCCTACAAAAAGGTTCCATAGAATCAGAACGCAGAGGCGCTGTAACTTGCTAACTTTGCTCTGTGTTATTTACCACCCGCACAAAGAAAATGCTGTCTATTCAGAACTCATTTCAAAACTCTTTTCACTGAGAGTGAGCGAACAAGCGGGCTCATGTCCCGAGCCCAGTCACATCTCCAGCGGTCCGGTGATGGCCGTGGGGCCGGCGCCGAGTGGCACGGCCTCCGCGGTGGCCCACAAGGGTCTGTTGTCCACGCCGCGTGGGCCGCGCAGGCCGGTGGGAGTCAAGAAAGGGGGAGGGGCGGAGGATCTTTCACTTTCTCACCCCAATTTCTTTACTTGCTTGCCCCGAATATCTGTCAGGAGGCAGCCCTCTCCCCTCAAGGCCCCTTCATCCTGAACGTGCATGATGCCTCTGCAGTGACAATACAGAATCTGCTCAGTGGGCCTGGGTTCGAGGCCCAAGCTCGTCACTGGGTTGCTGCGGTTGGGTAGGTTATTTAAACCACCTGGAATTCAGTTTCTCTTTGTGTTATGGTGATTGCACCTGGCTCACTGGATTTGAGGAGTAACCAGATTTTAGGACAGACTCTTTCTCTCTGTGTCCTACTCAGATACCAGTAGGACATTTACCCTCCCCCTGTGCCAAGGAGTGCAGAGGAAACAGCCCAATGACTTCTTTAACGACTCTGGATCCCTCAGCCAGATCACGGATATGGAAAAAGCTTAGATTAGAAAGAGGAGGTCGTGAAGGGACCTCCTTGGCCTCCTGTCCCACGTCCCCAAGGCCCATGGAACGGGGGCTTCAAGGCTTGTTCCTGCAGTTGGGAGATGGGAGCCAGCCACACTAACACAAGCAGACCATGCAGCAGGGTCTGTCCCAGAATCTGCCTAAGATGGCAGAGGCATTGGCAAACAGCTCTGGGGACAGAGCCAGAGAGCGTGGACGGATGCATGCAGCACAGACTGCACCTGCTGACCGCAGGTGGGGATGGAGGACGGAGGGGAATAAGAGTTCCCAGGACCAGTTGTGAGTCCTGGGTCAGCAGGAGAAATCCTGTCCAACATGTGCAAAAGGGATCCTTAGAGGTAGGAGGAGACCCGGGCAAGAAGGGGGTGGAGGTTATCCATTGGACAGCCAGGGCTAAGGAAGGTAGGGTCCACTGACCATCTGAAGGAAGGGAGATGCACCCACCAGGAATGAGGGAGCTGCAAGAATAAGGGAGCTACTGAGTGCTTCCAAAGCCTCACTGCTCAGGAGAGTCCATCCTAGAGAGTTGACCCAAACCATCTGCCAGATCAGAAAATAGAACACCAGTCAGTCAGGTTAGAAGGGGCTAAAGTTCCTACCTCTCCTTCCAGCATGCACCCAACGCACGCCCTACCACCATAGCAGTTGCGGTGAGATGGCCTGGGAGCAGGAGCTGGGAGACAGCAGAGCCTCCTCAGCCTCCCCTCCCCACTGCAGGCACACAGGCAGGACATGTGGAGGGCCAAAGTCAGTTTTTGATTGTTGCATGGAACCAGACACTGTAAGTGCTGAAATGAAACTGCGTCTGTGATTCCAGTTGACCAGAAGACTTTTTGAATTATCTAAGAATGAGCAGAAGAGTCGTGGAGCCTGCCAGAGTTTTCATCCAGGGGTCATGGACGTTGGTCCCACTGAATAAAGTTTACAAGAACAACAGGAACAAAATTAAGTTGTATTTTGACTCTGTTGTGTTGTGTTTTCTTAACATATCAATTACTTGAGCTGCACATGGTAAACTCTTCTGCTAGACTAGAAGCTGCAGGAAAACAGAGACCCTACAATTTACGTTCCTTGAGGTTTCCCCAGAGTCAAGCACCTGGCCCATGGAAGCCAGCTAGTTGTTCTGCCTGTTCTTATTTGATTATTTTATTTTAAGCTATGCCTGTCTTTCTAGAGAAATCTAGATCAATATATTTTCTCTCAAATTTCTTGATTGCCTCTAAAACATTCTTACTACTACATTAGTTTTTCTTTATGTACTTCTCCAAAGGCAATCTCTCTCTGCCCCCATGTCTTTCAGAGAACCGTATATATCTGTGACATTGTACCGCATATAGAAGGCACAAGCTGAGTCTTATGCAAGGTTTAATGATTGATAATCAAAAGAAGACTAATCGAAGAGTACTTTAGCAAGCTTACTGGAGAAACTCAAGGCACTTCGCAAACTCTGTCAGCATTTTTTTTTTTTTTTTTTTTTTGAGCTTCTCTTTGTGGATCAACATTGATCATTTTTCCAGAAAAAGAAAAAAAGACACCAGGACCTTTTGTGACCTTCCCATTCCTTTTACACCCTACCCCATCCCACATGCCAAAGAATTTCCAAGAAGGGCTTCACTAGCTACTTCTCTACTCTGGGTTGCAGATAAGTTCAAGTATTTTGAATGGCACAGAAGCGATTTCTCTTTGGCCAAAAGAGAAACTCAGGGGAATGAAAAAAATCAAAGGCAAGCCTACTTGTGAGCTTCCCAAACTGAGCAAGTTTGGGTGCAGCATATGTAGTCTCAGTTTTGGAAACCACAATATGCCATTCATCCCTAACTAGATGACGGGACAGAAATGTTGTTGCTGAACCAACCAAGGGAAATATGCTTGCTGATTACCCAAAACAAACTTGCAAAATTCAACTTCTAGTGCTTCAAATTTTCAGATGGGAAAATTTTTCTTACGTACAATTTTGAATATTTTTTTCACTTGCTAAGTGAAGATGAGGTAACCTGGGGGCACATTTGAAAAGATGGGGTTCTTACCTGATAAAATATGATCAAGAACAAAAACAATTGCTGGTTAAGAAAATTCCAGAACAGCCAAGCAGAGTCCCTTCCTCAAGATGAGAATGGGTATGTGTGGAGAAAGAGTGGGTGGTGTCAAAGACACTGACAGTAAAACACAGACCTTTGGGGTATGTGATTTGGTTCAGCCGATGAAACACAAACTACTGATGCCCTTTGTTACTGAAAACCTTTCATCCATTCATCAAGGAGCCCCATTCACACCACCTCCCTCCTGGGGCTGTAATGTAGTCTTTTCTCCTAAGAGCTGATATTGAGGCCCAGGACTCGGGAAAGTTGACAAAGCAAGCCAGGAATTTCCACTGGGGCCATGCCAGGGACACTGCCTTGGGAGACACAATCACGGGCCTTCCTCCTGAGGACAGCCTCTTGACTCAGCTCATTCTTTCTACTTCCCCATCTCTCTCCTCATTGAGAAAAAAAGCCAAAATAGAGATCCTTTGGTCTGCCCAAATACAAATCCTACTTATTTGTCCATCAATTATCTCTGAACTTCCCAAAGCACGTCAACAAAGCATTTTATCTACAGGTACCTATTGTTTAGGGCTATAGTCTTTGGAGAAGTTGAATTTGCAGTAATCCATCTATACACAAATACTCATCAGTCAATAAGAAGCTATTACTATGAGCAATGGAGGAACATTCCAGGAAGATGGCAGAATGTAGACAGCGTTCCACAAAATGTGCTGTGAGATACTGAATTTCTGGCTGCTTCAAGGTGTTTATCACTCGCTAAAACGGCCATTTTATTAAGTACTCATTTTTTTAAAATATCATTAAAACAGTCATATAGTTGTCTTCTATTCAGAAATGACTGCTGCCTAGGATTTGGGGTTTGTTGTTTATTTTGTTTTGGGCTTTTTTTCCCCTGGAATACTAGATTTATCGGGATCAGAGAATGAATACCAAAGGTTGACCTAACATTTATCCTCAAATTGTGGCTCCTGGAGAAGTCAATATGACAAGATGATAACCTAATAATTATTGGAGAGGACATCATTTTCTCTAAAGAACTGCGCCCAAGCAAAATAGGTAATGATTACTCATGCTCGGATTCCATAGCTTTAATTATCAGCTTTCTGAAGATGCCTTTTGGAGTCTGCAGGCAGTACTGGCAAAGATGAAAAGAAAAAGAAAACGTTTTGCTGGCAACTTATAAAGTACAACTAGCACTCCCATCTCCACCGGGCGGCAAAATGCACAGCCTCGGCAGGTCACGCGGGATCAGAGCTACAGAATGGGTGTGAGAAGCTGGCCGGGCCGCAGCGGCCACGTGTCTCCCGCACTGTGAACCTAGGAAGCGGGAGCCCACATATTCCTGATTCTTTTCCCGTGAACCATGCCAGTTTTTTTTTTTTTAATTCTTTGAGAAACCCGTGGGTGGGCACAGATGGGAAGTGGGAAGCTGCAAAAGGGAAGAAGATGGTATTGGAGTGGAGCGTAGAGCCAGGCGCGCCTCTGCAGGCGCGTCCTCGCGGACCCAGATGGCGCGGCCCCTGCGCTCCGTTCCCGGGCTCTGCTGCCTCCGCCGCGCCCCCTATAGGCCGCCAGCGCCGAGGAACCGAGGCCGAGAGCAGCCACCCCGGACCTGTCTATTTACAACAATAAGCCCATGGGCTGCCGCTCAGTATGCAACCAGTTGTTCCGTGCACACAACAAACATTTTTAAAGAGCAGCATCGGATTAAAAAAAAAAAAAAAAAAGAGTTGATACTGCTCTCCAATGTTATAAAAGGCTTGTCGCTTTATGATTGTTGTACATGTTCAATTTGATGCCATTAATTTAAGAAGCCTCTTTACTTCCCACTTTCAGGTGAGCCCGGAACTCGGCTTAGGGAAAGGAATCCCCTTTACCTATCCAGAAAACATAAAAGCAGCCCTTTCCTAATGAAGTCCCAGCAAAGGCAGTCAACTTAGGAAATATTAGCGCAGCCTGGAACTTGGAGACTCTCTGTGCAGCACACGTGCCAGTTAGGCAATGAGGCGAGAGGAAAGCGGGTCGGCCAGGCTCGGAGCTGGGTGTTCCCAAAGCTGGAGGGAGAGGAGCGGTGCACATAGATGCACTTATCTTCTACACGTAGGTGAGCCTGCATCAGAGAGCGGGCGTAGTGGCAGGTGACGGTAATCTGCTCTTTTGACTCTTTGAAAGAAGACAAACTGACGACGAGGAGGAGAAGGTATAGACGAGGATTAAATTATTAGCACAAGGCAGCTGCAGAAACGTGCTCTGTGGCCGCCCTCCAGAGCCATTTCTCAGGCTACCTTGCAGCTTGCGGTTATTAGGGCCCGCTCCCAGATCCAGGCTTCCCTCTGGTGTTGTGAGATGAGGAGCATACACTCACGGTGGGCTGCGCGGGAGGACTGAGGGGCTGCCCTTCGTGAAGATGGGGCCCAGGGCCAACACATGGGTGCTCCTGGAGGCTCAGCTCCCACCTCTCCCTTCTTCATCCAGCCAGACCTGCCCCACATTCACATTGCTCTGTACATCCACACAGCCCAGCACAAATATTGTAGGCAAACCCATGCCTCAGTACCAGCACTGGGAAAATAAAAAAACACGTCCACTGAAAGTCTGAAAAGACCTTGGTATCCAGGCATGCTCTAGCGAAACAGTTTTAAGTTTTTATGGTAGCAGAGCCTTTCCTGCAATGCTGAACCCAAAACATACAAAAACCAAATCGCCATAATGAGAGAGAGGCATTAGACTGCAGCTATTAAGATCACGACTCCAGCCTGTCATCTAAGCTACCCGGGAAGCTGATGCAGGAGGATTGCTTGAGCCCAGGAGGTGGAGACCAGCCCAGGGAACATAGCAAGACCCCTGTCTCTAAAAAAGCCTTTAAAATGTAACAAATTTAAAAACTTAACTGGGCATGGTGGCATGCACCTGTACTCATCACTACTCAGGAGGCTGAAGTGGGAGGATTGCTAAAGCCCAGGAGCTTGAGGCTGCAGTGAGCTGTGATTGCACCTCTGCACTCCAGCCTGGGAGACAGAGCGAGTCTCCCCGACCCCCGCCCCCATTTGCAAAAGAAAAAAGAAAGAAAGAAGAGTATGACTCTGACACCTGATTATTAGCTTCAAACCCAGTTGTGCATTTACTATTTATGCGACTGGTCTTTTTTGCCAGTGTTTTACCAGGGCATTGCCTGAACCATGGTATATGCTACACAAATGTTGGCTTAATTATTGATGGCTGCCCAACAAAACCCTTAATGGCCAGGCTGCCTCTGACTCAACGCTGTTTGTGAACATCTCTAGGCGATCCATTAGTTCAAATTTATCCTTGTTTTTAATGCTAGGCCTGAAATTGATCAGTGATTCTGGACTGTTCTAGGAAGATCCAGATTATAAGCACATTCCTTGGCTTTACAGAGCAGAGGTCTGAAAACTGTGCTCTATAGCTCGAGGGTTCTTTGGATGCAATTTAGGGCCACTGAGGGGTGAGAAAGAAGTTGAGTGCAGTGAGCTCTGAGTCTCTGCACACCTTAGCCTTAGTAGTAATAACACTAACAAGCACGTAGACATCATTTGCTGCATAACAGGCCCCGCTCTCACCACTTTACACAAATGAATTTTATCCCCATGACAACACTAAGTGCAAAATATGATTGTTCTCACTTGGGGAAACTGAGACACAAGGTCAGCAAGTGGCTTGTTCAAAGTTGCATGAAGTTCTACTCTGGGAGCTTGTGGTCCAGCGACCAAGACAGACACAGAACAAATAAAACACTGGGAGGCATTTTTGGAAAGGAGACACCTACAACCTAATGGGGAAAACAGCAAGGGGTTCTTCCATTCCATGGAACTAGGAAGGGCTTCCCTGGAGAAATGATGTTTATCTGAGATGGGGAAAGCAGTAAGAACTAGATAAGGAATGGAATTATTTCCTGACCAAAGGAATGGCATGTGGAAAGGGCCCAGTCAAGAAAAGGAGCTCTGACCGGGCTCCTTTAGGTGTTCTATAAGTGTGACAGTGGCTCACACCTATAGTCCCAACTCTTTGGGAGACCAAGGTGGGTGGATCACTTGAGCCTAGGAGTTTGAGACCAGCCTGGCCAACATGGTGAAACCCCATCTCTAGTAAAACTACAAAAATTAGCCAGGTGTGGTAGCACATGCCTATATTCTCAGTTACTTGGGAGGCTGAGGCAGGAGACTCACTTGAACCAGCAAGGCAGAGCTTGCAGTGAGCTGAGATCACGCCACTGCACTCCAGCCTGGGCAACAGAGTGAGACTCTGAGGAGAAGAGGAAGAGGAAGAGGAAGAAAGAAGGAGAAGGAGAAGAAGAAGGGGAAGGGGAAGGGGGAGTTCTGGAAAGCTGCTGAAGTCCAGGGGGTGAGGGACAATGCCCACAGGAGTGGACAAGGCAACAAAGAATGAAGCCCCTAGAGGCACAGCCCGGAGCCGCCAGCTCGGCTGCAGGTCAGCTTGCTTGCCTCCAGGTCTCTGTGGTCCTGGATTGCCTGGTCTCTAGATTTATTTCCATGTTCTTATCAACGTTTCCTTCAAGGATAGAAAAACGGGCCTCATGGAATATTTCCAGGAAAAATTAAAAATAGATGTGATCCATAAGTAACACAAGAGCACAAACCCTTAAATCTGTGTATAGCATATTAACAAACCTGGATTGTCCTTCTACCACACGCTTCGTGGCATTCTTTCATAGAAAAGTGAATTCCTACAGGTTGCTCCCCAAAAAACCATCCTCCAATCAGTCTATTACATTATTTCATTTTTAAAAAAGCATTAAAATTTTCCAAAACTGTTGGGTTTTTTATTTTTTGTAAGCTCTCTTGTAAATAAAGATTTTTTTAAAGACTTATTCAGTCATCTTGGGTAATGAATTAATGTTTTCATTCAAGATCTTAAAAATATGACAAACATATATAAAGCAAATACGTTACATTTTGAGTTATAGTCAGCCCATAGACTGAACTAATAAAATAGCCTTAATAGAAAAGATTTTATACTTCTGTTCTTCCTTTATTTTACTTAGATGCTCTATGCCCAAATCATTTATTTTGCCTTTAAAACTAGGCATTGGAAGTCCAGTGGAAGTCCAGTACCTGCCTTGGGGTCTGGTGGGAGGAGCCTCACTCTCTGCTCAGAGGGAGAGTTCCAGGGCCTTTGCCACCAACTAGCTAGGTGATTGTAGTGAGTTGGATGATATGTATGACTTTAAGAGACCCACTCTCAATTAAAGTAGAAATTTAAAAAAATCCACAAACCAAAACCCTAGCAATTAACCTGGATTCAATACAAAAAGTATTCACTGGCTCCGTGCCCTGTGCCCACAACTGTAAAACTTTAAAAATGCCACTCTCTTCCTGGAGCAGGACTCACCCCAACTCTCTTGAAAGTTTCTGATCTTAGGAAAGGAAGAAAACCTACTCACTTCTACTTTCCCATGCCCACTCCCATCAACACTTTAAATTCTGTACAGAGAAAAGAATGTATGCATTAAGAGCAGTCAATTTGTAAGCCTTGCCCGCTTCTGCTATAGGAGCTGATGTTTGGCTTGTGCCTACTCACGTGTTTACCTTCATCACAACCGCCAAGGGAAAGAGGGAAGTTGGGGAAAGAGGGAAAAAGGAAACAGGAGAGTGAGTCTTCATTAGACTTGCTGTGTCCCAGGACACACTCTGGAACCACAGGTGAGCTAAGTCCCGGGACTCTTGGGAATGGCATCCGCAATGACCAGCCTGCACTGATCCCCCTGCATGGACCTGGCATTCAGTCACCTGCTTGTATCCTGGGACTACCTCCAGTGGAAAGGAATCAGCGTTGAAGGGCAGAAAGCAACCACATTTCTCCCACCAAATTTTTGGAGGAAGGACATTAGGAACTAGTAAAATTATTTTGGCTTATCATAAAAAGAATTGTGTGGTTTTTTAAAGAACTGTTTTAATGATAGGTTTAACATTTTTATCTGAATTATAAGCATTCATGCACCTGCACACTTCAATACATTCATAAAAACCCAAGAGCAATACAAAGCCTTGAATAATAGCAGCAGCTGGCATACATTTTTTTTTGCCATTCTTCTCTCAAAAACATAGTCCTGATTATGTATAGATAATAATGCATGTTATTCACCTTTCTACCAGAAAATTAAGAGAGTTAACTAAAATACATGATTTATAGGGTCATTCCTGAATAGAAAATAAAAGAGGCATTCACATTTATAAAAACAGAGCCTGCAAAATTGAATAAGGTACAGATATTTCTCATTTGAAAGAACATTTTAAAACCTAATGATATCAGTATAATGTCACATGGTCTTTGAAGAGAAGTTTTACATCTGATGTATCCTTGAAAACCCCTGGAACCTAGCAATATTACTTGGTGAATATTGGTTAAATAAATGAATAAACCACAAAACAAAAAGCTCCTCCCCCCCCCACACACACACACACGATAATGAAGGCCATTAAACACTGGAATCAGGAGCTGCAAGAATCCAAGTTAGAAAAAACTTACAAGATAATTCTAGTAATCCTCCAGTTTCCATAGGTGTAAATGTTCCTAGAGGGTTTCTGTTAAAGATACAGATAACTCTCCATCGCTGGCTGCTCATAGTAGATCTTGATTCAGTAAGTCTGGTGCCGAACCCAGGACTCTGCATTTTAACTAGGCCCCTAGGAGTCCCACCGTAAGTTGAGGAGCATCACTTTAGTGCAGAGTTCAACAATTCCAAGCATGGTCTACTGATGAAAGTGCCTTGGCCGGGCGCGGTAGCTCACATCTGTAATACCAGCACTCTGGGAGGCTGAGGCTGACGGATCACCCTGAGGTCAGGAATTTGATACCAGCCTGACCAACATGGCAGAAAACTTGTCTCTACTAAAAATACAAAAATTAGCCGAGCATGGTGGCCGGTGCCTATAAGCCCAGCTACTTGGGAGGTGGAGGCAGGTGAATCGCTTGAGCCCAGGAGGCAGAGGCTGCAGTGAGCCGAGATTGTGCCACTGCACTCCAGCCTGGGCAACAGAGCGAGACTCCATCTCCAAAATAAAAAATGAAAAATAAAAAAAGAAAGTGTCTCCCTGGGGCTGAGCTGCCAAGGCTCAGCCCCCAGGGCTACCACCTCTTGATTTCATACCACTGGGCAAAGACTTCATCTCCGGGTGCTTCAGTTTCCATATCTGCAAATTTGGCCACAAGGAAAGCAGCTGTCTACTAATTGATTATTAAAGTAGCTAAAACCATACAGTGTTAGGTACAGCACAGATATAGGCCTTAAGTCTTCCTAAAACTGATACGAGGAGTCGGTTTACTTGTACATCATCTCTTAAACACAAAATGTGCCTGGGCTGAATTGTGTCCCCCAAAATCTCGTAAGTTGAAGTCCTACCCCTAGCATCTCAGAGCGTGACCATATTTGGAGATGGGGTCTTTATGGGAGTGATTAAGAAAAACTGAGGTCATTGGGGTGAGCCCTAATCTAATGTGACTGGTGTTCTTACAAGATGAGAAAATTTGGACACAGACAGAAATACACAGAGGGAATTGTGTACAATATCAACTCTTCCCTGGGTCTCCAGTCTGCCAGCCTGCCCTACAGATATCAGCCTTGCCAACCATCACAATCCCAAGAGCCAATTCTTAAAATAAATCTAGAGAGATAAATGACAGATGATACAGACAAAGATACAGAGATACAGCCTATTGGTTCTGTTTCTCTAGAGAACCTTAATACAGCCTCTGAAGATAATAAAAGTGATGCTTCTTGGATACTTCTAATTCTTTCCAAAAGTAACTACACTGCAGTAAGCCTCTGAAAGGGTCAGAGCAGCTGAGAGTCCCAGAGGGTGTACTACGCAGTGGGCTGCTCTTCGTTTCCCCCTGAACCCAGATCCCACCCAACTCCCAATCGCTAGTTCTGCTCAGTGTTCTTCAGCCCTCTGAGGCTGTTTACATGTAGGACCCACTGCAAGCGAGCCCTCTGAGGGTGCTGATGCGTGTTGCGGGAAGTCAGGGACCCCAAACAGAGGGACCCCCTGAAGCCGTGACAGAGGAACATAAATCGTGAAGACATTTATTAGTTCCTCAAATTAATACTTTTATAATTTCTTAACGCTTGTCTTTACTGCCACCTCTGAACATAAATTGTGAAGATTTCATGGACATTTATCACTTCCCTAATCAATACTCTTATAATTTCCTATGCCTGTCTTTAATCTCTTAATCCTGTCAGCTTCGTAAGCTGAGGATGTATGTTGCCTCAGGACCCTGTGATGATTGCACTAACTGCACAAATTGTTCGTAAAGCACGTGTGTTTGAACAATATGAAATCTGGGCACCTTGAAAAAAGAACAGGATAACAGCGATGTTCAGGGAACAAGGGAGATAACCATTAGGTCTGACTGCCTGGAAGCTGGGCAGAACAGAACCATATTTCTCTTATTACCGAAAACAGGTAAGAGAAATATCACTGAATTCTTTCCCCAGTAAGGAATATTAACAATTAACAGCCCTGGGAAAAGAATGCATTCCCGGGGGGGCCTCTAAGATGGCCACCCTAGGAATGTCTGCCTGATGCAGATGTAGATAGGGATGAGACACGCCCTAGTCTCCTGCAGCGCCCCCAGGCTTGCTAGAATTAGGAAATTCCAGCCTGACGAATTCTAATCAGACTGGTTCTCTGCTCTTGAACCCTGTTAAGATGTTTATCAATGACAATGAGTGCACAACTGGACATTGAAGTTCATTAGTGATTCTAATTTCACCCTGACCTTGTGATCTCGCCCTGACCTTCTGCCTGGTGATCTTTTGTTGCCCTTGAAGCATGTGATCTCTGTGACCTATCTGTTCATACACTCCCTCCCCTTTGAAAATTGCTAATTTTTTGCTGGTTTTATGGCTCAAGGGGCACCACGGAACCTGCCGACATGTTATGTCTCCCCCTGGACACCCAGCTTTAAAATATCTCTCTTTTGTACTCTTTCCCTTTATTTCTCAGACCAGCCGACACTTAGGGAAATAAAAAAGAACCTACATTGAAATATTGGGGGCTGAATTTTCCCCGATAGATGTGGGCTCTGCTTTTCGAGATTTATCTAGGTAGAGCTGAGCTGTGTGGGACATCTTCCTGGACTTGGATCTTGAGGTCTTCTGCTCCTCCCTCCTAACCACTCTCACCCCACAGGCCCACCAAACCATGAAAGCCAGTCATCAAGACTTGGGGCACTGTTATTTTTACTATCAAAACCACCTTCTTGGCTGGGAGTGGTGGCTCACACCTGTAATCCCAGCACTTTGGAAGGCTAAAGCAGATGAATGACTTGAAGCCAGGAGTTCAAGACCAGCCTAGGCAACATAGTGAAACTCTGCCTTTACAAAAGATACAAAAATTAGGCAGTTGTGGTGGTGCTTGCCCATGGTCCTAGCTACTCAGGAGACTGAGGTGGGAGGGTCTCTTAAGCCCAGGAGGTGGAGGTTACAGTGAGCCGCGATTGTGTCACTACACTCCAGTCTGGGCAACAGAGCAAGACTCTATCTCAAAAACAAACAAACAAAAAAGTCTTCTTTCATTCTGAAGGCAGCAGACCCAGGTTGTCTGCAACCTGTTTGATTTAGAAGCACATTGAGCCTGCACCTCTGCTCCTGGTTTATTTAGGGAGATCTCTCCAGCCCTAGAAGTTCTCCTCTGTGCCTGTGCAGAAGTGCTTTACTTTGGAGGTTGCCTAGCCTGAGCTAGGGAAGATGTCCCAGGTCCCCAAAATAAATACTCTAGACAATAATAATTGAATTCTGAAATAGTATATGAAAATTTTTGAAATGCTTCTTGAGACAATTTTGTTGTGACTATACATTGCAAACAATTACAGTGGCTTATTCACCTAAATCTCCTCAGCATCTAGTTTGTCGTGAGTGGATACTCAGGAGAGATTTAAGGGATGTGGAATGAATGAAGGAATGAATGGGATTTCCCTCTGTAATTACAACACACCATAATGATCCAGGAGTAAACTGAGCTTTTGTTTCTATCCTTTAAGTCTAGGAAGCTGCAGGATTTCCCAATTTTCACTATGGCCATTAATATGTAAATTGCCTGTCCATTTATTTAATAAAATGGTAGAATAGGAGAGCTGTGCTTTATAAAAACTTGTCTAAAGTGAACATAATCATATAGAATAAATGCCTACCTGAAAACCATAAGGAAAAATAAGTTTCCAAATCCCTTGCTAAAGCAGTCAAGTAAACTCCAGGTATCAATGTATTAACTTTATTTTTTAAATAATATGCTCTTGTCTGGATTGGAGTACATATTTCTTTAGAGGATCCAACCTTTACCATAGTTTTAAGAGAATAATGATTTGTATCACTAGAGGGAGACACAGTTTGCCAAAAAGCTATTACCAGGCAGAACTGAAAACTTTCCAGTTTTAAGACTGAAACAACAAGAAATAAAGCTGCTACGTATTTTCGCATATTCATATCATTGTGATTTCAACACGTTCAAAACTAGAATTATTGAAAACAATAGGTTAATTTTTCCTTTCTGAAATAATATTGAAACTGTGAATCAAAGGTAGAAATGGACATTGTCAAACTTTAGTGAAACAATAAAATTCAAACGTGACAACGTTGAAATACCAGAATTTTTCAACTATTTCAAGACAATAAAAATCGGTACACAAAGATTGTGTCTATGTGCTTAAGTGTCTGCCTCTGTGAACAGCTGCTTTTCTAACATAAAAATGAATTCATCTAAATCTCTCTCCCAGGTAAAGAAGTCAGAGTTGAATTCCATACTTACATCACAACACAAAATGGAAGACCTGACTTTTAGACCTTGGTATAACAGTAAAATGTCAGATTTCTACTTCTTAATTAAAGAACAACAAACATGCTTTTTTTTTTTTTTTTTTTTTTTTTTGGTGTATGTATAGTACATGTACTTGTGTTTAAACCACAGTTGAGTGAAACTAAAATGTGATTATGTTTCTAGCAGATGGGCTTGTTTTGTTTTGTTTTTTACTAATCTACATTTACATTTCCTACCTGGATTCTGAAGACATTTGAAATTGTTTTTATTATTCTCATTTTACTGGAAGAAAATTAAGGCAGAGCTATTTGAAGTAATTTCTCATAGACACAAAAGCAGCATGAGGTCCCAAGCCCAGATCTTTGGTTACTTGTTTCACATTCTTGTTATCCAACAAGGTAGCCATGAAAATTGTGCTAGAAACCCAGGAATTGGAAGGAGAAGACTACAAAGTTTTAGGAGAAGCAGCAGCATTCTTCCCTAAGATTGGGGCCAGAGAAATAAAATTTGGAAGATAGCTTGTTTCTAGCTTCATGATCTTCTGTGATTTAGCAGTGTCAATGTAATTCAACATACCACTATTTTCTTTTTCTTTTTTCTTTTCTTTTTTTTGAATGGCGCCATCTCAGGTCACTGCAACCTCTGCCTCCCGGGTTCAAGAGATTCTCCTACCTCAGCCTCCTGAATAGCTGGTATTACAGGCGTGCGCCATCACACTCAGTTAATTTCTGTATTTTTTTAGTACAGACGGGGTTTCACCATGTTGGTCAGGCTGGTCTTGAACTCCTGACCTCATTATCTGCCTGCCTCAACCTCCCAAAGTGCTAGGATTACAGGTATGAGCCACCGCACACAGCCTTACCACTCTTTTCTATAGGCAATTTTTTCTAAGGAACCTCATAGACAATTCTTTTGGAAACTGCAGAGCACAGTTCGGAAAGAAAAAAAACAGGAATACTATGTAAATCTCTTTATTGAGGATCCAAGAGCAGAACAGCCTCTATGGAAGCCAAAGGAACCAATACGGACTGGACATTTGAATTTTTAATGCCTATCCAAAAAAAAGTTTAGATTTTGAAGCAGCTTGGCATCTGTAAGAGATCTTTACCTACAAAAGGCAAAAAGTTTAGTTAAGAAGTGATGCAGTTAGAAGTCCACACCCTGGTGAACAACCGGTTATAATAATAATAATAATAATAATAATAATAATAATAATAAAATCATCCAACACTCGCTTAGAATGGCCTCCCTAGCTCGTTCCTCACCAATGACTCCTGTCCCTTTCTCACCACTTTTTATGTATCCTTCTACTGTTCTAGACCAATTCTGTCCTCTTTCTCCAGGTTGTTCTGTTCTTCACTGCCCCTTCTGTATTTACTGAAATATGTTTTCTTTAGCCCTGGTATTTGTTCTACTTATTGAATGAAACATCAGCTTCCCTGTTGTTCATTTTTAAATATTGGTTAGAGATTTACTATGTCTCTTTTAAAAACTAAAGTTCTTTCCTTCTATTGTATGTCGTATCAATCAATTCTTTTTCTTCCAATGATTCAGTGACCTGCAATGAAAATCATTCCCCTGTCCCATCCTTTCTCTTCCAAACTCTTATCATCATGACGACATTCAGCTGTCTGCTGTTAGCAGCACTCACTTTTTCTTAGGCCACCGTATTTCCAGGGAGATCTCAGAGAGAAATACACACTTATAAGAATAGGTGGTGCCAAAGTACACCCACAGCCACAGCGTTTCACTTCCATGAATGTCACTGAGATCTATGGGATTCCACAGGAAACAACTGAAGCAAAGTCCTGATGCCCAGAAGCCAGCCCCAAAGAAATGCCATCCTATAACTGGAGCTTTTGAAGTAAGAGAGTGCAGGCACTGTTAGTGCCATATAGTAAGTCCTCCACGGGAGCAGCTCCTGGTATGGTGAGTGGTTTGAGGTGTCCTCACTGGGACAGAGAACACCCTTCTGGCTTGATGCTTCCCAACACCAATGCTGCAATTGTCGGGATCACCACCGCATCAAGATCAGGCTGCTAATCTTCCCAAAAGCTGTCATGAGAAAGCCAAATTTGCCACAGTGTCATTTGTGCAAGGATAATGACATCATATTTTATGTCATTTGCAGCCTTAGTTTGTGATTACATGCATGGAAAGAAAAAAAAAAAACAGAACATACACTTGGCAGGAATTATGGCACAAGCTGAGTTCTAGCTGTCCTCTCCTTGGAAACATCTTTCAGTTTTCACAATGAGCCTCTGCTGACTGCTTCCTGACACTGCCAAGTACTAAGATGTGAAGTTGTACGGGTTCCTGGGTCCCTTCCCTTGTTACTTCTCAGGCATTTGAAACACTGCTGTGACCATGACTGTAACCAGCCTCTGTCAGCACTATTCCCTGCACTCGAGAAATGGTGTTTCCTAAGGTTTGGCTAAAGAGAAAATGCAACCAATCAATAAAATGTGTAAGTGCTAATATTTTATAAAATACAGAGGGGAAGAAAACTTTACCTGAGTATAAAAACTCAGTTTACTCATAAAAACCACGGCAGCACTGTGTTAGAACTGCTGGTCCTTTATTAGCTGAGTAGCAATGGTACACTTTAGCCAGGGCAAGGGAAGAGGGGACGTACATTTGAGTCTGTAATTACATCCATTTTAGAATGGTTTCTTGTCTTCCCTGGGAAATATTCCAAGTCAGATGTCAAAGGACAGCTGTTTTACTCCAGATGTTTTTGGAGATCGCCAACGTACATTTAGATTGAGAGTCAAGACACAGGAATTTAAAAAACATAAAATGGCTCTTTTATGATGCATTTAAATTAATTTCTTTTAGTATTTACAACAAAAGGAAGAACAGATGGTGTAGATGTAGTTTAAAGTGAGAGCCATTAAAATAATCTTAGCCAGAAAGAGAGATTTCCATAACAGGAATTCATGAACCATAAGAGTTGAAGCAAAATTTTTAAATGGCTCATACAGTAAGAGACTATATCATTTCAATTATATTTCATACACTAAACTGATATGTAATAAGTACACTCAGGATTTCCATATTATGTTAGAGTACTAAAAATTATGAAATGTCAAGAAAAAAGAGTAACTGAAAAAAGATAAAACTACACATTGTTTTCTTCAAGAGTACACTCAGATTTTATAATTTCTCAGTTTTAAATCTCCAATCATTAGTCCCCATATTTATATAATTTGTATATGTCTTATATTCATGGAAAGAAAAGTAATACGTTTTAATGTAATAAAGTTATTTATGGCTTCTAGGCTTTAAATTACATAGTTCCTTCCTTAACATTGCACATTTTTAAAAGAAGATGGTAGCAATTCACATTATTTCCATTGATAAAGTGATTTGTACCTCCAAATATGGCAAACAATTTCTTACAAACCCATAAAAATGTGTGTATGTACATAATTTAACATACATACATTTACGTAATACTTTAACTCCCTTTCACACACAGGACACATGCATTGTATCAAGAAGAGTCCTGCCGCATGACACAAACCCTACAGCTGTTGAACTTCAAATGCCGAGTCAGTAATTTCTGGCTAAGAGATTCGGACAACAGTTATAATCTTATTGATAACTCCCAATGAGAGAACAATTGTTAGTGATGGTAATAGAGCCAGAGTTTAATGAAGGTGGCGGGGGCTGATCCAGTAATAATAGCTCAGGCATAAAGTTTAAACCTCTTTATTGCATAGCTGACCCCAATTACATTCCAAGACAAATAACACCATTTACTCAAAACCTGATGCCAAATGTGGCCACTTCAAATTTCTCCCTCATAGGAACCTCTGATCATTTCAGGAGTATTTGAACAATGGACATTAACTGTCAGTTTTGTATTTGATATGCTGGACCTCTCTGAAGTTGACTGAATTATTTTTTAAATGTCTTGGTTTATTGAGAATGATTTTTTAAAAGTATTTTAAAAGCACTTCCCTTAACTTATCCTTGTAAAAAAAAAAAAAAAATATATATATATATATATATATATATATATGTATATAATGTTTTAATGATGCCACAAGCCAAGGTGGAGATTAGGCACATGATGAACAGTTCATGCAAAATGCAGTGTACTCTCTAATGGCACCTGAGTGCCCTGGTTACATCAAAATAGAGTGATAACTGTATTTATTTCAGAAATGATAACATTATTCAAAATGTGAAGAATTACCATTTGGTACTAACACAGAGCATATGAACACTGCAAGAATTGCTTTGAACTAAAGCACAGAAAATATATATTTTTTTTCTTTTTTTGACGCGGAGTCTCACTCTGTCACCCAGGCTGGAGTGCAGTGGCGTGATCTTGGTGAGCGCCACCGCGTCCGGTTAATTTTTGTGTTTTTAGTAGAGACAGGGTTTCACCATGTTGGCCTGGCTGATCTTGAACTCCTGACCTTAGGTGATCCACCCACCTCGGCCTCCCAAAGTGCTGGGATTACAGGTGTGAGCCACTATGCCCAGCTGAAAGTATTTTTAACTCAAGATTTCTGGAAGACAAGACCCCAGGTCATTTATCTCGGTAATGTTATTCTACATAAACAACAAAAATCTGGGATCTAGCTCTGGAATCCGGCTGACAGAGGTTGCAATCCCTGCCAGGTGATCTTGGACATGGTACTTATCCTTGCTATGCTGTTTTCTCATCTATGAAACAGAGCCATAACGCACCTGTTTCAAATGAGTTCATGTGTGTAAGGAACCTGGCACTACATCTGTTTCATAGGAAGTGTCAAGCTATATTATTATTATTAGGATTATCAATAGAAAAATGGTTCTGCACTTATTCAACTGAATAAAGCACACTATTCTTCTTCAAGGAAGTGCAGGGACAAGCCCTGGACTAAGCCCATATTCTTATCCTCTGCTTACAGTCTAAAGAGAAAAAGACAGGAACTCAGTGACGGCAGTACTGGCTTATGGGAGAGTGCTGTTCCTTGGGACAGGAGGGCAGGAAAGAGCATCTTGTCAAAATCAAATATACCTATGGACCAGCGGATGTACCATTGCCCAAACGGGAACACGTTGCCTTTCCCCATGACAGTTATGAGTATCGCTACACAATGTATTCACTCGTGATGTTTTGGATTGGGTTAAGCCTACTAAACTGGCCTACTACTCCACTTTGCTCCCCAGATCGTTTTCTGTCATTCAACACCCATTGGATTTTTCTCTTCCTTAGAATTGTGTTGCTTATTTTGATCTTACCTTGTGAAAAGTCTAACCTGAAATGTCCTGGAGCTAGAGCATAAGGGTTTAAATGTCAACCTAACCTTTTTTTTTTTTTAAAGGAACAATATCAAATAGGATGAAATAACTAAAGAAATCTAGAACAAGGAATGAATACTCAGCACAAGAGTGCTGGAAGGTCTCCAGTGCACACAGGTGAACATAAGGGTGTCCACCTCGTCCCTACTGCACAGGACTGTCCTGGTTTCAGCACTGAAAGCCTCTCAGCCTGGGAACTCCCCTGAGTCCCAGGCAAACCGGAAAGGTTGGTCACCCTCAAAATACGTATACGTTTGCTTGTCTCTTTTCTCTGGATATTTTTTTCCTTACAATAGTTTATTAATTTGTTCATTTCGCTAGTATTTTTTCCAAAGCTCCAAGATTCCAGGCCTCCTGGTAGGTGCTGCAGACACAGTGGCCCATCACAGACAGACTGTGTCTCTGCTTTTGTACAGCTTAACGTCCCGTGAGGGAGGCACAGGTAACCAAGCAACCACACGCCAAAAAGAGGGAAGTGTTGTAAAGATAATAAAATCCAGCTCATGAGACAGAGTCACTTCTCGGGGTGGGGAGGCTCAGAGGCAGCATTTGAGCTGAGCCCTGGATGATAGGAAGAAGCCAGCCATGTGAATGCAAGGGAAGGACATCACAGGCAAAGCGGACAAGGCAGAAGCCAGGGGAAAGCCTGTGGCAGGCATACTGGAAGGCAGGCCACTGGGGTGGGAGATCAGTGGGTTGTGGGGGCCGGATAGCAGAGGACTTTCATAGGTGGGTTAAGGGCTTTGGATCTTACTCTAACTGCATTGGAGGGTACTGGAGAGTTTGAAGCAAAGAAATGTAAGGGATAAAGAGGTTCATATGATCCAATTTGCTTTTTTGTAAATCTCCCTGTCGAGTATATGAACAATGGGGCACAGGAAGATAAAAGTGGAAGGAAGGGGACTGGGCAGAAGGCTACTGTGGCCCACAGGGTGATGCCTGCCTAGGTCAGTGGCTCTCAGATGCCTCCGGACCAGGTGCATCAGCAGCGCTGAAACCCTCCAGAAATGCAAGTTTTGAGGCCTCACCTCAGAACAGCAGAGTCAGTATCCCTGAGTCAGCCCAGCCATCCATGATGCAGCAAGCCTTTCAGGTGACTCTGATGCAGCGTAAGTGTGAGGACTTCTGGCCCAGGGCCAGGGCTTGGAATGCATTAAAAACACTGGTGCTGTGGTGGACCTCAAACTGAGTAAGTCAGAATTGTTGAAAAAGAGATTTCTGGGGACAGTGGCTAATTTGGGCGGTGGAGAAAGGGTAAGTATTTAGGAGCAACCTGAGGCCTTTCCCTTAGGCAGCTGGGCAGAGGCTGGTGATCAATTGTAACTGCTTTCCATCCTCCTCTCTCCACTTCACTCACCTTTCATGCCAGAAGGATTCTTCTAAATTACAAATGGATCAAGCCACTAACTCATGTTAAAATAGTTTTTTCTCCCTTTCCAGAAACCCCACTATTAACACAGCTAACTCTTCATCCTCAAAGATTGTGGCTCCAATCCCCAAATCAAAAACATGCTAGGCCAGGTCCAGTGGCTCATGACTGTAATCCTACTGAGGTGTGTGGATCACGAGGTCAGGAGATGGAGACTATCCTGGCTAACACGGTGAAACCCCGTCTCTACTAAAAGAAATACAAAAAAATCAGCCAGGTGTCTTGGCGGGCACCTGTAGTACCAGCTACTCGAGAGGCTGAGGCAGGAGAATGGGGTGAACCCGGGAGGTAGCGCTCGCAGTGAGCCAAGATGCACCACTGCACTCCAGCCTGGGTGACAGAGCGAGACTCCATCCCCCCCCCCCCCCCAAAAAAAAAAAAAAGAAACATGCTAGGTGTTTTGGCAGATGGAATTTAATACAGGGAACTAGTTTCACAGGCTTTAGAGGAATAAAAGAGTGAACAGCTGCAATAGCCCAGAGATCAGGCCTGTGGAAAGCAACTTCCCTGCCCCAGGGCTGGAGGAGCAAAGCCTCAGTATGGGAAGCTCTGATGGGGCCCTGCATGGGGCTAGGTGCCTCCTTGAAAGGGAGGAACCCACAGAGCAGAGTGAAAACCTGAGGAGGGGCATGCTTCACCTCTTAGGGGACACAGGAGGGCGATTTTAGGAATGCCCAGAAAAGAAAGATGTTAACAGCCACCACCAAAGCATGCTGACAGGATGGCCCATGACCCTGCTTCCCGTTCTGCTGGCCAGCCTCCCTATAGGCCCTACTATTGGCAGATGCTAACAGGGATCCTCTGTCTGAGGACCAAGGTGGTTTGCAGACTTCCCTCCCCAGCATCCCAGTCCTTGAGGACAGCATTGGAGTTGAGAATTAGGAACTACATGACTGGCACACAGAATAAAGGATGCTTCCTCTGGGAACTCTTCCCTGATCCTCACCCTGGACCAAAGTCAGTCCTCCTGCACTTGTTCCCATGGCACTGTCGAGCCTTTCCATCCTGGAGTTATTCTCACCGAGCTGCCAGTCTCCCCTGCTGGGCCCCAGGCTCTGTTAAGGGCAGAGACTGCGCCACACTTCGATACTTGGGGGAAAATAAATGCTAATCAGTGTTTTCTCAGTGCCTGCACTCGTGTCTTGGCACAATAGGCAATTATAAATATTTGTTGAATGTGCCAGGCATTGTAGCAAGCAGTGTAAATATAGAGATGAATAAAAGGAGAAACTTCTTCAGGAACTAGTAGACCACTGAGAAAAAAAATCAAGCACCATGTCTGATCTTTATAAAAATAAAAACAACACCAATAAGCATTTTGTTTTTATAACATTCCATTAGGCAAGTTTTCATTCACTCGATATGTTAAATAGACAAATGAAAGGCTTTCCTAGAAGAGCTAAAATACTCTAAAATCACAGTGTGCTCAGGAGCTTCATAATACCATATAAGAATGTAATACACCAGGCTAGCATGTGAAAAGAATGAGCATCCTCCTAGACCACAGCTCCACCCAGGACAATTCCATGCGAATCTCCCCACTGCCACACCCTGCCAAGTCTCAGCTCTCAAGCCCAGCATTCAAGATTCCTTACAAATGGGCCCCTATCTGCTGTGCCAACCTGATCCCGCTGCACAGCCTAATTAATTTGTATATTATTCCCTGAACATATCAGGAGCAATCATCCCATGTCTGTTTCTTTGCCTATCGAATAAAAATTTTGTCAAGTAAGAATTTATTTTGATATAAAGGTAGACATCAATATTTTTTTCCCCAAGTATCTACATAGTCATTGAATAAACAATCTCTTCACCAAGAATTTTACATGCCCTTTTTAACATATTGACAATTCCCCCTTTGAGTCCCTGTCTACTTCTGGGTGTTCCATTGTGTGCTGTGTATCATTTACCTCCTTTGGCACAAGCTACGAACTATTTTCATTGCTGCAGCTCTCAAACCTATGAGGCTGTGACGCCGCCCCTTACTTAGGATCCTCAGGATCTTTAATCAGAAATGTTCCTTGCATCGGGATTAACTAGGAAACCACTTGTAATCTCATTTATTTCAACTATAGCAAGAGTTGTTTTTAAAAATCCTTACTTTTGGCCGGGCACAGTCGCTCATGTCTGTAATTCCAGCAATTTGGGAGGCTGAGGCGGGCGGATCACGAGGTCAGGAGTTTGAGACCAGCTTGGCCAGTATGGTGAAACCCTGTCTCTACTAGCAAAAAAAATAGCTTGGTGTGGCGGCATGTGCCTGTAATCCCAGCTACTCAGGAGGCTGAGGCAGGAGAATCGCTTGAATCCGGGAGGTGGAGGTTGTAGTGAGCCAAGATCGCTCCACTGCACTCCAGCCTGGGGGACAGTGAGACTCTGTCTCAAAAAGAAAAAAAACTCCTTACTTTTCCACCTCTAGATAGATAGTAAACTTAAATGCAAACACTGCATTTTGTTCTTTCTCATATTCTTCCATAGGATCCATGCTCTATGAGACTGCTCCATGCCAAACTGCTGAAAGAAAAATCAAAAAGCTACTTATAAAAGTAAATTTAAAGATGTATTATTTCCTTAGCATGAAAACATAATTCCTTAACACAAAATTAGATGAACAAGCTGACTAGAATTAGACTTAACCTTAACAGGAAATGAATGAAGCGGGCTCACAGAGCCAAGCAGTCTGCAGAGGAGTACGGGTCAGGGAGGCATTCTATCCTACCATGTTGGAGTGCTGCTTGATCTACAGCTGCTCCAAGATGCTCTCTCAGAAACACTGGCTAGAAACAGCATTTTTCACTTTTGTGTTATGCATGAGTCACACATGCATACATGCACATGTGCACGCACACACACACACCACCACCACCATTTCTACTGTTGCAGTGGCCAAGTTCAATGACTATGACATTCTCAACATAAAAATAAACTTGAAATCTTGGAAAATACACTACTCCACTTCTCTCCATAGTTGAACTAGGTGACAACCTATTCTAGTTCTATTGCTAGAATCCGAGCTGCATGTGTAGGTGTGTCTGCCTGTGTAGTAAGAGCAGTTGATTTTACACACCGGCACCAGGGTACCAGAAACTAAAAGACTTGGCCGGGCGCCGTGGCTCACACCTGTAGTCCCAGCACTTTGGGAGGCCGAGGCAGGTGGATCACCTGAGGCTGGGAATTCGAGACCAGCCTGGCTAAGATGAAGAAACCCCGTCTCTACTAAAAATACAAAAATTATAAAATTAGCCAGGCGTTGTGGTGTATGCCTGTAATCCCAGCTACTGGGGAGGCTGAGGCAGGAGAATTGCTTGAACTCGGGAGGCGGAGGTTTGTGGTGAGCCTAGATCACACCATTGCACTCCAGCCTAAACAACAAGAGCGAAACTCCGTCTTAGGGAAAAAGAAAAAAAGAAAGAAAGAAAGAAGCAAGAAACTAGAAACTCTCTTTCTTCTGATGGCCAAAATACACAGTCCCTGGGTGGGATACGGGGCACTGCAAAACACATACTGGGATCTCAGTGTTATTTCCTACAGAACCCTCCTTGGTAGCCCAAAAACACAAGAGAATTTCTAGCTCTCCTTAATTCCAGGGTATCAGTGGATATCAGGATACAGGATGAGCTACATAAAGAAACAGTATATCCTCAGGGTCCCATATGGAAGCTCCTAGGACACTGAGCTGGCCACTGAGCACTTGGAATGTGGTTCAAACAAAATGAAATCTGCTGTAAGTGTAAAACACACACTGGATTTCAAAGATTTGGTATGACCAAATAAAGAAGGTAAAATATCTCATCAATCGCAATGTTAATATTCTGATTATATTGAGTTAAATGATTTTAAGACTACTTTTTCTTTTTTTTTTTTTTGACCAGGTCTCACTGTGTCACCCAGGCTAGAGCGCAGCGGAATGATCATAGCTCACAGCTGCCTCGAATTCCTAGGCTCCAGCAATCCTCCCACCTCAGTAGTTGGGATTACAGGTGTGTGCCACCAAGCCAGCTAATTTTTCCTTTTTTTAATGTGGTCATTAAAAATTTTTAATTGCATATGTTACTTGTACATGTGGTTGACATTATATTTCTATTGGGTAACACTCATCTGCATGGTTGTCTACCCATCTAAGTAGAGAAGCTCATAGGTATGGTTGTCTGACAAGACAGTGGAATTGGGTTTTGTTGTGTCTTCCCTGCACCTGAATTTACATAGTATGTCTGATAGAACTAGCCATCCATCTGACTTGAATCTTCTTTTAATTCAAGTAGTAGGTCAACTTGGGCCAAACAACTGAACCTCATGATGCGTAGCCACAGTGTTTAAAAAATGTCCCCCACCATTTCAGAAGAAAGATTTGCCTATTTCTATGTGGAGAAAAAAGGGAAGGAAAAAACCCTCTGGTCTCAGCAGGGTTACCCAATATTATAAGATTATTCATCTTCATGAAAAGCTTGTCCTGTGAGACTGTAAACAAATTGCACAACCAGTAAACAAAACTTCTGACTGCCTTTTGGGCTTCTTGAGGTAGGAGGCCGAGGTGCAAACAGCAGCTCTAACACATCTCATCTATGTGACCCTGGAAAAGGTATTCACTTTTCTATCTATGCCAGAAAAATGAGGAAAATAGCAATACAGTGCCCACCGATAGTGTCGCTGTGATGATGCAATAAGAAAATCCTGTTATGCACTCAGAATGGTCAACAACTATTATTTCTTAAGTGTATCATTGCTACCCTTCCCGTGTCTAAGATAATGATGATTATTGATTTTAAAGAATCAGAAAATTGTATCTCGACTTTAAACAGTGCTCAGAGTCACAGAGATTAGAGTAAAAAACATTTACCAGGAACCCCTTTACCTTTTTGTGTGCCTAATAATATCTCCTGTGCAGAAACTCACAGTATAAGCAACTCAGTATGGTTTTTTTCACATTTTCTTTTCTTCTGTTTCCATTTAGATAGTAAGAAAACGTTATTGAGTAGACACCTTAATTTGTTATTCTGAATATACAATTCTGTATTCATTTCCTATTTCTGCTGTAACAAATTACCGCAAATTTAGTGATTTAAACCAACACACTTTTATTCTCTGACAGCTCAAAAGGTCAAAACTCCAAATTCAGTTTCACTGAGATAAAGTCAAGGTGTCCTGGGGCTGGTTCCTTCTGGAGGCCCTGAGGGGAAAATTGGTTTCTTGCCTTTTTCAGCTGGCAGCAGCACCTGCATTCCTAGGCTTGCGGCCCCCTCCTCCATCTTCAAAGCACGTCACCCCAGTCTCTGCTTCCATCATCACAGCCCCTTCTAGTCTGTCTCTGAGGGCTCTTCCCACCTCCTATAACAACCCTCATGATTACACCAGGCCCACCTGGACAATCCCCCTATCACAAGAGCCTTAACTTATTCACATCTGCAATGTGCCTTAAGCCATAGAAACTAACATTCACAGTTCTGGAGATTAAGGCATGGACATATTTGGAGGATCATTATTTAGCTTATCAGAAATTCCAAAACAGAATTTTTTAGAATGCATAAGTTGCTATGCACTAAAATTAAACAGAATGCCTCCCTTGACCATACAATGTCATAATATGAATTAAAGAGGCCAAACTCAGCTCCAGTGAAGCCTCTGCCCACCATGGCGCTTTACTGACCGCTGCTTGACCTCATCCGCCATGGCCTCTCCCTGCCTCTCGCCGGCTCCCCAGACCCCAACATACTTCTCTTTGTCATCAGTTTTCATTCCCTTGTGTGTTCATGCTCTGCTCTTATTATTCCTACCAGCCTATTTTCTTCACCCTCTCACCCTATAATATGCTGTTCATATCTCTTTTATGACACACAACACATTCTGCTCCTGTTTCTTTGAGCTCATGGTTAGAGGAGTAAGCACGACTCTTGATTGTTCTTCAGTTAATAATTCCTCAGAGTGCTTAACTTGTTGCCTGCCCTTAGCATGTGCGCAGTGAGGATTTTTTTGAATTATTTCCTAGCACGTCCCCTTAATATGTGAAGCACACTGTCAGACACAAAGGAGATACAGTAGTCCCTCCTTATCGGAGGTTTTGCTTTTCACAGTTTCAATTCCCCGGGGTCAACTGCAGTCTGAAAATAGGTAAGTATAGGACCATAAGATATTTTGAGAGAGACCACATTCACATAACTTTTATTACAGTATACTGTTATACTTGTTCTATTAGTTATCATTGCTAATCTTTTACTATGCCTCATTTATAAATTAAACTTCATCTTAGGTATTATACATAGAAAAATAACAATACAGTCATACGCCACACAACAACATTTCAGTCAACAACGGATCACATATACTATGGTGGTGCCATAAGATTATACTGGAGCTGGAAGCTTCCTATCACCTAATGATGTCATAGATGTCCTAATGTCGCAGTACAACATATTACTCATATGTTTGTGGTGATTCTGGTGTACACAAACCCACTGCACTGCTAGTCATATAAAAGTACAGCACACAGAGTTATGTACAGTACAGAATGTGTGATAATGCCAATAAACTACCACATTATTGGTTTGTGTATGTACTATATACTTTTATCATTATTTGAGAGTGTACTTTTTCTAATTATTTCTTTAATGTTAACTGTAAAATAGCTGCACGCAGGTCCTTCAGGAGGTATCCAGAAGGCATTGGTATCCTAGGAGATGGCAGCTCTGTGTTTGTTATTGCCCTGGAAGACCTTCCAGTAGGACAAGATGTGGAAGTGGAAGAAATGACCTTGGCAATCCTAATTCTGCATAGGCCTAGGCTAATGTGTTGTGTTTGTGTCTTTGTTTTTAACAAGAAAGTTTAAACAGCAAAATTAAAATTAAAAATATTAAATATAGAAAAAAGCTTATAGAAGAAGGATATAAAGAAAGAAAATATCTGTGTACAGCTGGATGTGTTTGTGTTGTAAGCTAAGTGTTATCGCAAGTTTAGACGTTTACAAAGTAAAAAAGTTATTGTACACTAAGCTTGATTTATTATTGAAGAAATACATTTTTAAATAAATTTAGTGTATCCTAGATGTTCAGTGCTTATAAAGCCTACAGTAGTGCACAGTAATGTCCTAGGTCTTCACATTCACTCACTGATTCACCCAGAGCAACTTTTAGCCTTGCAACCTACATTCATGGGAAGGGGAAATAACAAGTGTACTATTTTTTATATTTTATACTGTACTTTTACTGTACCTTTCTATGTTTCAGCATGTTTAGACACACAAATATTTATCATTGTGTTACAATTGTCTACAGTGTTCATTACAGTAACATGCTATGCAAGTGTGTAGCCTAGGAGGAATAGGTTATACCACAAAGACTAGGCATGTAATATGCATCACTACCTAGGTTGTGTAAGTGCCCTCTGTGTTGTTTGCACAATGACAATATCACCTAATGGTGCATTCCTCAGAGCATATCCCCATCAATAAGAACACGTGACTCTGTGTGTGTGTGTAGGTGGGGGTTGGTGTTATTTGAGGTTTCAGGCATCCACTAAAAATATTGGAACTATCCCCCACTGATAATGGGGGGCCATGGTAACCTCCTCTTCTGGCCATAATTAAGTAATAGGAATTAGATTTTCCCTTCCACCTTAAACTAGAAAGCCACACACAAAACATAAGAAACAACAACGTGCAGGCAATGGACAACAGATGTACAAGGCTAGTACCTCTGAGAAAATGAACACAAACGGGAAGTACTGCCTGAGCCCTGGCAGGAGCCTGACAGTTTGGCTTAGTTGAGAAGACAAGAGATCTGAGTCTGGGAGGACAAGGTAGTTGGAATTCACAGATCAGCACCAGAAATAAGAATACGCATGGAGAAAGCTCCTCAGATTTGCAGACGTTAATTATACTTCCCGCAAGTCCTCATCTGAGTATTGATCTATGTACACAAGGGAGCTACCCAAAGCAGGGGAACAAACAGCCAGAAAGCAGGAGGCTGGGAACAGTTTGTATTCACATCAGCCAGAGGGAAAAGACTTCTTAATCTGAGCAGAATCCTCAGAAAATATTGCCTTAAGAATGGGACTAAATTAACCCTAGACAAAAGACTTCTAGACTCTTTTGAACAAACTTACAAGCAAATCTAGAAAGAATTTCATTGGTTATAAGTAACTGCATTCCAGAACTAAGTGCAACACTATTTAAAGAAATACAACAAAATCCAGTACCCAACTTCATTCACAATGGCCAAAACTGGCCAACACTCAACCAAAATTTACCAGGTATAAAAGAAACAGAAAAATATGATCCAAGTATAAAGGAAACAGGGAAATTATCTTCATCATTTAACATCTAGGATGTTAAAATAACTATTATAAATGTGTTTATTATGCTCAAGAATCTAGAAGGAAATGTGAACTTAATTTAGTGAGAAAAGGGAAGATATAAAAAGACTCACAGAACTTGAGATGAAAACACAACATCTAAAACAAAAATAAACTGGATGGACATAAAGGATACAGTTGCAGTAATTTATCAATATATTATTCTAACCATTAACTATAAGTCATCAGACCATGGTTGTTCATAAAGACAAAAGCACTCTGGTGACTCAACATATAAAAAAAGAATAAAAAAAAACCCCACATTGTTAGTGATATTTTTAAGCTGGAAAGTCCGGGGCATTGCTGTACCATGAAATCTAGACATGCTCCAATTTCACGGACATTGATGCCGAAGATGATCGAGGCACATTTGACTGTGCATGTCAGAATCTATGAGTTTAATTAAAGTTATGATGTGAACAAAGAGTGTCCATTAGACAAGAAGAATTTGGTCTTGGCAAGTGATATTTGCATCAATTTGCTTAATTAGATCAGTACTTTTAAAACAATTTGTAAAGCATAGGATTAAAAGGCTGAATTTCAAAGGGTTTAGCAGAAGCCACAATCATGGTTTCAAACAAATCATCTGCAAGAAATTGTAGGCTGAAAATAGCAATTAGCAGCCCACAGAAAAAAATTTTAATGGAGACCATTTCTATCAATTGAATCACCATGTATAATATGGCTTGGCTTGAATCACTGATAACTTAACCTTCACCAAATTTTCCAGAGTGGAAGCAAACTGCCCCTCTTGTTTATTTCAGCACTGGATTTCAACTAAAAATTAATCCCAGGTGCAAAAACATTCTGGGTCATTTTGCCTTTGGAGGAAGAACAACAGAGGAGGCAGGGTTAGTGAAGCTTGGTCCTAGGCTCACCTCTTCATCCTCTTACTTTAAAAAAGGAAACACAGTCCCTGGGTATATGGAATCAATCCATAGCCACTGACCTAGTAAATCTACTTCCAGTTAAAGTTATAATTTAACAGTCCAGTGAAAATGTATTTTATTTATTCCAAAACAAATAGCTTAATCATAGCCCTGCCCATTTCTCTTCCCAAAAGAGAAAAGAAACATTTGGGGGGAAAATATTTCCATGGAGAAGATACAATTTTAGCGTAAAATAAAGGACACTCGCTCATTTATGCCAAAACTTGTTTCAGGAGCATTCAAAGCAGGTAAGCAGCCTGGCCATTATCTGGCAGCCTCTGCCCTAAACTTTCTCTTTAAAAATCCTTCAGGGTTTTGTTAATTTTCTATGACTCAAGTTTGTAAGACCCTGAGAGTCTCCATAATCCTGATGTTTATGAGTAAAAGTGTTCAGTAAATTATAATGCATCTCCATTTTTAAAAATAATGTACATCTCTCCATTATCTCCTACTACTCCCTCTACCCACTGTTCCTCAGGTAATAGGTCTATGTAGTGATTCTAGACACTGATTCAGAAATTATCTTCCTGCAAGTATAAAGTTAAAACAGAGTAACTATTCGTATGATGAGGAACCTCACTTCAAAACTGAAACCTCAACTAGTGCCTCCCAAAGAGGAAAACTGGATTTCCACCTTACAGATGACCACCATTTTCCAAAACTACTCATTGAATTTGGGGTTGGGGGGTTGTTCTTTGTGCCTACCTAATTTCATTAGGATAAAAGCCCTGTGTGGGTTCCTGTTGGGGTTTTTCTGGGGAGGGACGGGGTTGTGGGAGTCACAAAATAACTGGATCGCCGTTAGTTCCATGTGATTACCCACACGGTGCTGGTCTGATGCTGTTAGTTGAAACAAAGGCCTACACGATATGTACTTTTGCACACACACCACACACCACACAAACCACACATTACACACACACCACACACAAACCACAAACACACGCCACACACCGTGCACAAACACACATCACACACCACACAACATGTACACGTCACACACACCACACCCCATGCACACACATGCCACACACACTACACATATACCACACACAGACTCCCCACACCACACACACACATGTCCTTTCGAAGACAGTTTTTCAGGGGGTGTGTGATGTTTGTGTCATGTGTTCATGGTATGTAGCTAGCGGATGTGTTTGTGTAGGAGGGTGTTTATGTGGAATGAGCACGTGGTGTGTGTGGACTGTTTCTGTGTGGTGGAGGCTCTGTGTGTGACATGCGAATGCATGGTGTGTGTGTGTGCGGTGTGTGTGGCATGTGTGTTTGTGTGTGTATGGTGTGAGATGTGTATGGTGAATGTATGTTGTGTGCATGTGGTGTGTGGACGCGGCATGCATGTGTGTGGCACATAGTGTGGGGGGGTGTGGTGTGTGGTGTATGTGGTGTGTGTAGTGTGTGAGGTGTGTGTATTGTGTGTGTTGTGTGTGGGGTGGGGTGTGCGGAGGGTGTAGGGAGTTGTACGTGTTGTGGTGTGTGGTATGGCTGGTGTGATGTGTGGAGTGTGGGGGAGGTGTGGTGTGTGTGGTGTGTGTGTGTGGGGTGTGTAGGATGTGTGGAATGTGTGTGATGGATGGGGTTTGTGTGGAATGTGTGTGGTGTGTAGAATGTGTGTGTTGTGTGTGTTTGGTGTGGGGAGTCTGTGTGTGGTATATGTGTAGTGTGTGTGTGGCATGTGTGTGTATGGGGTGTGGTGTGTGTGACGTGTACATGTTGTGTGGTGTGCGTGTAATGTGTGTGCACAGTGTGTGGTGTGTGTTTGTGGTTTGTGCGTGGTGTATGGTGTGTGTGTAATGTGTGGTTTGTGTGGTGTGTGGCGTGTGTGCATGGTGTGTAGTGTGTGTGTGCATGGCGTGGTGTGTGTGTAACGTGCGTGTGTGGCGTGTGTGTGCATGGTATGGGGGGGAGTGTGGTTTGTGCGTGGTGTGCGGTGTGGTGTGCAGTCTAGACGTCTTTCAGGAAGGATTCAGGAGGAAGGTGACATTGGAAGGAAGCCTTGGAGGAGACTCCGGAGGCAGCGGAGCAGGCGGGTACCTCCTGACGCCGGAGCATGGGATGTGTTCAAAAGATCCAGAAAGCAGGGGAGCGGAGTAGGGAGAGAAGTCAAAGAGCAAAGAGAGGGGTCCGTCCCACAGGACCCATTAAGGAACTGGCATGTCCTCTGTGTGCGATGGAGCACCCATGAAAGGCCTGAGCAGAGAGGCACGTGGGGATCTGACTCTCATTTCCCCAAAGCTGCTGGGACTGAGGGCTGATCCCGCGCAGAAGGCTGAGCGGCCGCGCAGCGCAGAGCCCATGGCAGAAGGGCTGGATCTGCAGGAAGCCTTGGGATCCCGGTGCGTCCGAAGGCCGCGGGGTCGGTGCCAGGAGGTTTGGATGCTGAGATTTATGAGCGGGGGACAGAGATCAGTAACACCCAGATTCTGGGCCTGAGAAACTGGAGAATGAAAATCCCACGTACTGACACAGTAAGACTAAGTGAGAAAAAAGGTTTTACAGGTAAAGGCAAGACACCAGAAGCTCCGTTTTGGACTTGTCTTCAGGATATCGCTTGTCACCCTACTACAACTGTCAGGTCCGGAAACACCACCAGTCCTCGTCCAGTCTGTGCGGATGGCCATGTGCAAGGAAGGGAGCCTGGAAGCCTGAGGCTACGGAGATGGGCAGGCCAGGACCCGGCTCAGCTACTGCAGCTTCATGCAGGAGTGCTGCCTGAAGAAGGGTGTGAGCAGAGTAGCATGACCAGGATTTCATTTTAACACAATGCCCTGGTGACAACATGGAAAAAACCCTAGGAAAAGCCATGTATGGATGGCAAATACTTACATGCTAATAATAGGAAGTTCTTAATATATGTGAATACGTTCAGATTAAATTGCAGAAAATCATTTTAAGAGCACTGGTTTTATTTGTCTTTCTACCCATACAGATTACTTCCTATTTAGCATTTCCTGCCATTTCACACAAAGACAAGTTGCATAGAACTAGCAGGGGAGCTACTGTACCATCACCTGATGTGGGCAACTAAGTCCTTTCCATCCCTGCTCTACTGCAGGTCAGCTATGCCTCTGGGAATCAGCATCCTTCAGATTGGAGAAGGACTTTTTAATTAATAAAATTTGACTTGCCAATATTTGATTTACATCCTACTATTTAGAGACACATGTTTACACACAGAATCTGTCTACCAAAAAATTGTCTTCCTTTCTCTTCCTTTAGAGAGAAAACAGCATACTTTACCAAGCATACCAAGATAAATTTTGTCCTTAAAATAAAAATAAGAACCTAAATTTTTAATCCAAGACTCGCTTGTACAGACAACAAACCTTTCAATTCTGAGTAATATAGTCATTTCCCTATAATTCACCTTGATCTTAATTGCTGATAATGAAAATGAATTAATGAAATGAATAATTATTCATTTTGGGGTAATAAAAATGTGACAAAAACACTACCTTAAAAGAGTTGATTCATGATTGAAATAATCTGTAATATAATTTTAACAAAAACTTTATAATATCCTTACTAAATTCACAGAACAGTCTTCAATTCAAATCTATATGTTCACAATACATTTTAATAGATATTATTTCATTTTGTCCTCAAAATAACTTTGTGAAGAAGATGTTACTTTTTTTCAGTAACAACAGGAGGAAGGGGAAGCAATTTTCCGCTTAATCTATTTTCCCAAAGATTTAATTTCCTGAGAGAGCTCAGGACAATTTATATCTCATGAATCTTGAAATGTAAAGCACCAAGAGCCACAACATAGCCGGGTGCTGGGGCAAAGCCATGCAGGGAAGCAGGGAGCTGTTGAAATATATAGGATCATCCCCAAAACTGGCAAGCTCCCATTCTCACAAAAAAAACCAATAAACCTTATTCTCATTGAAGGATTTCAGACTAACATTTTTATTACTATCTCTACTATCCACTCAGCTTCAACAGTGACTTCTTTCCCCTGCTGATATATGCCCACCTGACATAAGAAAAAATGGAGATTCCAGGCTGGGCATGGTAGTTCACGCCTGTAATCCCAAAACTTTGAGAGGCCAAGGCAGGAGGATGGCCTGAAGTCTGGAGTTCAAGACCAATCTGGCCAACATGGTTAAACACTGTCTCTACTAAAAATATAAAAATTATCTGGGCATGGTGGCATGTGCCTGTAATCCTAGCTACTCAGGAGGCTGAGGCAGGAGTATCGCCAGAACTCGGGAGGTAGAGGTTGCAGTGAGCCAAGATCACGCCATTGAACTCCAGCCTGGGCAACAGAGCAAGACACCATCAAAAAAAAAAAGGAGAAGGAAGGAAGGAGGGAAAGAAGGAATGAACGAAGGGAGGGAGGGAGGAAAAGAAAGAGAGAGAGAAAGAAAAGAAAGAAAGAAAGAAAAAGAAAGAAAGAAAGAGAGAGAGAAAGAAAGAAAGGAAGAAAGAAAAGAAAAGAAAAGAAAAAGAAGAAAGATACCACTTTCTTTTTCTTTTTTTTCCTTTTTCTTTTTCTTTTTTTTTTTTTTTTTTTTTGAGATGGAGTCTCGTTCTGTTGTCCAGGCTGGAGTGCAGTGATGTATCTTGGCTCACTGCAACCTCCACTTCCTGGGTTCAAGCAATTCTCCCACCTCAGCCTCCCGAGTAGCTTGGGCTACATGCGCATGCCACCACACTCGGCTGATTTTTTTGTATTTTTTTAGGAGAGACAGGGTTTCACCGTGTTAGCCAGGATGGTATCCATCTCCTGACCTCGTGATCTACCCACCTCAGCCTCCCAAAGTGCTAGGACTACAGGTGTGAGCCACTGCACCCGGCCGAGATTCCACTTTCTTAAAGAGAAGAAAGAACCTGAATAGTCCCAGCACTTTGAGGTTTATCTGAGGTGCGATTATTGCTAATTGACAACTTTTCGAGAAAAGGATTCCTTTCTTTTTGTCTCCTCGGGCAACTTCCCATTTATCACAAATAATGTTGTATATTTAACAAATAACACAAGACATCAGTTAAATTTGAATTTTGGAAAAACAATAATTTTTAGTATAAGTATACCCCAAATATCACATAGAACATAAACTTTAAAAATTACTTGTTTATCTGAAATTCAAATTTAACTGGGTATCTTGTATCTGATCTGGGAAGCTTAATCCCAAAGTAACTAAAAAAGAATCTCAAGCAGGGATTTTCATTCCTCCAAGTCACTGAATCCAACATAAAAAAATCTCATCAGTCTGGCATTCTATCTAAGGAGCTTATCTGAGAAATCCTGTAATTAATTAGAAACGGCCAAATCTAGAGGCATCAAAGAAGCTTTCTTTCTTGTTATCTCCTACAGACCTCTCCTTTTACCCCCTCCCCCCGCCCGGTGTCCCAAAAGAAAACGTAGCTATGTTGGTCATTAAAACACATGTCTCCCAATATTACTGTGTTTTGAGACTTTTGAGGTAGAAACTGCACTAGTCACTGGGACCTGTTCTGTCTGCTACACACCAAAAAGCCCCAGTATCAACAGGGATGTTCCATTTCATAGGCAGACTCAGAAGGACTCACCTTAGAAATAATCATTACTTCTGGCTCACACTTGTAATCCCAGCATCTTGGGAGGCCAAGATGGGTAGATCCTTTAAGGTCAGGAGTTTGAGACCAGCGTGGCCAACAGACATGAGTCACTTTTCCCAGCCTGTTTTCTGTTTCTTTAACAAAAACTGATAGGAACTGTTATGGGTATTGTGTTGACTCTAAACCAAATTGGGTTATATAATAATATAACAATACTAATTTTTCCAATCCATAAATATGGGTTATATCTCTATATATGTTTTTAATCATTTTGATCAATGTTTGTAGATTTCAAGGTACAAACTTCTCCCCTTTTAACATTTATTCCTAAGTATTTCTTACTTTAAGTTCTCTAGCAAATGGAAGTGTTTTTTAATTTTGTTTTAAAATTGTTTATTCTTAATGTCTGAAAATTCAATTAATTTTTGGTGCTGATATTATATTCTGCAAATACACTGAATGTGTTTATTAGTTCCAGTAGTATTTTGACTGCCTGTTTGTGATTTTCTACACAGAAGAGCATGTCATCTACATAAAAATATAATTTTACTTCTTTCTTTCTGATTCGGATGAGTTTTATTTCTTTTGCTATTTAATTGCTCTGGCTGGGACAGCCAGTATTTATTGAATAGAATGGATGAGAGCATTCTTGCATCATGCAAGATCTTACAGGAAAAGCATTTCATTTTCCCTGCTTGGTTATTTCAGCTGTGGTTATTTCATGGATGGTCTTTCTATTGTTGAGGTAAATGTCCTTCCCTATTTTGTTTAGGATTTCGATTAGATGTTGAATTTTGTGCTTTTTCTCCATCTATTGAGATGATGTGGTTTTCATCATTCATTCTGTTCAAGTGGTATATCACACTGATTTGCTTGAATATGTTGAACTATCCTTGCATGCCAGAAATGTGTGGCATTGGGATATCTACAATCATTTTTATATCCTCTTGAATACAGGTTGCCAGTATAAGGGATCTTCAAGAAGTTCATGAAAAACCATGTATTATGAGAAAATTGTGCATGAATTTCACAGTTTTTGCACCAAAATACACTGGTTCAAGTCTGTTATAACATGTCTGAACAGGCTCTAGTTTGAGACACTCAGAAGGAAAATACATAAATTTGAAAAGAGACTCTATTGAAGCAATATATATTCTGCTGAAATTGAAACAAGAAGAAACATCAAATTTATCATGAGCCCAGGCACAGTGGCTCAGGCCTGTAATCCCAGCACTTTCGGAGGCCAAGACAGGTGGGTCATGTGAGCCCAAGTATTCAAGACCAGCCTGCTCAACATGGTGAAACTTTTTTCTCTACACCCTCTTCTTTACAAAAAACACAAAAATTAGCTGGACATGGTGGCACATGCCTGCAGGCTCGGCTACTATTGAGTCTGCAGTGGGAGAATGTCTTGAGCCTGGGAGGTCAAGGCTGCAGTGAGCTGTGATCATGCCACTTCACTCCAGCACGAGTGATGGAGCAAGACACTGTCTCAAAAAAACAATATTTATGGTATAGTTTGGGTAGAGGAATAATACAATCACTGATGCTTTATGAAAAGGTTATGGGAATTATGCCCAAAAGAAATCACCAGTTTGTAAATGGATAACTCATTTTGAATTGGGACAAGACAATGCTGAAAGTGATGCATGGAGTGGCAGGCTGACCATCCACATCAGTTTTACAGGAAAAAAAAGGATTGACAGCTAACAGCACAAACAATAGGGAGGAGTTCGAGAACAGCCTGGTTAACATGGTGAAACCCTGTCTCTACTAAAAATACAAAAATTAGCTGGGCATGGTGGCGAGTGCCTGTAATCCCAGCTGCTTGAGAGGCTGAGGCAGGAGAATCACCTGAACCTGGGAAGCAGAGGTTGCAGTGAGCCAAGATCACACCACTGCACTCCAGTCTGGGTGACAAGAGTCAAATTCCATGCAAAAAAAAGATGTCAAGCCCCTTCTCTTCCTCTCTCTGCCATCTTGGTGTGTGCTTGACTCCGCTTCTCACATGTCTTCTCACAAGACTTTAAGGATTAAACGATTCCTGACCAAGAAACAAAAGCAAAATCATCCCATTCCCCAGTGGATTGGGAAGAAAACTGGTAATAAAATCAGGTGCAACTCCGCCCTCCTCGGCCTCCCAAAGTCCTGGGATTACAGCCATGAGCCACCGCGCCCAGCCATTGGAAGCATTGGAAAAGAACCATGCTGGGTCTCTAAGGAATTGCACATGAGATGGCACACATATTTATGCTGCCTGAAGGTCACAATCACATTACCATATAGAGCTGAAAAGGTCACCACTCTCTGAAGAGTTGGACATGTGTTACTGGGAATATGTTTTTTCTCTCTGAATCTGTTATGAACGTGTTGGTTGGCAGGGTTCAGTAATAAATATGCGAGACTTTTTGTTTCAAAAAATAAGAAAGAATCACCACTTCCACATAGGTTTTGAGGAGGTTAAATATCCTGTGATCCCCATTCTGTAGACCAGAACAATTGGCACCACTCCTGTGATCACTGTTTCTGAAATTCTGCCATCTAACCAAAACTTCCTTTTCTTCCACAATGCTCACTTACTTGAATTTTAGTTTCTCCAGTGGCCACTCCTTAACTTTCCTTAATACATGTTTCAGTTCCATTTATTGATTTACCAGTGTTAAACTATTTGTATTGACTCTCATCTATGAAAGAGTAATGTTTGTATATTACAATTCCCCCACCTTATCTGCCTCCCCTCCCTTTCTAATTCAATAAACCATTATCTTATGCCATTGTTTTTAAATGATTGTATATGTAAACCTCTGTATTTGATTTATGTGCTTTATGTATTGTCTTCCGTGGGCTAACAGTGCAGCATGAAGAAAGCCCTTCACCTCCTGTTCTGGCCCTTCTATCCCACTCCTGCTCTCCTGCATTCTATTGTTACTTCTACATCATCAAGATCTAGGAAGCTTATATCCAATCCTGTAACCAGAATCCCTGTGGGTAGCATTTATCCTTGATTCTATTTTCAGTTGTTTCTCTTTTTAACTCTGTTTGGCTAGATGTCTTCATCAGTTTCTTCAAAAAGGCTCAGACAATATTTGCTGAGTTTTGAATAACTGAAAATATCTGCTGCCATTAGAGTAGAACTAAGTAAGCGCCATATAAAATTCACATTTCTCCACTGTCTCCTCATATTAAAAGATGCTGCTGAGTCTGAGACCAACGTGACTTTCCCTCTATATTTTGTTTGTTTTGATTCACAGAGTTCTGCCTCTGTCTAGCCTATAACATTACCAGAATATCATAAGGATCATTTTGTCTCTTTTCTTCTGGAACAAAGGGTACCGTTTTAATTTGAAGACTTGGACACTCCTTTATTTTTAAAAAAGTTTTCTTCTTCTTTATGTCTTTGAAATTTTTCTGCTTTGTGTTTATGTCACTTTGTGTCTCTATTGAGACCCCAGGTGCATTAACTGGAAAATAATATTTCCTAGCTCCTTTCATAAATCTTTATTTATACAAGGTCTCTTTTATTTTATTTTATTATTTTCTGTATTTTATCCTTTATTACTATTACTTTTCTCCACAGCCACCTATTATATTTAATTTATATATACTTCTAATAAATTCTCTATATGCTTACTTATTAATACATGTGTATATTTGTAAAAGTATATAGTATTTTACTGTGTGCATATTTTTAACCTACATAAATAATATTCTGAACTATTCTTCCTATTTTATATTCACTGTATGTTCTGATATCTAACCATGACTCTAGATAAATCCTAGATTGTTATTTCTGGTTGCTGTCCAACACCCTACATATGAGGCCCAGGGTTTATTCCTCAATTCCCCTACCTATGGCCACCCAGCTTACCTCCAATTCCTTAACAAAACTATGATTTATTAAATATTTCTGTACATATCTCTTCATGGACTTGTACAAAATTTTTCTTGGAAGGAGTAACCAGGAATTGGCTCCCTGGATTATAGAAACATATATTCTTAATATTATTTAGATGTTGGGTGACTAGTTGAAGCTGCAACTAACAGTGTTCAAAGATTCTCTATTACTCATACCTTCACCAGCACTTAATGTGAATCAGTTTTCTAATTTTTCCTATCCATATGGACTCAAAGTCATCTCTTACTGTTGTTTTCATTTCCCATTTACTAAGATAGCTAAACATCTCTTCACATGCTTTATTAAACATTCAGTTTTCTTCTTCTGCAAAATGTCTATTTACACTTTTTGTCCATTTTCTATCAGGTTTACTGTATTTCCCTTTCTGACTTCTAATAGTCTAGATATTGATTCTTGTTGGCATTGGACATTGTAAATATCTTCATCTAGTCCATCAACCAGTTACTAATTTTGTCTTTGTTGTCCTTTATAGAATAGAAATATTTAGTTTTGACATAATAAAATCCATCTATTTTTTCACTTTTGGTTTTTACTTTGGCAAATTTTAAATAAATTATTCCTACTTAAAAGTCATAAGAATATTTTCCTACATTTTCTTCTTTTAATTTATAATTTTATTTTTCACACTTAGAGTATATATTGGCCTGGAGCTCACCTGTATGTCCAAAGTTAAAAGGGTTTAAAATTTTCCTCCAAATACAATAGTGGGCCAATTTTTCAAGTCTCATCAACAAATAAGACATGCTTCCCACTAATTCACATTGCCTCTGCTATCACACATCAAGCTTGGTGAACATGGGTTTTCTTCTCTGCTTTGCTAGGTTCTTGGTTGGCTCCCACAGACAACCACACATTCCATGAGGATGGCCTTGTAAAATGGGATGCAAGCCAACTCTTTGCCCTACTTTTTCAAAATTGCCTAACCTTTTTGTGGAGCCTTATTCTTTCATATAAATTTCAGAATCAGTTCCCCAAGCACCCACAAACATCTGCTGGGATTTTAATTCAAACTGAATTGAATGTGTAAACTATTTGGGAAAAATTAACATTTTCATCACTATCTGGTGTTTCTAAAATGTTTTTAAATTGTTTCTAATTTTTCACCCTAAAGATATCGTTCATTCTTTGCCAGGTAATTTTCTAGAAACTTTATAGCTTTATTGTTATTTTAATTGATAATTTATTTCCATCATTTCTCTAGATGAGTAATAGTGGTGTGTATGACTGCTGATCATACCCCCTGTATGTCATGAGGGCTTGCGTTGTGGTTGAGACTGCATGTGTGTAAACGTATGTATGTGTGTGTTTGTGAATAGCAGCCTCAGAGCAACTGACACCTGGCAGTTGTTCCTTACAAAGATGTATCTGGAGCTTCTGCCTCCACTGGGCACCCTTCCACTCTGTGATATGCAGTGAGGTCGGGAACCCTGCAGATACCCTGTGACCCCAGACCACCTCGGTTCATGTAAAGGAGCATGGGTTGGTCCCACTAGAATTGTGCCACCCACTGCTGGAAAATGTGGCCCAACATGAAATTTCAGAAATATGTTTCCGCTTTGTGTGCTCTCCATTCATTCCGCTCAAACTGTATTGTATTTGGCAAATATTTTTATCACACGATTTAGGATTATGAAAAGTAAGTTTTTCTCCTTTATCTTTTTTTCTTGCTTTTAGCAGTATCAAGGAGATAAATGTCTTCACTCTGCTATTTCTAACCAGAATGTCTCTAAATCTCGACCTGTCCATCCATTTTTCTCCATGTCTGCTGCTGTCACTGGAGTTTAAACCACCAACAACGGCAAAGGGTTATTCAGCATCCTTTTCTGCCCCAGCCAATCCGATGCCCACCCTACAACCAGACTGTTCTACTTCTTAAGACTCAAGATAGATCACATCACACCCAGTCCTGGCCTTGCTCTGAGGGTAAAACGCCCATTCCTCCCAGGGGGCCACCATGACCGTCTTGTCTCCTCCCTCCCCAGGGCTTCCGCGCTCTTGCAGCGCTTCTGGATTCACATGGCTGCTTGTGTCATCATCTGTTTTGGGAATACAGCTGGCTGAGGTTTATCTCTGATGCGTTTTTAAAACTAAGGTCAACTACATCTGAAAGTGATCCCAGTAAAATGCTCTGAAAAGGTGCTAAACAAAACACCCTGTGAAAATTTCATACCACCACGATGGTCCCACCTCTACTTTGAAAGTATTGGCTTGACTTCTTGACAATTTGTTAGGACCTTTTTTTAACCCTGTAACAATAGATCCACTGTCAGGCCCAAGATACAGACTAACCTCTGAGGAAAGAGGAACTCAAACATCTGGTTTCATTAACATCTGTCAACGAAGACGTGTCTCTCAATTTCCCACTAAAGTAACTATGAAAAAAGAAAACAGAAAATAAGAAACGCACACAACCTCCAAAGCCTGATGCCAGAATCTTAGAAGTCTATTCACTAAAAAGACTTTCCACTAAAGAATTTCTTTTCCACTAAAAGTAAGGTTGATGAAAATGAGCTGAAAACACACACACACAAACACACATATGCACACAGCACAACACAAACAAAGGCTGCTGGACAGAGCAATAAAGAAACACAGTGAGGCCAGGCGCGGTGGCTCACACCTGTAATCCCAGCACTTTGGGAGGCCAACGTGGGTAGATCACCTGAGGTCAGAAGTTCAAGACCAGCCTGACTAACATGGTGAAACCCTGTCTCTACTAGAATACAAAAAGTAGGCAGGCATGGTGGTGGGTGCCTGTAATCTCAGCTACTCGGGAGGCTGAGCCAAGAGAATGCTTGAACCCAGGAAGTGGAGGTCGCAGTGAGCAGAGATGGTGCCATTGCCCTCCAGCCTGGGCAATAAGAACAGAACTCCATCTCAAAAACACACACACACACACACGTGCACACACTTACAAATAAATATTTACTTAGTTTTTAAAAGAAGATACTTTCATTACTGGTATTATCACTAATGTGTGACACTAACAGAATCCATTTCTATGACAGGGCTTAGAACCCAGCAGCTTCACTCCTAGGTAAATACACAATACTCCTAGGTAAATACACAAGAGAAATGGTAGCATATATCCACACAAAAACTTGCACACAAATGTTCATAGCTGAGTTATTCATAATAGCCACAAAATAGAAATAACTCAAATACAGATATGTAAAAGGACAAATATTGTATAATTCCATTTACATGCAATGTTCAGAATAGGCAAATCTGTAAAGACCGAAAGTAGATTAGCAGTTGCCAGAAGATAAGGGGAAGGGAAAATGAAAAGTGACTACAAGTATGTACAGGATGTCTTTGGAGGTATTAGAAATGTTCTGAAATTACATGATGTTAGATAGTTGTAATAGTTGCACAGCTTTGTGAATATACCAAAAACACAGAATTGTACAGTTTTTAACAGAATGAATTTCATGGCATGTGAATTATATGTGGATTTAAAAGTGGGGTGGGCTTTAAAAATATATATCCCTGATATATTCTTGAGAAGAAAATATTTGAAAATATACTCCAGCCATTTAAGATACAAATCAAAGAAATTTCATATTGAATATTTCATAATATTAAAATATTATTTTATATAATTATATTATTAGCTATACATTATTTTATATAGTATATAAAATATAATATTAACATAATATTAAAAGAATAGTTACTAAAGAGTAAAAAACAGTACAAGACCATGCCAATGCTTTGAGATAAAGCTGTAATGAGCAGCCTGCCTATTTCCTCCTCTTCTCTCCCCTACTGACACCTCCTCCACACACTTTAGGTATAATCTGCCTCTCAGCCCCAGGCAAGCACTGGAATCTGTGAGAATGTCTGTTGATAGATCAGATAACACTAATGAATGTTGATAATTTTTTCATTAACATAAATGTCAATGGCATCTCTGTGACATACAGTATGAGGTAGAGAACTGGAAAATGGATGAGTAGGAAGGTGCCCACAAGCACAGTATAACTAGCAGGATAATAAACCACAGTTCTACAAAAAAAAGATGCTTCAATGCCTATTTGTCCTGGTGGGACAGAAAGACAGGGATGCTCAGCGGTGAGATAAAAACATATATTTAAAAAATCAGGCCTGGCATGGTGGCTCACACCTGTAAGCAGCACTTTGGGAGGCTGAGGTGGCCAGATCACCTGAAGTCAGGAGTTCGAGACCAGCCTGATCAACATGACAAAATCCTATATCTACTAAAAATACAAAAATTAGCTGGGCATGGTGGCACATGCCTGTAATCCCATCTACTCGGGAGGCTGAGGCAGGAGAATCACTTGAACCCAGGAGGCGGAGGTTGCAGTAAGCCAAAATCATGCCATTGCACTCCAGCCTGGGCAACAAGAGTGAAACTCTGTCTCAGAAAAAAACAAACAAACCAACAAACAGAAATTCTAAAACTGTTTTTAGTTGTGAATTTAAAAAAAAATCACTGAATAAGTCTAACAGCAGAATGGAAATGACAGAGGAAAAAGTCAATTAACTTGAAAATGAAGCCATAGAAATTATCCAATCTGAAGAAAAGGAAAAAATAAAAATTATAACTGAGTCTCAAAGACCAGTGGGATAATAGTCAAATGTTTTATATACTATAGCTGCATATTAAATAATTTTAGAAGAGAGCGAATGGGACAGAACAATATTTGAAGAAATAATGGCCAAAAAACGTCCCAATTCGATGAAAGATATAAATTTACAGGCTCAAGTTCAGTGTATCCCAGGTAGGATAAAAACAAATAAAACCATGCTTAGCTACATAGAGACAAACTGTTGAAAACTAAAGACAGAAAGTCTTGAAAACTGCCAGAGGGAAAACAACACATTACATACAGGGAACAATATTTGAGTGATCACTGACATCTCGCCAGAAGCTAATGAAGCCAAAGAAAAATAAAAGTGGAAACCGCATCTTTAATGTGAGAAAAGAGTCAAGCCAGTGAAAATATCCTCCAAGAATGAGATTAAAGGAAATGCACTAAAAAAGAATACAAAAGCCCAGCATTTGTTGACAGAAAACATGTTATAAAAAATCTATTTAAAAAGTTATTCGGGCTGAAGTAAAATGACACTAGAGGGAAACTCAGATTTTCAGGAAAGAATGAAGACCATCAGAAATGGTAAAAATCTAGGTAAATATAGGAAGACTATTATAATTTTTAATTTCTTTAAAATACTTATGACTAAAGCAAAAAATACATAATTTAATGAGATTTACAATGTATGTAAATGTAATACATATGACAACTCTAGCATAAATAATAGCATAGGGATGATAAACAGTCCTACATGGCTACCAGGTTTCTACATTTCACAAAGTATGCAATCCTATTTCTAAGTAGATTGTGAAAACTTAAGAAGATATATCCCTAGAACAACCACTTAAAGAAAACATCAACAGGTAAAGATCGAAAAGCTTTAATAGATAAATTAAAATGGCATTCTAATAAATACTCAAAAGTTCATTAAAAAGGTAAGAAAGGAGAAACAAAGTAATTAAAAAACATAAACTATAAATAGTAAAATATCAGCTGGGCATGGCGGCTCATGCCTGTAATCCCAGCACTTTGGGAAGCCAGGGCTGGTGGGTCACTTGAGCACAGAGGTTCATGACCAGCTTTGGCAAAATGGCAAAACCCCATCTCTACAAAAAATACAAAAATTGGCCAGGCATGGTGGTGCATTCCAGTAGTGCCAGCCACTCAGGAGGCTGATCAGGAGGCTGGGAGGATTGTTTGAGCCCAGGAAGTCAAGGCTGCAACGAGCCATGATCATGCCACTGTACTCCAGCCTGAGTGACAGAGCAAGACCCTGCCTCAAAAATAAATAAATAATTCATATCAATGATAACTTAATTATAATTACTTTTCAAGTTGTTGGATTAAGTACTTCAATTAAAAGGCAGAGAGACAAAAAAAGCAAGACCCAACTACATATTGTCTCAGGAAGCACACTATAAAAATAAAGATCCAGATAGTTAAATGTAAATGGCGAGTGTGATACTTCAGTTTATGTGTCAGCTTGTCTGGGTTAAGGGATACTTAGATAGCTGACTAATCATTATTTCTGGATGTGTCTGTGAGGATGTTTCCAGACAGATTAGCATTTGAATCAGTACAGTAAGTAATGAAGATCTGCCCTCCCCATGGTAGGTGGCCATCAGCCAATCTGTGAGGGCCTGAATAGAATAAAAAGATGAGGAAAGGCAAATTTGCTCTTTCTTCTGGAGCTGGGACACCCATCCTTTTCTGCACTTAAACATCAGAGCTTCAGGTTCTCAGGCCCAGGGCTTACACCAGCAGGATCCCTTCCCGCATCTCCACTCCCCACCAGCACACCCCATCCCCAGGCTCATGTCTTCAGACTCAGACTGAACCACACCCCACTTTTCTGGATCACCAACTTGCAGATATCAGACAGTGGGACTTCTCAGCCTCCATAATCACATGAGCTAATTTCCATACTAAATCCTCTTTTATCTGTTCACCTACCTACCTACCTATCCAACTATGTCCTATTGGTTCTATTTCTCTGAGGAACTCTAATACAGACAGAAAATGATATACTATGAAAACAGTTACATGAAGGCTGGAGTAACTACATTAACATCAGATAAAATATGCTGCAAGACAAAAAGTAGCAACAGAGATAAAAAGGGACATTTCACAATGAAAAAAAGTTTACTTCATTAGCATCACAATCATAAATATGTATGCTTGGCACAAAGTTAAAAATGCATGAAGCAAAAACTATTAGAAGTAAAAGAAGAAATAGACAATTTCACAACAAACATTAAAGATTATAACATTCTTCTCCTGCCAACTGATAGAATAACAAGACAAAACATAATTACCCAGATTATCAACCATCTTTCTTTAATTGACATTTATAGTACAATTGCAGAATACAAATTCCTTTCAAGCACATACAGTTTACTAAAACAAAAAAATGTACAGGTTCATAAAATAAGTCTGAATCAATTTAAAAGGTTTGAAGTCACAGAGATAACATTTTCTGACCACAACAGAATATAATTAGAAATCAAACAGAATGTGATTAGAAATCAAACAGATAATCAAGAAACCCTTATATATGTGAAATTAAATAGCACACTTCTAAATAATCCAAATATAAAAGAACAAATCACAAAGAAAATTGTGATTCAAAATTAAAATATGGCATAAGAAAACTTGGGAGATGCAGCTAAAGGATTGCTTACAAAGCAATTTATAGCTTTAAATGAATATAAAAGAGAGTTCTAAAATTAATGACTGTTTCTGCTTCATTAATTATAAAAAGAAGAGAATTATAAAAAGAAGAGAAAAGTAAATCCAGTGTAAGTAGGAAAAAAGAAACAATGAAAATAAGCACAGAGATTAATGAAATAATTAAAAAGATAGAAAAAATTAAAAAATTAACAAAATCAAAATATGGTTTCATGAAAAGACCAACAAAATTGATACACCAGATTGATCAAGAGAAAGGACACAAATTATTAACATCAATAATGAAAAAGAGGTTATCAATACAGACCCTACAAACATTAAAACATTAAAAGATAATGAATGATATTATCAAAAACAACTTTATACTACCAAATATGAAAACTTTGATGAAATAGAACATTTCCTTGAAAAATACATCCTTCAAAAATTGAGGCAATGAAACAGAAAATCTGAACAACCCTATAACTATTTTAAAAAATGAATTTGTTATCAGAATACTTTCTATAAAAAACTCCAGGTTCAGATGGTTTCACTGGTATATTCTAATTCAATCTTATATAAATTTTATTTCTGAAAATAGAGAAGTGGGGACACTTTCCAACTCATTAGATAAGGTCATTCCAAAGTCTGGCAAGGATTACAAAAGCAAAAAGGAAATTGCAGACCAATACCTTTCATGAAAATGAATGCAAATATACTTAATAAAATTAGCAAATTAGACCTGGCAATTATTACCAAATAAGGCTAACCCCAATATTGCAAGGTTGGTTTAATATTTGAGAATCAATATAATCCATCCCATTAATAGAATAAAAATTAAAACTACATGATCATTTTAATAGACATAGAAAGGCATTTAACAACAAAAAAAATATTTTTTAATTTTAGAAAACACCCAGAAAACCAGGAATAGAAGAAAATTTTATCAGTCTAATAAAAGCGATCTAAGAAAAGCCCATAGCTGATATCATATTTAATGGTAAAATATCAGCCACTTTCTTCCTAACAAGACCAAGGGAAGAATACCCAGTCTTTTTACTTCTATTCAACATATGGAGGTTCTAGCTGTTGTAAAGGGCCAACAAAAAGAAATAACAAGCAAAAAGATTGACAGAAAGAAGTAACATTGTTCTTATTTGCATAAAACATAATTATTAGCACAAAAAATTCTAACAATTACTGAACTAATAAGTGATATTAAAGTTGTGGGATAAAAGGTTGCAATAGATACCAACCATCTTTCTTTAACTGATATTGTATGTATAATGTCTTTTATATACTAACATAAAACAATTGAAAACTAAAAATTTTTAAATCCAATCACAATGCCACTGAAAAGTGGGAAATATCAAGGAATAGATTTAACAGAAAATGGAAACAAGATCTCTAGATTTAAAACTACAGAACATTGTTGAGAAAAATGAGTGACCTGAAGAAATGAAGAGATGTTCCATGTTCGCAGATTGTAAAACTCAATATTGTTATGATATCAGTTCCTCCCCAAATGATCTATAGATTCAAAAGAATCATATTCGTAATCCCAACAGAGTTTTAAAATAGATTTTGACAAACTGATTGTAGAGTTTTTACAGAAAGGATAGAGGACAGGCCGGGCGCGGTGGCTCAAGCCTGTGATCCCAGCACTTTGGGAGGCCGAGATGGGCGGATCACGAGGTCAGGAGATCGAGACCATCCTGGCTAACACGGTGAAACCCCGTCTCTACTAAAAAATACAAAAAACTAGCCGGGCGAGGTGGCGGGCGCCTGTAGTCCCAGCTACTGGGAGGCTGAGGCAGGAGAATGGCGTAAACCCGGGAGGCGGAGCTTGCAGTGAGCTGAGATCCGGCCACTGCACTCCAGCCTGGGCGACAGAGCGAGACTCCGTCTCACAAAAAAAAAAAAAAAAAAAAAAAAGAAAGGATAGAGGACCAAGACAGCCTCAAGTGATCTTGTAAAATAATATCCAAGTTGGAGGACTTACAGCTATCTGACTTCAAGAAATACTGCCAAGTACGAATCTCAGGATAGTGTCGATCTTAAGGATCAACGAACAAATCAAAGGAAAAGAATGGAGAGCCTAGCAACAGACACATACATTTAAAGACTATCTCATTTTTTGAAAACTCTCCAAAATAATTCAACGGAGAACAGATATAGTCTTTTTGACAAATAGAACTGGAGTAGCTAGATGTCTTTGTGGGAAAAAAAAAATGACATTCAATACCTTACACCATACACGAAAATTGATTCAAGATGGACCATAGACCTAAATGTAAAGGCTAAGGCCATAAGAAAATACATAATAGCTTTCATATTTGTGAGTATGTATGCAAAGGTTTCTAAAGTTATAGAAACAAGTAATCATGAAAGAAAAATATTAATGAATTAGACTTCATCAAAATTAAAACCTTACCCTCATGAAAAGATACCACTAAGAACAAGAATGACATTCACAGACATAAAGAACATATTCAAAAAACCTTTATCTGACAAATTGCTTGCACCTGACATATATCAAGAATTGTTACTACTAAAGAATAAGACAAATATTTCAATTTTGTAAATGGACAAATTTAAAACAGATACTTCAGAAAAGATGTGGAAGTGACCAGTAAGTTCATGAAAATTTGCCTAACATCATGGCGATCAGCAAAATCCAAAGTAAAACCAAGCAAGATAGCACCACACGGCCACAAGGATGGCTAAAACTAAAAAGATCAATAACACCAAATACTGGTAAAGATGAGAAGCAACTGGAATTCTTACATATTGATGATGAGAGTGTTAACTAGAATAACCACCTTGCAAAATGGACTGGCAGTTTCTGACAAAACTAAGCATACACCTATTCTACGACCCAACAACTTCACCCTTAGGTATATATCCAAAAGAAATGAAAACAAGCATGCTAAAAGCAGTTTTATTCATAATAGCCCAAATCTGGAAATAGCCTACATGTCAATGAATAAACAAATGGTGGCAAATTCATAGAATAGAATGCTATGCAGTATTTTTTTTTTTTATAAAAGACAGCTGATGCATACACCAATTTGAATGAATCTCAAAAACAATGCTGAGTGAAAAAACGCCTATGCAAAAGAATACAATGTGTTCGATTCCATTCATATGAATTTCTAGAACAGCAAGCCTCATCTATGGTAGAAAAGAATCACTACAGTGATTACCACTGGGTGTTAAAGATGGGGATTAACTGGGAAGAAGTAGGAGAAACTTCCTGAGGTAAAAATAATATTTTCTTTAGATAAACCAAGGTGTACATTTTCCAAAAGTCAAATCTAGTGTGTACTTAAGATTTGTAAATGTATCTGTAAATTATACATTAAAAGTACATAAATATTATTATATAACATGACATATATTATAATATAGTTTGGATATTTATTCCCACAAACCTCATGTTGAAATTTGGTACCCACTGTTAGAGGTGGGGCCTAATGGGAGTTATTGGGTCATGGGGGGCAGATTTCTGAGTATATGAATCTCCTTTCTTGAGGTGGGAGGGTGAGAAAGTTGTCGCTCTATTTGTTCCTGAGAGAGCTTGTTGGTAAAAGGAGCCTGGCACTTCTCCTCCCTCTCACTTTCTCTCCCGTCCTGTGATCTCTACACAGCTCCATTCACCCTCTGCCATGAGTAGAAGCAGCCTGAGGCCCTCCCCAGATGCAGATGCCCTAACTTGAACTTTTCCAGACATCAGAATCATCAGCCAAAATCTTTTCTCTTTATAAATTACCCAGCCTCAGATATTCCTTTGTAGTAACACTAAAAAGGCTAAGACAACCAATACTTTATATTATTTAGCATGTATTATTACCAATATAATGTGAAATACAACATTATTTCAGGATAGTTGGAGAGGGAGAAAGACTTACAAAGCAGACAACACAGTATCTGTTCCATAAGGTTCTTAAGTTTAGGTGAACATCTAAAGCCCAGATCTGTGAGATACACAAGAACACGTGTTATATTTGATATGTAGTTATATAAATTATAATACTTGTCTAAAACAAAAATTATACACAAATATTGAACTCTAAATAATGAGTGTTAATAATTATTTAGTCAAATGTCTGCAATTTACTCTGATGGATAGAAGGAACAAGAGATGAGTACATGTGATAAAACAGGTATACTAAAGTGTTAATGGTAGAATTTCAGTTGTGAGTCTATAGATATTTACTGTGAAGTTTTGTCAACTTTGTCACATCCTTGAAGCTTTTCAAAATAAAAATATTAGATATTTTTATGAAGCACATATTTTTGTGGAGATTTATGCATCTATATGTGTGTATTTGTACACAGGTACACATACATGTATGTGTGCTAAACAAAATCTAAGGACCTCAATGACAAAGTATAATAAAACTTTTGTGGCCATGTTCCATATCATTAAAGCCTCAAATCCTCGTATTAAATACAGAAACGTTTTTTAAAACAACTTTGGCCCTGTAAAAAACATCTTCCTTTAGCCATCTGCACAGGGAGGATGTTGATTATGACATGTACCTGCTCTGGGCACCTCACTCTGCAAAGAGAAGTCTCACCTCATCATCAGTTGAAATTCAAAGTGTGCAAATATTTTACTAACAATAAATTAGCTTTTTTTCCGCTACTGCTGCTAGGGGAAAAAAATGACCCATTCATTGAAAGATACATTTATACTTGGATCCAGCCATACTGTCATGGATCTAAAGATATTTGTATCAAAATAGTAGATACAATATTGTTGGATTCTTCCTAGAACTGACGTGATTGTCTACAGGGCACTGAAGGACATTATAAGAAATGTGTATGGAACTCAGTATTGTAAATATTAAAAGGATGTTGCTAATACCATAGTCCAATATCATTCCATGTCCTCATTATATAAGAATGAGAAGTATCCATTTCATTATTTTCAGTATCAGGAAAAGCTTTACTTACCCTGAGTGACCAGCATATTTATACATGGATGGCATGACTATTACAGTCATGCCATCTCAGTTTGCTGCAAGGAAGTTCAGAGCCAAATTCGCAGTGCACTACTAGAAGTGACCCTTAGATAAACATCCTAGAATCATAAAATTCCCCTGACCTTATTTCCTCTTCCCCATATTTTCCAGCTGAATATTTCATTCACTGTGATGCTTTATATCTTTTCTAAAATAATTTTTTAACTCAAATTAGCACCTATGACAGTTTTTGTCATTAATATAATTAGTGATCGTGATCTATTTTATCACCAGCATCCCTCTGTTCAACTAATATCTTTGGCATTATGTTTATGCCTACAAAATAACTTTATGCAGCCCTTTTTAAGTAATTAAAATAAATCATATAGAGGACGTATTGTAAGGAAGGAAGCAGGGAGAAAGAAAATCAGCAAGGGAAAGCAAGGGACATTATAAAATTCTGCCCCATTAGAAAAAATATGTAAAATATTAATAAAATGTCACTCTTTGCTGACTCAAATCCAACCAAATACAAATTCATGTCAGTACCTGCCTTCAGCAACCTATTGATCCAATGTCTCCAAAACAAATACACAAAGTGGATTTAAGGCTTACTAATAATGAGTGTTAGTCATCAGATATCATACAGCTCTTACCAACTAGGTTTGTGGATTGTTGTTTTAAGGGAAAAAAGTAGTCACCTCACACCTTTTCTTCCACACAATGAATGAAAGAAGGAAAATATTTTTGCCACAAACTCTACATGGATTATGGGATAGATATTATGCCGTCAGAGTCAAGAAATTATAAGTAGAAATCATAGCATAAGAGATTTTTTATGATGCCCCAAAATAACCATTTTGTAAACATAAACATACATTTTACTTGTTTAGCAATAATACTTTGAGCGCCTATTATTCATACAATACTACATTATTTCAGGGTCGTTGGAGAGGGAGAAAGGCTTGCAAAGTAGACGACACAGTATTTGTTCCATGAGGTTCTTAAGTTTAGGCGAGCATCTGAAGCCCAGATCTCTGAGATGCCTGAGAGCACTAGTAGAAGAGGGACAATTGCAGGGACCACCATGAGCTCCATGTTTCACATTCAAGTTCTACAGGGAAGTGGCGAAGAGATCCCATGACTGTGAGGGTGCAATGGGCCCTGGGAGACTTGCCTCAGGCCATGTCCTGGGATTTTTAAAGCCTTGTGGCAGATGTGCTGGTGAGCAACACGCAGCAGTTCCATCAGGACAGAGTGACTCACCAGAATATGGAAAAAACATGTTTCACAACTTAAGAGTGAATAAAACTGTGGCTATGCTTCTCTACCCTGTATAACCAGTGTGGGTCAGGTATTTCAGTATGGAATACATGCTTTTATGAACACATCAAGCAATTTTCATCTAGCTTTAGTCACCAAGTGTAAGCAATACTGAGGCTTTTAACAAGGCAATATACACTAAATTTCCTTTCAAAGTAAGCACAGACTAATCAAAAAATAACAAGGAGAGGGCGAAGCATCCCAAACTAAATATAATTAATCTTACACTAGAAAGTAAGACCATTTTTTTACACAGGCAGTAAAACTCTAAGCTGTTCTTCATTTGTCTCAGAAAGAAATGACAAACAAAAAGAGAAGAATTGTTAGCAATGAAAACACAGCAGTACTTTCATCTGAATTTTGAATTAAAAAGCCAACATATAATTTCTTTAAAATTGTTTAAATTCTTACTTGTAAAAGCAGTTGGAAAATGCGCTCCAAACCAGCTGAAGGGAAATGTCGTCTGACAGTTTTGAAGAACTCACATCTAAAACCTTGACACATACAAAGCATTAAAAAAAAAGGAAAGAAAACTTTCCACAAACTTTGAAGCCACGTGACTCCAACTTTAGTCCCCGTAGCAACTTCTCCTTTTCCCCTGTTTGTCCATATTCAAAACTTTCATGCTAATGTATACAGATTTACCTATTATATGCAGGGGATTTGCATTTAGTTCTCTGTATAAGACTGAATCACAAATTCAGTAATATCTTTTTGTGAAAAACTGAACTTTTTTATGACCTTCTTAATTACTGTAAAGACTACAGCCTATTATCTTATTGAGCGACTGAGACTATTTTAATTGCTCTTTGACCTCTTTGCTATGTGTTTCACCTAATTGATCAGAAGCTGTCATGGCTCAATGGTATAAACAATAAACAAAAATCCAGGAGGGGAAATGTAAGAAAGACACCCTGGCACGGGCATGTCTGCAGCCTCAGAATAGTACCTTCTGCAGGGCCTGCCAGAGTCCATCAGAGAAAACATACCACAGGGGTCTTACACAAAGCACTATTTGGTGTGGTGTTTGACATTTTGCATTACCTTTAGTTATGTACCTATAACTAGAAAAGCAAATTCCACACATACATTACTGACTTTAAATATTTGGGATCCAAATGAACTAGGTGGGATAAATCTTTTTTTAGAAGTTACCATTCATGAAAAAGCAAATGCAAACAAACAAAAAACCATGTCTAAGTCTTAGAATTGGGTTCAACCCTTCTCAGGCTAGATTTACCTGTGCCAAACTTTGATTAATATAGGAATTTTCTTCTCTCTCATCTTACAAAAGACCAATATTGCTGTTGTATAATTAAGTGAATAACAGAGAGAGAAAAAAAAAAATCTTTAGACAGTTCTTTTGTTAAGTAAAAGCTTCAGGCTTATTCCTGCCAATAAATCTGACAATGTAAATGAAGATTATTGGCACAATCCAAATTAATCAAAATGTGCAAGAAGTTTCTTGGGGGAGAAAGTTAAAGATAAGTCTTCCTTTAACTTTTGTTTTAAAGCATAAAATTTTTGTTTATAAACCCAGCCCCAATTTTTCATATAAATAATGGAGCTAAATGGCATATATTTATCAACATCTCTAGTGACATTTACTGACCATTTATTTTTTAAATATCTAAGATTGCTTTTCTAGAATGGTTAAAAAACTGTGTCAAAGTTGTTTTTCAAAAACCATTTTGAGAAACTGTGTTTTAAATACAGCAATAACAGGCAAACAAATTTGAAGGTACTGAAAAGCTAAACTAAAGCATTTAGTCTTGAGACCATCTCATCGGATTCCATGTTATTCAAGATAGCCATCAATGCTGAGCCAACTTCAACTATGTAACTCCTAAGAAAATGGCAATAGAAAAATATCCATCACCAATATCAGTCATTTGATGCAACTTTCATCCAAAAGCAAGATTTTTTTGGTCAAAAATACAGTCGTAATTTCAACATTGTCCCTATCTATGAAATTTGAAAAATAACAATGCATGTTATTACTAAAGCTTAGGACAGGTGTTCAGAGTGAGTTTTATTATGAAACAGTTTGGTGCTAGCTCTAGATAGTATTAATATCTGTAACCAAATACATTTGAAAAGCAAATACCCAGCACCCTGTTACTATAGAAATAAAGCAAATAATAACAAAAGGTGGGGTTCTCTCTCATTACATCTTAAGCTAGCTCTTGAAAACACCATATTTCTGCTGCAAACAACAATCAAAAAGAGTGAAAAAGTAACTGAACTTTTACAAAACTTTAAAATTCAACTTTCATAGCACTTCATGGTAAGATTCAAATCAGTTCACATATTATTTAAAATTGTGATAAGTGGCTTAAAATTCTAAATGATGCTTAAAATGTCTTTTGAAATATCTATTACATTATAATTTTTCAGTGGATAACTTAAGTGCTGCTTTAGAATCAAGGAAAAATACCTTGAGGTGTGTTAAACTTTGAAAATTTACTTGGAACCCAAGTGCATTAATAAAACAAAATCCAAACTAGCAGTCAAATCAGGTAGAGCAAGACTCCAGCAGTTTCAAAAACATTTGCATGAGAACTTTGCATTTGTTAAGGTGAACAATATTGTCCTTTCAGCCACGTGGTTAGGAATGAGAATTCCATCATGAGCAAGAAAATAAGTATTAAACCAGAGAGTAAAACTGAACCTTAATCATATTTATTTTATTTGGTTCAAGAGCATTCTAAACAATGACTATTTTGATAGAGACATTTTGAAATGGTTCAGACCCTAAGGAAGTAAAAAATCAATATAATGACACCCACATAAATTTAAACAAGTTAAACATAAAACAACATATCTGATCTTTTAGTACGGCAGTCCCCGATCTTTCTGGCACCAGGGAATGGTTGTGTGGAAGACAATTTTTTTCACAGATGAGGTAGCAGGGGGGATGGTTTTGGGATGATTCAAGTGCATTACATGTATTGTGCACTTTATTTCTATTATTATTACATTGTAATATATGATGAAATAATTCTATAACTCACCATAATGTAGACTCAGTGGGAGCTCTGAGCTTGTTTTTCTGCCACTAGAGAGTCCCGTCTGGGGGCGATGGGAGACAGTGACAGATCATCGCGCATTAGATTCTCATAAGGAGCAGGCAACCCAGATCCCTCACATGTGCAGTTCACAATAGGGTTTGTGCTTCCACGAGAATCTAATGCCACCGCTGATCTGACAGGAGGCAGAGCCCAGGCAGTAACGCTCACTTGCCTGCTGCTCACCTCCTGTCATGCGGCCCAGTTCCTAAGAGGCCACGGCCCAGTATCGGTCCATAGCCCAGGGGTTGGGGACCCCTGTTCTAGTATACTGCACACATTTTTTTTAACATTTGGTATAATTGCCACTAACTCACTTACCTAACAGACTATAACCTATGTTATGCTTTCCCCAGTTGTTGAAATGCTTTGGAGAGTAAGTACTGCCACATTTTAGAGGAAGAGCAAGCCCTCACTGAAGGGAAGGCCTGCAGAAGGTTCTTGACACTTGCTGGTGGAATGAGTGATGGTGTGAATGGCTGAACCCTACCTTGTGATTATGTAGGAAAGCAAGACAGCCTCTCATGCGTATGTCAGAGCACACCACAGGCTATTTGGTTTCCTTACTTGAGGCCTCCATGTTATCAAATCCAGAAACAACTTTGAAAATGTCACTCTTAGCATGATTTCAATAGCATAAATACCAAAATATCAGCAGAGTCTACCCAGTGATGGACAAGGTAAAGATTATGTGCATTTCCTCAACAAAACCTGCTGGTTGGATTACTGACTCTCACAGGATCTGACCTAAATGTCTATCCATGAGGTACATAGATATTTGAGATTTCTTTTTTTTTTTTTTTTGGTCTTTGATGTTTCTTACTTCCTTAATATACATAAAGAAGTGAAAGTAGTTCAGTGTTGAGGAAGTAGTTTATTGTTGACTTCAATTAGGGTAGGGTTGTTAAACTTTATTGCTTGTGGTTCTAGTGTTTAAAACTGGTAATTGGTGTAACAGTACACTGCAGTGTTTTGGTAATTTTCACAGTAATATGCCACTCTCATCCCTGTTCCTGCATGACCTATGGTGGTTAATAGCATCATTATGGATCCAGGAAGAACCACCCTTCTTTTTCCTTTTTACACAACACTGTGTTGGCCAGACAATCTCACAAATTTCATCCATGAAACACATTTATCCAAATTTATTTCCTCTCTCTTAACTACCTTGATTCAAGCCCTCAAAATCTTTTGCCAAGACTTTGTAATTTACCTGCTGACCTCTTCACATTTCAACCCTCCTGCCACTGTAGCAAACAAGGACGCAGGCAGGCCACTCATCTAAGGAATCAGATCCACACTTTTTAAACTTTTGGTAAATGTACTGCATAATGTGGAACCAGTTCACTTTTGTAGGCTCATCTTTTCACTGCATCCCGGCTCTGAGCACTCACAGCACCTTGATCCCAAACACTTTCTACCTGTCTGTGTGTGTGTCATTTGAGGGCCTTACACAAAATAAAACTTTGCTTGATACATATGCAAGACATTTACTTCTGCTTTAAAATAATGGAGCAAATAAAGTGAAAGCTACATACAGCACTAAGTATAACACAGTGTAACATTTCTAAATAGTTTATAACAACTTAGACTGGAGAGACAGTGATACACTGGGTGATTTTCATAAATGTTTCTCTTATTTTGGTTCATAAAGCATACTCTTTATTTGTCCTAAAGGGATATTTTCAGAGCAAAGAACAAGACAAAATGAGTTTAAGTGGCACACAAAAATGCATTTGGGGCCAGGCACAGTGGCTTATGCCTATAATCCCAGCAATTTGGGAGGCCAAGGTAGGCAGATTCCTTGAGTACAGGAGTTCAAGACCAGCCTGGGCAACATGGCGAAACCCGATTTCTGCAAAGTACAAAAATTAGCTGGGCATGGTGGTGCACACCTATAGGCCCAGCTGCTCAGGAGGCTGAGGGGGCAGATCACCTGAGCCCAGGACACGGAGGCTGCAGTGAGCTGTACTCACACCACTACACTCCAGCATGGGTGAAAGAGTGAGACCCTGTCTCAAAAAAAAAAAAAAAAAAAAGCAGTTGGGCTGGGCATGGTGGCTCCCACCTGTAATCCCAGCCACTAGGGAGGCTGAGGCAGGAGGATTACTTGAGGCCAGGAGTTTGAGACCAGCGTGGGCAGCATAACAAGACCCCCATCTCTATTAACCAGGCATAGTAGTGTGTGCTGATAGTCCCAGCTACTCAAGAGGCTGAGGCAAGAGGATCACTTGAGACCCAGGAGTTTGAAACTGTGGTGAGCTATCACTGTACCACCGCACTCCAGCCTGAGGGACAGAGTGAGAACCTGTCTCTTAAAAAAAAAAAAAAAAAAAGAAAAGAAAAGAAAAGAAAGACATGCAGTTGATCAGAAGGAAGAACATTCAAGAATCAACATTCAATAGTGAGTTCATCAATACTGAACAGTGAAATTAATAAAAATAAAAACTCATAAGTAATATGATAAACCAGGACAGCATTCTACCAAACAATTACGTACCAAATTCAGAATAGAAAATTATCAACAAACTTTAGGGTGACAATTTCTAAGTGGATTTAAGAGATCTTATTGAAAAATGTTTTCCTCAATTTTTTTATTTGTAATTGATATTCGTCATCTTAGGAAGCTGATAAAATCTAAATAATTTTAGGTAACTTACCAGATTCTTTTTGTCACTTTCATTTGATAATTAAATTAGATGCCCAAAATCATAATCAACTAACTGAATCTGTTCAAAAAGCAATTTTATCAATAATAAATTTTTTGCCATTTTATTAACATTTATCAGCACAGGCTAATATTATCAGCCTATATTTGTTCATATTAGCTCATATTTTCAGCATTAGTTAATTTCCAAAAGGAATTAAGTTCTAGTAACAACTCTGAAGTTTGTATTTCCCTGTTTTATTTTTTATTTGGTTCAATTTTAAATCAAAATTAAGCATAAGTTAATTTCAATTTGAAAATGAAAATTGTCTTGCTTGGCACGGCTTTCTTCATTTGATTTATGGTCTTACTAAGTCTGTGATGACGCATACCCTCCATGGAGGTGACTAGGTCAAGCTCCCAGTCATTTTCCAAACTGACTTCAGGAATTTTTAGATGTATCATTTCAAGGAGAGGAATTTTAAATTTGCAATGCAGAGTACAAAAAAAAGCCTCTTTTACTGTGTTTAATTGTAGTTCTATTGGTTTATAAATTTAAGATAGACAAATCATGTTAGTGTGACTATTCTATAAATACACGATTTTTTAAATTACTTTGTGTTGTACCACATTTTAAAAACTTGACAAAATAAATTCTCAGACTATCCTAGCATTTTTCATAATAATTTACACTGCCCAACTTGAACTCTACAGGAAATTTTTCTTTACACTTTCATTTTAAAGTGGTTATTTTCCTTAAAGATAAAAACAAGGGGGAAAAAAAATAAAGGAAACAGTGTTTCATGTTTCTCCTGAAATAGCTGAACACTTGTCATTTTCCTTAGAAGCCACTTTAATACAGAACAAAAGAAAACTTTGGATTAGACAGATGGCTTTATTTACTGAGGTAAAGTTCACATTTGAGGATCTTGTCCGTCTTGTAAAACTGCATTGTCCACATGAGACTGCCAAATAGTGTTGTGTGGTGCACAAATACTCACGCTGCATAAAGGGCTGCCACGGGGTGAGTCTTCCCCCTGCTAAGGTGGCACTCCCGCCCTGCAGCTCCCTCCCTGCTCTGCCAGGCAAGTCCCCTGCGGTGGCCCCTGAACAGGAAGCACTGACCACTGCCTGCCTTTCCAGGCAAAGGAGGTCCTGTAATCAGCGACTCTTTCACTAGTGACAAACCTGAAAAATCCTCATGACAAACCTGACAGATCGACCTCGCGAGATCCTTTCGTTTACCTCCTCCCCTCCTAGCGGCTCTTTCCTGACAGCCTGGTGTTATTTTGCAAGGGGGGCCATTTCTGCTGCTGTAGTGAGAAGTTTTGTTTTTTCCGTTTTTTTGGTTTTTTGTTTGTTTGTTTTGAGACAGAGTCTCACTCTGTAGCCCAGGCTGGAGTGCAGCGGCGCGATCTCGGCTCACTGCAACCTCTGCCTCCCGGGTTCAAGGGATTCTCCTGCCTCAGCCTCTGGAGTAGCTGGAAATACAGGAGGAGTTTTTAATGATTTCAGACTGAGAGTACCTGGCTACAGCAGCTTCTCCAGTAAGTGAGAAAAGGATTTCTAAAGACCTGACTCTTGTACTGCATTGAGGAAATAGAACAAAAGATTAGTTATGCACATTTGGTGCTGCCCATTTGCTCACAGACCAACAACTTTCACTGGATGTTTGTCCACATAGAGGCATCTCCCATCGTTTTATCTCAGCGTCTGTGCGAACTTGCTCTCCTGTTCATGTAGCAAAACAAACTGACAATTAAGAATCAAACTTTCTCCCTTTCTCAATATCTATTTCTTTAATTATATTGATTTAATTGATATATGCACTTTTAAATTGTGGTTATTTAAGCAACAATCGTTTCCATTTCTAAATATGCCTATCGGTGGTAGGTGAGCCCTTGTAGGTACTTTAAAAAAATCATTATTTTTAAGGCAAATTTAAGTTCACAGCAAAACTGAGTGGAAAGTGAAGAGATTTCCCATATACCTCCTGCTTCACACTGCACAGCCATCCCTGTTACCGATAGCCCCCGCAGAGTGGCACATTTGATACAATTGATGAATCTACACTGACACATCATTATCACCCAGAGTCCATGGTTTACATTCGGGTTCATCAGGGTGTTGTACATTCCATGAGTTTGGATAAACATACAACGACACGTATCCAACACTCTGCTGTCATGCAAAGTATTTCACTACCCTAAAAATCCTCTGTGCTCTGCCTATTCATCCCTCCCTCCTCCTTAAACCCTAGCAACTACTGATCATTTTTCCTCTCTCCACAGCTTTGCCTTTTCCAGAAAGTCACATAGTCAGAATCAAAAATTATATAGGCTTTTAGACTGGCTTCGTTCACTTAGCAATCTTCATTCAAGTTTCCTCCATGTATTTTCGTGCCATGATATCTCACTTCTTCTTAGTGCTGAATAGTATTCCAATGTCTACATGTACCGCAGTTTATTTATTCATTCTTCTACTGAAGAGCATCTTGGTTGCTTCCAAGTTTGGGCAATCAAGGATAAAGCTGCTGGCCAGGCGCAGTGGCTCACGCCTGTAATCCCAGCGCTTTGGGAGGCCACCAAGGTGGGAGGATCATGAGGTCAGGAGTTCCAGATCAGCCTGGTCAACATGGTGAAACCCCATCTCTAATAAAAATACAAAAATTAGCTGGGCATGGTGGCACATGCCTGTAATCCCAACTACTTGGGAGGCTGAGGAAGGAGAATCGCTTGACCCCAGTGAGCCGAGATTGCGCCACCACACTCCAGCCTGGGCAACAGAGTGAGACTCCATCTCAAAAAAAAAAAAAAAAAAAAAGAATAAAGCTGCTATAAACATCCATGTCCAAGTTTTTGTGTGGATATCAAGTTTCCAAGGATCACAATTGTTGGATGATATGGCAAAAGTATGTTTACTCTTATAAGAAACTGCCAAACTGTCTTCCAAAGTGGCTGTACAAGTTTTACGCCCACAAGCAATGAATGAGGGGTCCTGTTGCTCTGTATCCTCACCAGCATTTGTTGTCAGTGTTCTGGATTTTGGCCACTCTAATAAGTGAGCAGTGGTAAGTCACTGTTGTTTAAATTTGCATTTCCCTGATGGCATATGATGTGGAACCCCTATAGGTACAAGGCTTGCATTGTCTCAGCTCATCCTATGGAGTAAGTATCATTTTGATCTTTGTTACAAAGAGAAGGGAGGACAGTTGGAAAAGGTACATGCTCTGCTCCAGGTCGCACAGCCGGTCTGAATATCCCAGAGTGATTCTGGGAGTCAGATGGTTTATATCAGCTGTTTGCTCATCAAACCTGCTGTGCACAGCAACATGCAGGATACTATCTTGATTCCATACTTAATGCATCAGCAAACACTGTCAGCTCTACCTTAGAAATATCTATGGAATTCAACTCTTTTTCACCATCTCCACTGCCACCAGCCTGGGCCCAGCCATTGTGGCCTCTCGCCTGGATTGGAGCAGAAGCCTCCTAACCATCCCGCCAGTGCCTCACCTCTGTGGGTCTACCCTGCACACACCTGCCATAGGGGCCAACAAAGACCCAGCCTGATATCCTCCACTCACGACCCTCCAGGGGTTGCAAGTACCTTAGGGTGCAGTCCCAAATCTTTGCTGTGCCCTGGAAAGCTCTGTCCGTCTGTCTTGCCCCAACCCCCTCTCCCCTCCTCCCCTCCTGGCAGCTCCTAGAGCAGGTCAGGTTCTACCTCAGGGCCTTTGCAATCACCCCCTCTCTACCTGGAAGGCCCTTCCTCAGAAGTCCCAGTGGTTCACTGCTGCTCCTCATCAGACATCTGCTCCACTGTCGCCTCAGCCTGGCGGCCTTCCTCCAGCACCTGGAAGGAAGGAGCACCCTCTGGGATTAGGCTTTGTTTCTCTTCATAGCAACAGCTCTCCCCTGCACATTAGATGTTCACATGTTTACTGTCTGCTTCTTGAATGAAATGTAAGCTCTGAGACACCAGCAATTTCAACTTCTCTGTTCACTGCTGTGTTTCCAGCGCTGAGATGTGCTTGGTACAAGATAGGCTCTCAGTACCAATTAACTGATTGAATGAATGAATCTTTATTTCTGACCTCAGAGAAACTCCAGCAATTTAGTACTTACTTGCTACAGTTTGGACACGGGTGGTTTGTCTCAACCAGAGCTCCTGTTAAAATTTGGTCCCTGGTGTGGCAGTGCTGGGAGGTGGAGACTAGTGGGAGGTGTTTGGGCCATGTAGGTGAAACCTTCGTGAGTGGCTTAGTGCTGTTCTCACAGCAGTGAGTGAGTTCTCACTCTGGCAAGACCAGATCGGTTCTCACAAAAATAAATTATTTTGACCTAGCATATGGCCCCCATTAGGAGCTAAGCAGGTACTGGGACAATGCTTCTTATACTTCCAAGCCTGTAGAATTGTGAGCTAAATAAATCTCTTTTCTTTATAAATTACCTAGTCTCAGGGATTCAGTTACAGCAACATGAAGTGGACGAAGACACTATTCCAGGCTACACGACACACAATAGTAGAACCCACAATATATCACCATTATGCCAACCTCGTCCAGAGATCCATGTTTCAAAGATTCTGTGGGACCTGATTAAGTAGCCTGTGGTCAAATAACTTTGGGAAACACTGGCTTAACTGATGTTAAGCAGTTATATTTACCGCAGGACTTCTCAGTTCTTTTAATGTGCTAATACATGTTGATCTTATACAAGAAAAGAACAATACCTGCAGCAAATCCCAAATTGAATTGAACATAAGACTCCTTTGCCATAGGCAATTAATATTCCAATGCACTCTGCAGAATGTTAAGCTGGTTATTCCAGTGCCTTAATGGTTAAAAAATGATCATTAGGCTACTTTTTTAAATTTTATTTTATTTTTATAATTTTTTAACTTATTTTTATTTCAATAGTTTTTGGGGAACAGATGGTGTTTTATTGCATGGAAAAGTTCTTTGGTGGTGCTTTCTGAGATTTTGGTACACCGGTCACCTGAACAGTGTACACTGTCCCCAATATATACTCTTTTAGTCCTCACTTCCCTTTTACCCTTCCCCCGAGTTCCCAAAGTCCATTATGTCATTATTTTGCCTTTGCATTGTCGTAGCTTAGCTTCCACTTATAAGTGAGAACCTATGATGTTTAGTTTTACCTTCCTGAGCTATGTTTTTAAGATTTTTTTTTTTTTTTTTTTTTTTTGAGACGGGGTCTCACTCTGTCACCCAGGCTGGAGTGCAGTGGCCGGATCTCGGTTCACTACAAGCTCCGCCTCCCAGGTTTACGCCATTCTGCTGCTTCAGCCTCCCGAGTAGCTGGGACTACAGGCCCCCCCCGACCTCGCCCAGCTAGTTTTTTTGTATTTTTTAGTAGAGACGGGGTTTCACCGTGTTAGCCAGGATGGTCTCGATCTCCTGACCTCGTGATCCGCTCGTCTCGGCCTCCCAAAGTGCTGGGATTACAGGCTTGAGCCACCGCGCCCGGCCCACAAAATAGTTCTACCTTGAGAGCATTAAAATTTTCTCAAGAACAGACTACTTTGTGCATAGACAAATGTAAATCTGTTAGGTGAATTTAAAAAATTAAGTAGTTGAAACTCTACTAAGGTGGAATCTAAGATTTGTCTTTTCCTAATTTTGCATTATCATATATATACAAATATGAAAATGGAAATGGAAGCACATGGGACTTTGGGCATATCACCATGTGCTTCTCAAATTCCAGTTGGATATCCTGATGGAGCCTTCTACTGGGTAGAGCAGCAGTTTTAATGCCCCTGTCCTGGCCTCTCACTGCTCAGTTTACCTTGTGCTTCCCTCACAAGAAGTGAGAAGTGGGGCCCATTGATGGGTTGGGTTGAGTTGAGGGTCAAAAGGAAGATTGTCTGTAGAAGTGACTGTAACTGAAAGAGTCTCAGAAATTCAGAGCCTTGCGGTGTGAGGCTCTCAGCACTACTCCCCCAAATCCAAAATTCTACGCTGTTTTGTGTTAAGCCTTTATTTTTTCTCAAAACAAAGATCTAAGACCCAAAGAGGCTCAAAAACTAGCTTATCTCAAAACGGAATCCCTGATTCCCCTCCCTGAAAATAGCAGCCCTTCCAATCAGCTGGCAGCAACAAAGCCAAGGTTGGCTTTGAATGTCATTCTTTTCCCTCTCTTTCCTTCCTCTCATTGTTATGCAGCTCCTAATACAAAATAAGCAAGTCATGAGGGACTGAGGTTTGCACACAGAACCAGCAACAAGCTGGTGAAAGACTGTAGCTTTGAGAAAATTGCATGCTTTAGTTACTGTGCTTCTACTGGTACTAGCCTCATTGGAACAGAGTAAGTCACAAATCAGAAGAGATGCTGAGTATCTTCCTCAGGAACAGCGAGTGGAATACACGACCCAAACCTTCTGGTTCTGAAAAAAATGCCAGATAAATGTTTTCTGTTTAAACCATGCACTCTGCATCCTTCACTGTGCAGAGTGGCTCCTTGGGCCCTTGAGGCCACAAGGGATATGTCCACTGCTGCTTTCAGATCCAACCTCCTGAGTGCAGGAGACAGGGCTTGGGAGTGGGCAAGCTGCCTGGACAGTCACTTCTGTGACATTCATCCCAGTCTTTTAGTTTGAATTCTGATGTCACAAGTGCAGAGGAAAATTCTCCTAAACAGAATTGGGCAGCGAGAGACTTGTACCAAGGCCTCTAAAGGGTTAATTATCGGGTCAGTGACAATACACTCATCCCTGGTAAGAGAAAAAAACAAACTCTGCAATAGAAAAATCATCAACTTTTCTCAAGTGACAGCAGTAAAGAAGGGATCACCTTCTTACCTGAGAGCAAGATGCAACCTTGAAAGCAAGATGCAATTTTGCTGTTTTATGTTGTCTTTTTTCTTTTTTTGCCATGTTTAAGTAGTGTTCAAGCCTCATTCTTCTAAAGATACCTCAGCTAAACTAAAGAGCCTGGCAAAATTGTATTGGCACTTCACAGAAACATTTTTTTTCTCTGAAGGGAGAAAAAACCTTGACATCACTGTAACTCTTTAATTTATATTCTTTCATTTTATCTTGTTCAGCACTTATGCCAACCCCATAAGAGAAACTACAGCTTGGAAATAATACACCTCCTTAGGGTGGAAATTTTCTTGACTCAATACATTTTTTAAAATTTTGCCCTCCATTGCTTTTTCTGTCCCAAATTTGAAAAGAGGTCCCTGTTGAAAGTACCCAATTTAGAGATGAAAAAACTGAGATCCTGGGAATTTAAGCAGCCTTTCCAAGATCACATAGATGATACAGAGAGCTGGTCCTAGAACTCCCATACTCTAAAGCCCTGCTCTTTCCACTCCCTGCTTGGGAGCCTCTCATCCTACGGAACTGAGAAACTGCTACTGCACCCCAGACGCTAGGTGGTACTTCCCAGAAGGTGGGAAATGGGGTTGGCAAGGGTTTTGCATCTTTTGCTCTTTCTACATTATTTGGATATTTTATATTCAGAATATGTTCTTTCATAACTTGATTTTTAAAGGAACAAAAATGTATTTTTCCAGCTTTATTGAGGTATAATTGACAGAAAAATTGTATAATTCAAGATGTCCAATGCAACGATTTGATATACATATACATTGTGAAATGATTTTCACAATCAAGTTAACGAACATATTCATCACCACACATTGTTACTATTTTGTGTGTGTGAGGGTGAGGACACAAGATCTACCGTCTTAGCAAATTTCAAGTGTACGATACAGTATTCTTAAGCAAAGTCGCTATCCTGTGTGTTAGATCTCCAGAGCTCACTCATAACTGAAAGTTTGAAAATGGATAAGTACACTTTAATAATCGTTGAGTACTGTCGAATACTAAGTAGCTCTGAGGTGTCCTTGTTTATTTTGCTATGTGTGTTACTGTGTTTTCATGTGTTCTACATGCATGACTTCATTTAATTCACAGGGTAGCCATACCATAAAACTACACACAGGAAATAGAAAGGAGAAAGAGCACAATTATTCCATTATTCAATTCCGTAGTTGAGTAATTCAGCTCAAGGATTCACAGCAGATCCTTACTTTGTGTCTGCCCAACCTCACTTCTCTCTCTTTGACTCCTTTCTGGATCTAATTGGCTACCAGAATTACTCACTCAAAAACATCCTTACTTCCTTTATGCCCTTTCTTCTTTCCATACTTCCCCAATGCTGATGAAAACGTTTAGAAAGTCATGCAGAATGCTGTCCTTAAAATATGTAGTCTGCCACTCAGCTGGACAATCATCCCCCCGGTCAGCCATTTTTCTTATCCTTGATTCATTTCCTTTCCTTGTCTAAATATTCCAGATCTTGACTACCTTCCTCAAGATGCTGGTGCAGTTCCTAACTTCTTCAGTCTCAGAAGGGATAAACTTGTCTATAATTTCATCAACAAACTAGAGGCTACACAGCACCTTCCTCCACTCACACAGTCTCCGTGGCCACGCCCACCCCAGGACTCCCCTACAGGCTCAGAGTAAGACCCTGAGACCCCCGCCTCCGCCCAGGGACTTCGCCATCCCCTCTCCTCCAGAACTGTGCGCGGCCCTTATTCTCCTGTATTCCCACTTCTCTTCTCCTTCACCTTGTCCCATCGGTATGTTTATTTACCTCCTATCTTTACAGAGACTTTTCTTCATGCTAAGGCCTAACTCATCCCCTCCCCTTCCTATCCAAATGCCCAAAGTATAGCACCTCCTCTTTTCCTCTCCTTCACTCCTCACCTCATCTGTCTTCTCTCCATCTTACCACAGCTCTGCTGAAATGGTATATTCACTCGGATGTTCAATTAACTCATCAAAAAGTCAGAGAGTATCTTTCAGTCCAGTCTTACTTCATACCTCCCGGACACTGCATCAGTCCTTTCTTAAAGGACTGAGCGTCTTAAAGGAACCAAGGACTGTTGGTTCCAGGACAGCTGGTCCTCCCCTCCAACTGGGCTTCATTCTTCTACTACTCCTTTGATTGCAACTGTCCTAGTTTTCTGTCCCCAGCCCATGGATGCTGAGCTGATCATTCTCGCTATGTGTTATCATTTGCCTTAGGATTCCAAATAAATGCTGATTCCTAAATCCACATGATGTACCCAGATCCAAACATCAGACTTAAGCTAATTACTGAATATTTCCACCTAGTTATTTCCTAATACCACATATCCAACCATTTTAACACGTCCAAAACTCAGTTTACCTTTCACATGAAGCAGCCTTAGTAGAGCCATCATCATCCCCCAACCACTCACCTGGAAACCTTGGAATAATCCCTGACTCATTTCTCTCACACTCTGTGTCCAATCAGTCAAACGTGTTTTGCCAATTTTAATTCCTAAGTGTAGCAGATTATATTTTCACAGATGGCCACGACAATATCCCCCACCCCAAACGCTATTCCGGAATGTGGCCTCACCCACTCCCATCAAGAGGCGAGTCTGCTTCTCCACCCGCGAGCAGCGGGGCTAGGTGACCCCTCCGACCAACAGACGCAGCAGAAGGAAGAGGCGCTGCCCCAGGCAGCACTTACCTGGGGGGCAGCTGCCGCTTCCTGTGTCTTGGGAGCCAATCTTGGAGATCACCATGCTGTGAGAAGCCCAAGCTATGTAGAGAGGGCCTAGAAGATGCAACACCACATATGAGGAGAGAAAACGGCAAAGGGCCAAGAGGCGCCAAACATGCTATGAAGAAGCCATCTTAGAGGAAGATCTGACGGTCCCAGCTACACTGACTGTGTTCTGGTCTTAACTTCATCCTTCCTTGGCCTTTCTAGAAAACTTTGAGTAAGTCCTACACCAACTGAGGTAAACAGCCTGGTGGTGAATGAGAGAGTTCATAGAATTCAACCTTAGATGGTTCCCTATGTTTTCTCTATTTCCTTTAGAAATCTGTGACTGTGACCACCCCGTACCATGACCCCCAGGCTGGTGCAGCCGAGTGCGGCCAGCTAGGCTGGTGTCCTTCTTCCCTCCCCATCTCACGGTGGACCTCCCACGACAGGGGTTAGAGAAGGGCTTCTCAGCTCGGGGCTGAGGAGTCACCTCACTGCTGAGCTGGAGCCTCCAAAAGCTTCCTCCAGACCCCCAGAAGAAGAAGGAGAAGGCTCGTCTCCACCCAGGCCCGGCTTGGCGAAGCCTGGTGCGTGCTGCTAAGCGCTCGGCTCCCTCAACCCTCTGCACTTCCGGAGCCCCAGGCAAGCCTGCGTGCCGCTGCTAGTGCTACCCCGACCGGCAGCAGAGCAGGACCAGGCTTCCCAGAAGTCGCCCTACATTTTGAGGGTGCGGAAGAGTGATCAAAGGACTTGTCAACGTGCACATTTTGGAGCTCCACCTCCAATGCCTGTTTTCTGGGGTGCACCCAGGAACTGTGCTTTTCAATGGACCTCCCAGGGTATTGAAAAAGGTACTTGGTAAACCACACTTTGAGATACACAGTTCTAATGTTCCAATGAAATGTCAGTCATGTATTCTGCTTTCAAAGGGTTTACAGTCAAACCAAATATATCTTAAATGATATAATCTAGTATATACCAAATACCAAAAGAGATGACATGAATGTCGATAAAGGAATTAAAGAAAATGGCAGGCATCTGGACAGTGTGGGATCTGTCTTGGGTTTAATGAAGATCAGATTCTGGTGGCTCAGGGGTCCTCAAAATGCAGGGGCGAGCCAACAGCGTCTGTCTTCCCTGGGCACTTGTTGGAAATGCAGGTTCTAGGGCCGCACTCAGAATTACTGACTGAGAACCCCTGGAGTGGGCCAGGCCGTTCGTATTTTGACACCGTCTCCCAGCTCACATTGGGCACCACTGAGTGGTGTAGAAATGCCCCCAGGAAATGTCCAGAGACCAGACTACACCGGTTGCCTGAAGAGAACATTTGGTGATGTATGAAAAGTAAAATGTGTCCTGAACAAACCAAATCAGCGGCGATTTCTGCCATGCTGATGGGGGATGTGTGTGTGACAGGTGCCTGGAAAGTGTGTGTCTTTCCCCCTGTCGTGACAGCAAGCCATCCACCATGCTCACGGTCCCACCACCATGCTGAAAATATGAGTATGCATGGAACAGTCCTCTCTTAATGGTTTCGGATTTAAAGCATAGCCATTGGAATAAGTCATGACTGGTATATAAAGACCACCATAAGACGGCATTAAGTGGTGCAGTATTTGTTTAGTTTACATTTAGCATTCCAGCTGTAACAGTGAAATTATAAATTTGTTCAGAGACTGCGGTGGGGGTGGAGGAGTGTGTTCTTTGAAAGTGGTAAAAAGCCAACAGGTTTCAAAGCAGTAATGGTTAATAAACTTATATGTGCACTCAATATGTTATGCTTACAGCGTGATATGTCATGAATAAACAGGAATTGTAGTTAGTAATAAAAATACAAAATATGTTCATTAAATTGCAGGATAGAGGTACATTAATCACAAAAAGCTTTATTTCAGAAAGCCATTTGCACTGTTTGAACTACTAATAAGTAATCTGAGTCAAGAATGTGGCTTACAACTTCTCTTATTATAAACCTGTGGGGTAATGTCATGGGCTATAATTAATCTGTTTGTAAGAACAAAAACAAGGAAGTACTGTATACCAGGGAAAGGTCTGTTTTATTTTAATGAACTAGAGAAATATGCCTCTTTTAAAAATGTCATTTTATCATTTGTAACATGGACTATTAGATAAAGTCTGTGGTTCTTCACCTTGTAATCTTGTAATAATGTTACATCATGCTAAGGGTTTCACTGCTGAAGAAACATTTATAGCTACTAAATGAGGAAGGAAGTTAGTGCAGCAATGTTGTAGTAAATGTAGTTAAAGTAAGTCTTCTAGTCAAAGATTCACAGTCATGTTTGGGATTTTATTGGCATGTGTGTTCAGTAAGCTGGATATTAGAGAAAATATCCAGCACAGAGTTCTGGGAAGAAGCTAAAGAGTGTCCAACCAATACAGTTAAAAAGAACAGTATCTCGTGTCATTCTGATAACTACAATTACATTATCTTCTACCACTACACTCTTTCTTTGCTTCCAGAATGAACACATTGAAAGTTTTTCCATATAACATTTTCATAGATTATAAACTTCAGTTTATTATTCTTGTGTTAAAGTTTTATAATTTGACACATTTATTTAAGCCCGTCATTATCTTGTACCTATCTAGAAGGAAGTGTTCAGAGTGTAGGCTTTTGACTGAATAAGAATTAATAGTCACCAAGTTTGTACTTTTTTTTTTTGTAAAATCAGACATTTAGCATTCATCTTGTTCTGCATCTAAAAAAATTAACTTTTAAAGCAATTTCACAAACATCCAGAGCACATCTAGAAATTGCTGGCATATTCAGAGGAGGGGGAAGGGCGGGATGGGGAAAGGTTGGCCAACAGATACAAAGTTACAATCACATAGCAAGACTACTTTTTGGTGTCGTATTGCAGTGGTTCCCAACCTTTTTGGTACCAGGGACCAGTTTCACAAAGACAATTTTTTCACAGACCAGGGGTGGAGCAGGGGATGTTGGCAGCTGGTTTTGGGATGATTCAAATGCATTACACTTATTGTGCACTTTATTTCTATTATTATTACATTGTAATATATAATGAAATAATTACACAACTTACCATAATGTAGAATCAGTGAGAGCCCTGAGCTTGTTTTCCTGCAACTAAACAGTCCCAAATGGGGGTGATGGGAGACAGTGACAGATCATCAGGCATTAGATTCTCATAAGGTGCATGTAATGTACATCCCTCACATGGGCAGTTAGGGTTCATGCTCCTATGAGAATCTAATGCTGCTGCTGATCTGACAGGATGGGGAGCTCAGGCGGTAATGTCAGCCATGGGGAGTGGCTGTAAATATAGACAAAGCTTCATTTGCTTGCCCGCTGCTCACCTCTTGCTGTGTGGCCTGGTTCCTAACAGTCCATGAACTGGTACTGGTTCGTGGCCTTAGGGTTGGGGACCCCTGTTCTATTGCACAGTAGGGTGTATCAAAACATCAGACTGTACCCTGTAAGTATGTACAACTATAAAGTGTCAATTATAAATAAATTTTTAAAGTTTTAGTGAATAATTCATAATTAGAATTATGTTTCTTTTCCAGATAAAATGACACAATATAAAGTAGATAATAACCAGAGGTCCAATCTAGCTTGTTTTCATTCCCAATACTTGCTCTATGTGCTTTGTAAGTTATTTCAATTTATTCTATGATGGTGGAAAAACAGTTTCTGCACCATTAGTGAAATATTATGGTGTATTGACTATTATGATGCATGGACCTTATGCAATCACTATGCCTCATGCTTTTCTCTGCAAATGTAGTAAATAATTCTGAGCTAGTCCACTAGGAGGAGTTCTTGCTACAACTATAAAACAAAAGATAGCTTTTGCTATTTGCTGATTGAGACATTTGGTACTTGCCTTAATTTTTTCTGCATACTCATATTGGCAAACAAAAATGCACGCTCCACAGGCAGCAGATAAAATGTAAAAATATTCAAATAAGACTTTATTAAATAAAGAAAACAAGGACGATAATCGAAGCCAACTTTTATAAACTTATATTGCCCTCTAAATGAAGACAAAAAAAGTGATATGCACAACTGCAGACAATTTGCCATGACTATATTCTTCAAAAGAATAATATAGTTTAACAGGAGGGATAAAAACAGATTTTCTTATAGCCTCTATTAAATATTTCTATTTCAGAAACATTCCATTTATATTAAATTTGCTGATTGTTCTTAAATTACAATGATAAAATGTGTTCCTGTCGAATATTCCTACAGAATTCAAAAACCTATCTGCAAACCTATATCATTTTCACTCAGACTGCCTTGATGCTCTGTGTTTTGAATGTATTGATTTTCTCCATCTCTTGAGTGAGAATGACTTTTTGTTATGAATTTTACCATTTATAAAAGTAATAAAGCATACAAATAGGTGATCTCCTACACAGAGTTCGAGTATAACATGTCTATAAAATATTTATTTTGAACCATGGTGTGCGTGTGTATGTGCACATGTGTGCACACATGTGCATGTGTGTAATGCGTTCTTATGCATGTATGTGCTAGCACGGTCACAGTGGTTCACTGATATTAATGAGAAAGTGAGCCTTATTTTTTCTTTTTATTTATTGGCTAATGAGCAATAGACTTGACTTCTTTGGAAGGGAAAATAGCTTTAAGTCATCTATGGAAGGATGGATGCAAAGAAAGTAAACAACCACATGACAGAAAGATCAGAGCTGCATTTTTAACCTTTCCTGGCACTGAGAGCCTGACTTCCGGGCCTTGTGAAGGAGCCAGACCTCCATGAGTGAGGAGCAGATGGAACAGGCAGTAGTAAGACATTATAAACATTTTCGAAAATGATTCTACAAAGCCAAGCGGCCTGTGGAGTAGCAATGGGGGAGGGGAGACTGGGGAGAGAACAGCAACCTGACTTTGAGATTGTTCAGCAGGTGGCAAACACTACCAAATGATGCTGGTATTAAAACCGTGGAGTTGGGGGAGCCGGCTGGAGCGCTGCGAGGAGGAGCAGATGCTCCCGTTCCCGGGTCCCTCGTCCGCCCGTGCGTCTGGAGCCATTTTCCATACGACACCCATTTGTTTAGCTCAAATTCTAGGCCAAGAGCTACAGTGGCTCCAACCTCGTCAAAGGCAGGACATTCTATGGAAGTACACAAGATGCTATTCAGACTGGCACTAAAATCCTCATTACCTGCAGGATACAATTCAGTTTCTTAGCATGACACTCAGGGCCTCCACCATCCATGCTCTCACTGTCTCCTGGCGTGGCCGCTTCCACTTCGTTTCCTGAAAGCCACACTCTATTCAAGGAATCATTCCGTCATCACGTGGTGCTCCTTCCTACCTTCTCAAGCTCTCCCTACCTGAGATACCCTCCTGCCTGCTTGTCAATATCCTATAAGGCTCTGGTGAAGGGCCAGACGCCGTGGCAACTCCTCCAATCCTCTTGCCGGCCCAAATCGTCTCCAGGGTGCCCTGTGGCACGTATGATTTCGCTATGAGATCGTGGAAGTCTACACTTTTACCTTCCCTATTCATCTGCAAGAACTCGAAGGGAACGCACTCGCCTTGCTCACTGTGCATTTGTATACTATGTAAGACCCTGCCACCACCTTCCACAACTCATCCCTCAACACTTACTATGGGTGTCCCCTCATTTTAATCTGCTGGCGTTTCAATCCCCAATTCTCCCCTTGCCTGCTGTGCGACCTTGGGGGTGTTGCCTAGACTCTTAGTGCCTCAGTGCCTCCAACTGCGAAATGGGGTGACAATGCCCTGCCTCTCTGGATAACTGTGAGGATCAAAGGCATTACCTCACATGTAGTATGTGCCAGACTCCTGGCTGGTAGAAGGGACTCAGGACCCCTTAGCTTATTTTTCCTAACTTTTTTCAGACGTGGATTCTTTTTTTTTTTCGATGGAGTCTCGCCCTGTTGCCAGGCTGGAGTGCAGTGGTGCCGTCTTGGTTCACTGCAACCTCCGCCTCCCAGGTTCAAGCGCATCTCCTGCCTCAGCCCCCTGAGTAGCTGGGACTACAGGCTTGCACCACCACGTCTGGCTAATTTTTGTATTTTTAGTGGAGACAGGGCTTCACCATGTTGGCCAAGATGGTCTTGATCTCTTGACCTCATAATCCACCTGCCTCAGCCTCCCAAAGTGCTGGGATTGCAGGTGTGAGCCACCACACCCAGCCAGACATGGGTTCTTACTATGTTACACAGACCGGTCTCCTGGGCTCAAGCAATCTTCCTGACACAGCCTCTCAGAAAGCTGGGACTGCAGGCACCACCAACATGCCCGGCTATTATTTTTTTATTATTGCTGTTGTTGTTATTGTTTACATAGCAACACTATAAGATAGTTGTTATCTCAATCTTTGCAGGAAGCCACACAAGTCGGGATCTGAAGTCAGGTCTGACTGTAGAGCCAGTGCTCCTGACTTCTCACGTCCAGCATGACATTTAATATTGTTTCTTAAACAAAAGAAAAAGAATTTCTGGTAAAGTTGTTGAATATGTAACAAAGACATTAAAATAACTGGCTTAAAGTGCTTTGGGTTAGAATATTAGATTCTGAAGGACCTCCAAAATCATTAAATCTAAACTTTATTCTTTACAAATGAGGATGTTCAGGAATATTCATGCATGTCAAAAATTTGCTGAGCAGATACTAGGCATGAAGCACTGGCACAGGCATTTGGATGGGGTGGATAAAAAAGCAAGAGCTGGGATGCTTGCCCTTGAAGAGGTTTTAGACCAATAGAAAAATCTTCAAGTAACCTAACTCTGAGAGTGCGCAGGCTATGCTGAACTGCTTAGCAACTGCCCAGACTCCAGATGTCAGCTTCTTGCTCAGAAGGCTCTGCCTTTTTTCTTTGTATTACCATGTTATGGCGAAATAAACAATTCAGCTTAACATGGAAATTTCTGTAGGAAATACTTTGGTTTTAACAACTCTCATATCCCAGAAATTCATCTTTCCCACAGTGACCTTGATGGCCCCGAGCATGTCTTGAAGCAGTGACATTGCACAGGGTTAAATACACAATCCACTGTCTTCCACACCCTCCCTGCAGAACTTCAAATGTGTGCACCAGCCAGAAAAGTCCGCCATTGCCCTCTCCCACCCTCCTGTCCATGCATTTCCTCTTTCTCTGTGAATTCCTTGTGACAATTCATGTTCATTGTCAATACAGTGGGATCATGTGATGATTTAATAAATCAAACAGATAATGAAGAAATCGCAATTTAAGTAAATCAATAATAAATGTTGATTTCCCTAGGAACAAAGGATAGAAGTCTTGTAATTAGATGCATATCATTAGCCGGGCATGATGGCACACACCTGTAGTCCCAGCTACTTGGGAGGCTGAGGTCGGAGGATCACTTCAGCCTGGGAGGTTGAGGCTACAGTGAGCTGTGATTGCACCACTGCACTCGAGTCTGGATGACAGAATAAGACCCTGTCTCAAAAGAAAAAAAAAAAAAATGAGATGTACATCAATGCCCCTAGCTGAACTGATAAGGATATACATCTGGATGGAGGCTTCATTCAGAGTTTTAACAGCAGTCTCCCCCATGTAAAATAGACAGTGATGCTTTATGCTTGCTTGGCTGAGTGCATGCTAGAAGTGATTACAGGTCAGGAAATGGATAATGACCTAAGCAAATTAACACAGGAACAGAAAACCAAATACTGCATGTTCCCACGTATAAGTGAAAGCTAGAAAATGAGTACACATGGACACAAAGAAGAAAACAACAGACACTGGGGCCTACCTGAGGGTAAGGGGTGGGAGGAGGTAAAGATTGAAAAACTACCTATCTGGCATTATGCTGACTACCTGGGTGACAAAAAAATCTGTACACCAAACCCTCACGACATGCACTTTACTCATGTAGCAAACCTGCCCATGTACCCCTTGAGCCTAAAATAAAAGTTAGAAGGAAAAAAAAGAATTAAAAAAAGAAAATGGATATTTAAAATACTATTACAAATATATTTAGAATGATATCTGCAAAAATAACTGAGTAGGGACATCCAGGAGCCATCTCATCCCAGAAACACTGAAAATCTTGGGAAAACTGTCAGAATCAACCTTATCAGAGCTCTGGAGACTGGTCAAAGGTTTACAGCAACCAAGTGATCATTTAGGCGGGAGAAGTTGGATAAGAGATCTTTGTGGCATTATCCTAGCATCCCCTTCCCAGGCACAGTGGAGGTCTTGCAGATGGTAGCCTGCATTCCCAGTGTGAGTGTCTGATTCTGGAGAGAGCAGAACAGACTCTGTTTCCAAGGAATTATGTTTGTCTGCTTTGATCTGACTGGGGTTTCCCCAAAGGAATGCCTAAATCAGGATGCAGAGACGACTTGGTTCTTGAAAACTATGAAAGCCAAATGAATAAACTGCTGCTACCTAGGGCAAAAAATAACAACTGGGACAAGCATTGAGCCATTGGGAGCAAAAAAAAAATAGCAGATGGGGTGAACAATAGAACTGTCAAAAGCCTGGGAGGGAAAACCAATGAGTGAGATTTTGAGGAGACACTTGGGGCTTTGAAAAGTTACTGCATATAAGAGGAAACCCAGAAAGTACATTCTTGGGACAGAGCTTATGTTGAGCAAAGGCCTGAAAAGACCCTGGCTGGTCTTAGGCTCAGTGCAAGCAAGAAGCACAGGCAAGGACAGGGCTGTAAATGATTCAGCTAAGCATTAAAGGAGTGTCCCAACACCACACCCATCTGCAAATACCTGGAGGGTATATTTTCTTTTCTTCCTTTATTTTCTATTTTCTTTTGCACATCATAATACTTAAAATGCAAGTTTTAACAAATGATTATGAAGCATACATAGAAATAAGAATGTTTGGCTCATTCACAGAAGGAAAGAATTAACAGAAACTGTCCCTGAGGAAGCACAGACAGTAGATTTACTAGACAAAGACAAATGTCTTAAATACGTTCAAAAAGCCAAAGGAAACCATGAACAAAAGCATTGAAGGAAATCAGGAGAGCGATGTCTCCGCAAATTAAGAATATCAATAAAGAAACACAAATTATAAAAGGAGCCAAATAGAAACTGTGGAGCTGAAAAGTACAATAACCGAAGTCAAAGGTTTACTGGAGGAGTTCCACAACATATTTGAGCAGATAGAACAAAGAATCAGTGAGCTTGAAGATAGGTGAAATTAAATTATCCAGTTTGAGGAGCAGAAAAAAATAAGAATTTTTAAAAATGAACTGAACTTAAGAGACCCATTGATGTCTCAGAAAGTGAGGAGAGAGGCCTCACACATGGTGGCTCACACCTGTAATCCCAGCACTTTGGGAGGCCAAGCCAGGAGGATCAACTGAGCTCAGGAGTTTGACACCGGCCTTGGTGACACAGTGAGACCCTGTCTTTATTTCTTTAAATAATAATTAATTGAAAAAAAGAAGGTAAGGAAAGAAAGAGGCAGAAAAATATTTGAAGAAATAATAATTGAAAACATCCCAAATTTGATAAAAGACATGAATTTACACATCCAAGAAACTTGATGAACTCAAAGTAAGATAAGTTCAGAGGTCCACAGCAAAACAGCCTGATATCATCAAATTGTCAAAAGAGCAAATCTTAAAATCAACAAGAGAGAAGCAAAACATACAAGTGATCTTCAATAAGATTTTCAGCTGATACTGCTTCAGAAACCATGGAAGTTAGAAGGCAGCAGGATAACATACTTAAGGTGCTGGGGAGAAAAGATAACCAATCTGTCAACTGTCCTGGCAAAGGTATCCTTCAAGAGTGAATGAGAAAGTAAGATGTCCTCAGATAAACAAAAGCTGAGGGAATTTATTACTAACCTGCCCTACAAGAAGTGTCAAAGGGTGCCTTCCAGGCTGAAATGAAAGGACACCAACCATATGAAGAAATAAAGATCACTAGTGAAGGTAACCCTAAAGGTAAATATAAAAGCAAGCATTATTGTATTTTTGGTGTGTAACTCCTTTTTTACCTCTCTGTGATTTAAAAGACAAAGGCATAAGATACTAACTAGAAATCTATGTTAATGAGTATCAAATGGATAAAGATGTAATCTGTGACAATAACAATATAAAAAAGGAGGAATACAGATGTATAGGAATAGAGTATATGCTATTGCAGCTAAGCTGGTATTAATTTAAGCCTGGTTGTTTAAAGTTTAAGATGTTAACTAGAATCTCCAAGATAACCACTAAGAAAATAACTAAAAAATATACAGGAACGGAAATAAGAAGGGGGTTCAGAGTATACAAATGCATAGAGACAGAAAGCAGATCAGTGGTGGTTCTAGGGTCTGATGGGGAGCTGGGGGAAATGGGAAGTGACTCTTCGTTGGTTTTTCACTGGTGGCATTGATAAAGCTCTGGTACTAGATGGTGGCGATGGCTGCACAACAATGTGTGTGCACTCAATGCCACTAAACTGTACACTTGAGAATTGCTACAATACTAAATTTTATATAATCTGTGTGTTACCACAACTCTTTGTTTATTTTTTATTTTTTCTTAAAGACAGGGTCTTGCTATGTTGCCAAGGCTGTTCTCAAACTCCTGGACTTAAGCAATCCTCCTGCCTTGGCCTCTCAAAGTGCTGCGATTACAGGTGTGAGCCATAGTGCCCAGCCACCACAATTCTTTAAAAAGGTTTAAAAAAAGAAAAGAAAACACTGAAACAGGAAATTTCCCTTGATCACTTTGCAGGCCTCATGACAGAGGTTTCTCGCTTACTCAGCCCGCAGCTTTCAACCCCTCGTGGGAGGGGGAGCACAGAGGTAAGTGGGTGCAGGCACTGGAGCAAGTGCTTTTGGGCACCAGTAGGAGCAAAACTCTGTGCAGCCTCGTAGCATCATCTATTGGGAAGTACCCACAACCCTCAAAGCCCCAGAGGGCGTGTGTTACAGTGCTCCTGTAGCTTTGCCATCCACAGACAGCTTAAGTGTTTGACAGCTCAGTGGGCCCTCTGCCTTTTTGCATGAGACAGTTGCTGTGTGTCGGCAAGGGCAGAGGGTTAGTGTGACAACCTTCTATATCCCAAGCTCTTGTCCAGCATCCAGGAAAAATCAGGTCACCCAGATGAATTGAAAGATAGTAAATTTGGGGAGTTTATTTCTGGTGAAAGTGCCTCTCAGTGGGAGGGGGAGCTGGAAAGAGGATGGAGTGGGAAGGTATTTTTCTTCTGAAGCATGGTCATCTCCAGCTGGACTCTTCTCCGAAGTCCCACCATCAAGCTGTCCCTCTGAAGTCAAGCTGCTTCTCTCCAATGTTCAGCTGATTCTTCTCTTTTTCCCTTCTCTGCTCTCTGCCAGTGGAGCCTGGGGTTTTTATGGGAACAGGATGGAGGGTTGGGTGGGCCAGGGGTGGTTTTGGAAAAAGCAGTATTTCAACCAGAAAACAGGGATGTTTTCACTATGGGCCGCAGTTCCAGGCTTGAGGGTGGGGCTTTTCCAGGGACCCCACCCTTTTCTGCCTAGAATTTCTCTGCCTCCCATCCCTATCACCACCACAGCCTTCACTCAAAGAGACCATTCCAACTGCTTCAGGCCTTAATAAGAACCCAAATCCAATTCTGTGCCATAGAAGTTAAAACAAGCATCTGGAAACACACCCATTCCTCCTTCTCCAAGTCATGCTGCATGTTCCCCAGATGCCTTCACAGCCTTCGAGGCCCTGGCATCAGCCATGCCAGATATTACACAAAATAAGGCAAGGAGAACTGAGTCCTGGTGCTCAGTGATTAACAAGGATGGTAAATTATGATAATGAGTGTTATTGATAACAATAAGGAAAATTCTCACCCCAACTTCTTAAATGTTCTGTTTTGTTTGGTGATTAGCACCTTAGACTTTATTCTATTTATCATTAATATCACTGTTATTAATTCATTAAGAATCTATTTTCTTTACTAGACAGTGAACTTCTGTCGATCCCTATATCTGGCAATATCTGGAACATAATGAGTATTTAACCAATATCGACTGACTAAATATGTGCACATCTTTACAATGTTCCAGGAAACAGGGAGTCTGATTCCTTAAGAAGCCAAAGGATAAAAATATAGAAACTCTTCACCAGGAGAGATAAGCCTCGGGATTGAAGGATCCAGGGATTTTAATGATACTGTCTGCTTTTCCTTGATGTACAAAGTCATATGTACAGATGGAATGTGTTGGTAGGGCTGTGGAAATAATGAGGCTATCATTTATTCAAATGCATTTGTATTTGTTTTGTTTTATTTCATTTGTCAATCTAAGTTCTAGGAGTCCCTTTCTCCTTCCTGAATTTTTGTAAATAATCTAGGTTTGAGTTGGTTTCTAATGTTTGCAAATGGTGCTTAGTTATCTGGTTTTTGTCTTGAAGCTTGAAGAGATCCACCAAGTTAAGTAAAACAGAGTTCTCTGGCAAAAACAAAAATAAAATAAAAAATAAATCAGAAAACACTGTGATAACACTTCGGGAGTTTCATTGTCATTTGTTGTTTGATTTATTGCTTCTGGTTTGCAATAATTCTTTAGAAGCTGAATACAAGTGTAAAAGAAATATACTGTCTGAACCAATTTTCCTGTACTTTGCAATTCAATTCTTGACTTCAAATGAAAGTTACTTTTTCATTTTTAAAAGGTATATGTGTATGTATTCTACCACTGAGATTACCTCCAAATACTTACAAGAGTTAGTAATTCCTTGTGGGTGTTTTTTTTTTTTTTTTTTTCTAGCTCATTTAAACTTGTTAACACTTCAGGAGAATGCTACATGCTGAAATTGGGAGCCCATCACACAATAACAGCTAACTGTTAGCACTGGCAGAGGCAGCTATGCTAAGAGCTAACGAAGTCTGAGCTTCAGGACTGAGCTTCAGGCGTTGCAGGAGATGTGTATACACAACTTAGTTTCTTAATCTTACAGGAGAAAATTTGCCTCCACAGCACCTGGAGATGTTGACCACTTGGGTATGGTATTTTGCAGCTGATGTATATTGTCTTCTGGGGTTAGTGTCATACAATTGGATTTGGTGTCATACAATTTGAATTTTTCTTTAAAGAGTTTAAATGTAACAAGATGATCTGCTCATTTTAAAACTGTCTGAGGTTTTCAGCTACTAAGTTTTCAGTAACCGTTTTTTATTGTTGTTATTTATTTATTTATTTATTTGAGACAGAGTATCACTCTGTCACCCAGGCTGTTTGAGACAGAGTTTTGCTCTTGTTGCCCAGGCTGGAGTGCAATGGCACCATCTTAGCTCACCGCAACTTCTGCCTCCCATGTTCAATCGATTCTCCTGCCTCAGCCTCCTGAGTAGCTACGATTACAGGCATGTGCCGCCACGCCTGGCTAATTTTGTATTTTTAGTAGAAACGGGGTTTCTCCATGTTGGTCAGGCTGGTCTCGAACTCCTGACCTCAGGTGATCCACCCACCTCGGCCTCCCAAAGAGTAACCTTTTACAGTAGCAAATAGGAAAGGATACAATACAATAATATTGTATACAATATTACAATAATACAATAACATAAAATACTGTGACAAAGACATCCACAACTAATTGGCTAGACTATCAAGAATTCAGGAAGCACTTAAGATTGGCACTTGCACAGGAAAACTTGGAATGCCGTGAAATCATACAGCTCATATACAAAAGAGAGTTGATAGTTTTCCCTAATTTGATAACAACCTTAAACTTTATATGGCATCATTGTGAAGTTGAAAGAAATTTCTTGAACTATTAATAATGATAAACAAATCTTGATCAAGAATGCTAGAGTTAAGACTTACTAATTTTGTTATAGAAAAGCATAGTACATAAAATTGTCATATGGAGAGGAAAGAAGGAGAAAAATGCAGTAAAAAATAATGATAAATGAGAGGTGTCAGGCAACTAATAAAAATATGATGCTGTTTCAATTGGGTTTTCTGGCAATTATGACATTGGTCTGCTTTTTAAATATTCACCTAATTTTGCATGTGCGCTTTTGTAATCTCTTTCAAAATTGTTCAACCTTTGAACTCCACAAAGTCCAGATTCTCGCTGGAGATCAGGCTCTCTGCTAACCTGCTGCCCACACTGTTCCAACCCATTTTTACCACCACTAGCCGCTCCACTGAAACAGCAGGGTCACCTGCCCCAGGTTACTTGACTATCTCAGAGGCTTGTGTTTGAACCAGTGTCTAACTCCAACACCCATCCCTTAGTCATACAGCAGAGGTTCTCAAAGTGTGGTCCCTGGTCGGCAGCCCGAAATCTCCTGGCTTTGCATCAGATCTGTTGAGTCAGAGCCTTGGGGCTGGCTTAAGCCTTTCACCCCTGGCTTAACAGCCTTTCCAGGTGACTCGGATGCACACGAAATTCTAAGAACCACTCTCCTAAAATATAGTCTGTAAGGCCAACAACCAGCCTCCCTTGTCAGGAACGCTCCTGCATCCTCACAACATACCATGATTTCCTGGTGTGAGATCAGAACCCCGAGTCACCCAGAAGGTGCTCTCACAAATTTCACCCGTCCTTCAGTGAAATAATACCCTTAAAAGAATTATACCGAGTAGCAGTCTATTGGCATATGTTGTTAAGGACTGACGTTCCGTTCCAAGCCAGAAACTTCAACAGTGCAGGGTACCGCACACACGGTGGCCGCTCAAGCCCAGAATTTCCCCAGCCTTTCAGGAGCAACTCTGACGGTCAGGCGCCATCTGGTGGAAGGATCTTGGCACTGCACAAAAATTACAAGTGTGGTGGGCAAGATTTGGTTTTGTTTGTTGTGCTTTATTTTTCCTCCAACTTATCAAGGACTGAAAATAGTTTTGTAAAAGATAATGACAATTTGGAAAACTAAAACGAAGAAAACATACATATAAAGTCTTTTTTTTTTGAGATTCGAATTGCTATGAAAGTTTCCAATGCTGGCTTTCCCTGTCCTCATCCCGGGCCAGAGTGTGCAGGCTAGCTGGGGTCCACAGTCTGAGTAGCGTTGCATTGTTTAACATGCAAAATATATACCTAAGAACCTTTATTTTTGCAGAAAGAGTTACCTTTGTTAGAATGAAGAAAGAATAAACATGCTTGTCTAAACACAAACATAGATTCTACACTGGTCCTGAAGTAACCACCAAATCACCATGCACTAGTGAGATTTCTGACATTTATTTAAATTTTTCATCCCAGTTGGAAAGGTTAAAAAGCTGTTTAAATAAAAATAAATAAATAAAATTTGTTGTTGTTTGTATTTTGCTTCTTAAAAAAGAGAAAGAGTACATATTTCTAAAACAATCTGTTGCTGTGAGTTAATAAGGATTTTTTAAATCTCTGTTTATCAGGTTTTTGCTTTCATTATTTACTTTGCATTCTACATTTCAGCATCATTACACAATGCCATCACAATGACTAAATGGTGAAGAACAACTCAATACAATGGCTAAAAATCAAATAGGTGTTTAAGGTTTCGTTATTGAAAATCTAATTGACAATGAGCTGACTGATTAGAAATAAATCAACCAGAACAGAGAAATTCAGTCAACATTACTGAACACAGATATAAACATTAACTTACATCACCAAATCTTAAAATAGTGTCCAGAAGAATGACAAATTAAAACTTGAAATAAGGATCAATCATTAACCAGTTGCCTAAGAATATATTTGAAAAAATTAACAAAAGCAAATTACAAGTAATCACATGTAATGATTATCTCAGCAGAAAATTTATTGTGACCCCAGTACAAGTTATTTTAAAATAAATTTTCTTCTTTCTCATCATCTCTAAAGCACATGCATTTCACAACTTTTAAAGTCTCTATCTTTGTAAGACGACTGAAAGCTCCTCAGCCTTTCATTCATGATTTAATTGCATAAAATTTTAATTCAATACCAATTGAGCAAGTAGGTTTTTATTGTTTTCTCATTTGCAGATTTAACAAATTTTCATCAAAGTGCTATTCCTTCTAGTTTTAACCATTTGTAAATTTTAAAGAATATATAACTTGTCTTATTTAATTAAATTTCTTCTAAAGAAGACTACTTATTTCTTTCTATTGTGAACCATTAACTGTTTAAAAAAAAAAAGTTATTCACGGGAAGGCCAACTTTATTTGAGACCATCTCAGTAGGCATAGACAATTGCAATGGGAATTTGTAGTAGGGGAGAAATTTGGCTCCACTCTGAATACAGCCTTGGCAAGTGAGAATTGATATCCAAGGAGCCAGATTGGGGTCAGGGAATGGAAAATTACTAAGAGGAAAGTCAGGGATAAGGGGGATTCTGGCTAACCTGGCCTAGGAGGAGTCTCAAAGGTAGGCCAGGCTAATCAGACCCCACCTGGAGGGTGGGGGAGGATAAGACACCCAGACATTGAGGGTGATGAGACATGTAGGGTAGAGGGTTCTGGCTAAACTGACTTCATGGGTTTCTTAGTAGACTAGAAGTGGATTTTACAAGGAAGTGCACAGATGGACCTAAGAGAAGGTTCAGGAGCCTGTCTAAAGTTTGATCAAAAAACGAATCTTTGTTAGTGCCTCCCTTTTGTTCAAGGAGAGAAGAAACTTTGTTAATTCCTTTGGAAAATAGAAATCCAATTTCTCGTTCAGTCACCTTTTGTTCGTTGAAGATCTGCTGATCCATCTGCTGGAACTTGATGGTGAGGAGGCCTCCTGGATGGCCCTCACAGTCAGATATTTAACAAGTGGAGTTTCTATGTAAACACAAGAAAGCAAGACTAATAACTGGAAACTCCGTTTCTGAGTCGAGAGGACAGCCAGCCAAGCTTGAAGCACCTTCAGTTGGTAGAGCCATGATGGCGGGTATGGCCATCGACAGAGTCCCTGGTTTGTAGCCAAATGCTTGTGGTGATGGTATTGAGTGTTCTACTGAACCTTCCGAGTGGCCACACATCAACAGGCACGAAGGCTGTCTACTGGATTTGTTGTGGGTATTTCTCTGAAGTTTATATAAGTTCCTATTATCTTCAACTTGCAGGGCTTCAGGAAAATGAAAGTTTTAGTTTTTAGGGATGCCAGGTCAGCAAGGTAGGAGAAAACTGGAAACATTAATTTAGAGAGTTGTAACCAGATATGGAAGGAAGCTAGAAGAACTGAGCAAGACCAGTCAGGTTCACAGGCCGATAATAAAACTCAAAGATAAAGAACAGGGACAGAACCTCATAACTCTCAGGTTGTGCTATAGTTTTCTATTGGAATGTAATTTTTCTTTCTAAAACCACCATTATTTCTATCAAAGTAAGACTATTTTGTTTGCAAGGTAAGTTTCATTCTATTAACCTTAGCCTGATCATTTTTGTAAGTGCAGCAAGAAAAGTAGTTCACCAAAAGGCTTTGCTGAGTTTGTGGTGCTGGAACTTTCCATTAAGAGTCTCATTTTAGACTTTTTAAAGCTGCTTGAGGCTACAAAGTCAAGCCAAGAACTCATCACCAGACTTCACCTTCAATACCTAGAGATTTGGGTGAATTATTCTCTTTTTAGAGTCCCTAAGATATTTTAAGTTTCTGGACCAGGAAGTGACCTTTCTTACTCATCTGTAAGGCAAAGAATGCTGTAAGCCAGGTACAAGGACATTTCCCACCACCCCCCAAAAGGGCTTTGTAAGCCTTGGCTCCATAAAGTCAGCTTCAGTTCCTGAAAACTGTCTGGTCATACCTAATTTTGTGTACATCATTCTCAAATATGACATTCCAGTCAAAACTCATGTAATATGACCAATGTTTCCAATAAAACCATGTCTTGTTATAACGAGAACAAATTCTTATTGAGCTTATGCAAAATAACTACATTGCAATGAAAACAGAAATACTCAACAAGCATTTCCAAAGTCCGTGCGGAGTTTCCAAAGTCTGGAAAAAAAAAAATCAATGTTTCATTTTTGTTTATAAAGGCATACTTTACCACATAGCTGTAGGCTATAAATAGCTAAAGTGGATGGGGGAAAAGGGTTCCTTATATCTGGCAAACAAAACATTGAAGCACAAGAAATGTTCCACAATAAAAACTGTAATCCTGCTTTCTCAGTCCCCTGCAGCCCACCTGTGCTGCTTAATCTTGGATGAAGTCTCATGAACCCATCAGTTTCTTCATGAGCATTCTAAAAATTCTGACCCAGTCCACTGCTATGATCTTCAGGTTCTCAGAAACCTGTTCCTGTCAGTTTATTTTTGTGAATATCTTTAAAGGTGACACTTCTGGATTACAGCTGCTTATAAAAGCCTGAGGAAAGCATCAGAGTAAAACAGCCTGTGAACAACAAAAGACTTAAAATAGCCATAAAGATCTGATAAGAGTTCATTTAGTAAGAAAAGTTAGCTATTTCTGTAGCATATAACATTTTTACATAATAACTGGAATTATGACTGATGACATTATGCCACACATAATAGGAGCAGCAAACATACGAACAGATTTCTATGAACTTTGCAGCAGTTCTGAAATACTTACATTAGCAACATTTACCTATACAAATATAACATAGGGAAGGTTAAGTATAACTTTTCATTTGACAGCATCTCCCATGTGACTTAGCCTATCAAATATACCTAATTAGTTAACATTTCTTTTACACAGTGAAAGACAAAGACTTTGAGATTTTTCCAGGGGCCCTCTGCTGGCAAATTCTGTGAAAGTGAAAAGGAAAGAATTTCAAATCTCTAAGACAAAAAATTGGGAAATTGTCCATTTATCTACATGGCTCACAGCAATCAGTTTGAATACCTGTATTTTATGAATGCAGTGAATGTTTTCAAATCATAGGAGAACATGTGTGTGTCCAGCATAGTCCCTGGAACATGTTAGATATGCTTTTTGATGATGTGAGAAGGAGCGGAAAGAGTGGAGGGAATACCTCTAATTTGGTAGAGGTTAATACTGCTAATTAATCTTGGCCTGATCATTTTCATAAATGCAGCAAGAACGGTAGTTCACCAAAAGGCCTTTGCTTAGTTTGCTTTGCTGGAACTTTTCATAAAGAATCTCATATTGTACTTTTAAAAGACGCTTAACGCTAGAAAATCAAATCAAGAACTCGTCTTCAACTTCAAATCAGACTTCACCTTCACTACCTATAAAATCTATAGGGTGAATTCCTCTCTTCTCTGAGTCTTTAGGATGTTTCAAGTTTCCTGGTCCAGGAAGCGACCTTTCTTACTCATCTGTAAGGCAAGGAACCCTATAAGCCAGGTACCAGCACATTTTTTTTTTTTTTTTTTTTCTCAAGAGGGCTTTGTAAGTATTAGCTCCATAAAGTCAACTTGAGTTCCTGAAAACTGTCTGGTCATATCTGGGGTGAGGCTGGAGAATTTCATGCTAACCTACTACTCAGATGGTACTGAAGCTGCCTGTTTTCTGAGCAGCACTGAGCAGGTTAATTCCTTCCAGGAGCTGAAGCTGTGGAGCCAGCCCTCCTAGGGCCTTCTCCAAGCACCACTGGCTCTGCCACCCACGCTCATTACACAAACCCCCAGGAAGCCAAGACGCGGCACCAGATCTCAGTGGAGGTCCAAGGGAGGGGGAGACCAAGAAACTATGTCTCTCCTAAGATGAGTGTCAGAGAGGCAGAAAGCAGAGCAGGAGTGGCCAAGGGCTAAGGGAGGTGGAATGGGGACTTCGTATTTAATGGGGACAGAGTTTCCGCTCTACAGTACAAATGGTTCTGGAGATTGAGGGTCTCCTTCTCAGAGCATGAGCTGTTTCCACCTTTTGGCCGTCATGAATGAGACTCTTCTGTTTTGTGCCGTATTCTGGTGGCATGTGTTCATGCATGGTAGTGATGGGGCTGCCATCACACTCTGAAGAGTCTTCTACATTTGGGGATCTTTTTGCCGTTTAAGTCTTGTCTTCCCTGCATGGCAGCCAGAACTCTCAGGCAGGTGAACATGGCTCCGCCAATCAGCTTCGCGCAGACCAGGCTGACTGGGAAGGGAGTGTTACTTGGAAGTGCGGGAATTCTCGGTTCTGGTCTAACATAAGAGAAAGAAATGGGCCAAGAGACAATTCGTAATGTAAGCCAAAGGTTTGTTAAGGAAACAAGAGTACACTCCGACAGAGGAGTGGGAAACCACTTGGGCTGGTCCAGTTGGGAAAACAACCGTAGCAGTGTTTATTTAAAGAGACAGGGTGTTCTAAAGAGACAGGGTGTTCTGTGGCTGCTGGGGAGTGAGCCAGCAGCAGCCAGTGCCGGGGTCTCTCTTTAGGAGAATCTTACATGATTACTCACAAAGGGGCATGAGGGGTTGTCACGTGCAATCATGTTTTAGGCAGTCCCCTTAGGCACGCTTGCTCTGTTGATTGTATATGCTAGTACACTTTCCTTATGTCACATTAGTATCTAAAATCTCCACTAGGAGGTGTGTTTTTTACTGTTACACTGAGCAAAAGCATACCCCATCGTGAGTTATTGGAGGACTGGCATGCTTCTCAGCGGGGAAAGTTCCTAGCATGGCTGTCTCTGGCTAAGGCGCGATAAGCCCCCTTCCGGGTTGGAAGAGCCCAATCACAGGGCCGAAGTAGCCAGCATAGCCACTGTCTTTTTGCTGACTGTCAGTGGGCAGTGCCTTCAGGACTTATTTTTCCAGGGGCTCCCTTGCCTGTTCATCTCTGGCTATCTGCCTATTCTAACCAAGGCACGTCAGGAATCAGGCTCGATGGAGGACATCCATCTGTCTGGCTCCCTTACAGTGGCGGTTTCTGTCTTGGGGTACCTGCCAGAAGTTGCCAGAAAGCGGAGTCCTGGGAGCAGCGCAAACCACAGTCTCTTGTTCCAGGCAGAGGCACTGCTACAAGATGAATTGTGTTCTCCGAAATTCCTGTATTGGAGTCCTAGGCCCTGGTATCTGACTGTATTTGGAGATAGGCTCTTTAAGGAGGTGATTAAGTTAAGATGAGGCCATTAGGGTGAACCTTTATCCAATCTGATATTGTCCTTATATGGAAAGAAAATTTGGACACACGCATACACAAAGAGCCATCAAGGAATTGCTCAAACTTGAGTCCATTAAATAATTTCTTTTCTCTGCTTCCTCATTCACCTTATAAAAAAAGCCTTCCCCTTGTGCTCATCCCCTGTGAAAGCCGCCCAATTTCCCCATAGGAATGATATTTAGGAATAAACAGAGAATTTGACCCTCCTGGTCTTAAAACTTGAAACTTATATTTGTCTTGTCTGAGTTCCTTTTTTGGGAAACCAACCCTCAGGCAAGAGACTGAAACTCACCAGGTCGCCGCATCTGGAAGACACACAGACCCCTCCTTCCTCGCGCTTGCTCCCATGCGCCTCCCTAACTGCTGTTTTCTCCACAGGTGGTTACCTTCATTTCTTAATGTATAAACCACCCCTTCCCCCACCCCCTCCCATTTTAGTTCGTGGGGGAGACAGATTTGAAACAATCTCCACTTCTCTTCGGGGACGCCACCTGAAGGGCCTTCTTTGTCTCCATGATTGGCTTTACCTGCAGCGGTGAGCGGCAGGACCTAGACCCAACCCCTGGGGTTTCGTAGCAGGAGGAACCCTGGCACTGCTCATTCCTGAACTACTGTTTGCTAAAGTAAACTCCTGAATATTTGAATATACCTCAGTTTATCTTTTAACAATATGTTTATGCTGGATACAAGGAGAACTGAGAGCCTAGAGAGCTGAAGTGTTTCCAAACGCCTAAAAAGTTAAAGGCCGAATTCTCCCCTGAGAAGATTGTATGAGGGATTACAGGAAGGTCAACAGCGCAGAGAAACACTGGTTCACATCAGGTGAGTAAGGCCAGGAGTAGCGACCCCTACCGTCAAGACGAGGGATTGGCTCCCTCATGTAGGCGCAGAAATCCTCATGATCAGATATAATGCTATGTGCTACAGATGCAATGGTGACTGGTGTCTGATAAAATATAGTTACAGTCTTGTGGGAGAAGTAGTATAATACAAGAACATAATTCATTATCCTGTGATTGAAAAAACAACAATAATAATCATCGGGGCCTACAGAGGTATATATCTTTAACTGGTCTTCATGAAGTACTATTAAGTGCAAGTCTTTACCTATGCCCTTTGAGAAATATGTTATGCTTTTCTCAGCTGTAAACTTCTGGGGATGGTGTCCTATATGGTACGGCACTCTTGTTTATCATATAAACCCATTGTCATAATGATGTTACATCTTCGTGAATTTGTCAGCATAAATATGTGTGTGTTTGAGGATAATTCAAATATGTGTCTTTGCCTCCTCAGGGAGTTCAAAGTGTGCAGCAGCATCAGAAATCACCAGAAGCTGTGTTCAGAGGCTAAAAATGGTATTTGCTTAATTTTGCAGAAGCCAAGATTCTGAGCCAAATTATTCTGATTCTGATTCCCAGAGTCTGAAAGAGGATGAGACACCACCTTCCTTTTTATTTACAGATAAAGGTTCAGGTTTCATTCCAAGTGGGCGCCATCTGCCACTTCCTTCGTATTTGGTGTTCTCTTTGAAACCCTTTAAGTTTCTGTCTGGAAAAGAGCCCACTAATGTCATGTTAAATACAAACTCACCCTCTTTCTTTTTAGCTTGCCATAGTCACACCTTGAGAATGAGGCTAGAGCATCCATATGACCAAGACCTATTACTTGTCTGACTTCCTGTCATAGAAGCTACTGGTCAAATTCCTGTGTTCTTCAAGCATACATTATTTCCTAAATATTCCAAAGTGGAATTAAAAAGTCTTCTCTCACAGGCCAGATGCAGTGGCTCATGCCTGTAATCCCAGCACTTTAGGAGGCCTGGGCAGGCAGATCGCTTGAGGCCAGGAGTTCAAGACCAGCCTGGCCAATACAGTGAAACCCCATCTCTACTAAAAAATACAAAAAAAAATTATCCAGGTATGGTGGCACATACCTGTAATCCCAGCTACTCGGGAGGCTGAGGCAGGAGAGTCGCTTGAGCCCAGGAGGCAGAGGTTGCAGTGAGCAGAGATCACACCACTGCACTCCAGCCTGGGTGACAGAGCTAGATTCTGTCTCAGAAAAAAAGTCTTCTCTCACAAACCTTCCTTACAGGAGAATTCATAACAATACATATAGATACTCCATTGTCCAGTGGGTGGAGTTGCATCTCCACCCTCACCTCTCCAGGAAGGACTAGACTTAGTGACTTGTTTCCAAATAGTACAGCAGGGAAAGGGAGGACAGTAACTGCACAGTGGAGACACCTGGCAGACATCACCTTCACCAGGTGAAGTCACATTACTGGTGAAGTCACATGTCTATGAAGCATCCCCTAACACGATGTGGCAAAAAGAGCACTTCACCTCTTGATTTCTATTCTTAAAACCTCTAATGCCAGTCTAATTGGGAGGAAAACATTAAAGATATTAAACATTCCTGCACATGTTTAATAAAGAGTTCTAGGCTCGTGGACACTCTTCAGCATTCCTGGCCACTACTCCTCAAGCTGTCAAGGTTATAAAGACAAGGAAAGACTGAGAAACTGTGGCAGACTGGAAGAACTAAGGAGATAGGATGACTAAATGCAGTGTGAGTCCCCGAATTTGATCTTGGATCAGGAGGAAGACATTCATAGAAAATATGGTGAAACCCAAATAAAGTCTGAAATTAAGTTACCAGGAATGTACAAACATTGGTTCCTTAATTTTGACAAATTAACCATGAAAAAGATTTCACTGATGAAAGACACTGCTTGAGGGGTAGATGGAAATCTATACTATCTTTGCAACTTTTCTGCAAATCTAAAATTGTTCTAAAAACAGCTTATTTTTAAAAGTCTGCTCTTACGGAAGTTGAGTTGATAATTGAGAAATGGCAAGATAACAAGAAAAGTCACATAGCGTTAGCTATTCATAGTTAATGTAAGAGAAAACATAGATTGAAAATTTGAAGGTATGAGCGTATTTCTGCACACCATAGATTCTTTAGTTGGTCAGTTCTCAGCTCAATGAGAAGTAAACAACACCTTTCAGCCTTTCATTGCAGTATTCAGCTCTTTTTCTGGCCATTTTACTTTCAGCCTTACCCTAGTACATTAAAAAACAAAGTTTCTGTTTTTCATTCTAGATGTCTTAATTGCCCCATTGAAGCCGAAAGCTGTCATCATGGCCATTTCCACTCTCCCTGTAACTCTTTGACTTCCTCGCATTTTATTTATTTATTTATTTATTTATTTATTTATTTATTTATTTATTTATTTCAGATGGAATTGTGCTCTTGTCACCCAGGCTGAAGTGCAATGGCACAATCTCGGCTCACTGCAAACTCTGCCTCCCAGGTTCAAGTGATTCTCCTGCCTCAGCCTCCTGAGTAGCTGGAATTACAGGCACGTGCCACCACACCTGGCTAATTTTTGTAATTTTGGTAGAGACAGGGTTTCACCATGTTGGTTAAGTTGGTCTCAAACTCCTGACCTCAGGTGATCCGCCCGCCTCAGCCTCCCAAAGTGCTGGGATTACAGGCATGTGCCACTGTGCTCGGCCATATTTAATTTCTATATTAGCACCTGAATTGCTTTGGGAGAATTACCTTGCCCTGTTAAGTATTATCTAGTAAGTCTGTGAATCAGATTGTGCCGGCTCCTTTTAGCCAAGGCTGGATGCATGACTAGAAAGTTAGGCAATCCCACTTCTTCTTAGAATCTGAAACCTGAGCAGAGGGACAAAACATATGCCCCTTTGTTATTCCAGCAGCTGGGCTCTGTCAAGTTGGATACCTAGACCACTTGAATTTCCCTTCTATTTCCTCGTCTAATTATCCTGTCTTCCATCACTCAATGAGCTCTCTCGTATTCCCAAAACACAATTATCTCCCCATATGCCTAGTACAGAGCCAGGTGCTCATTCTACAGTACCTTTCTGAAAAATGTGTGTATTTGAGGAAAAATCAGAGGTAACATAGGGTCTAATCCATGTGCCAGTAAATGTATGGAAGCACATGACTAAGCATCAAGAGATACAGCTGACACAGTTTAGGAACAGTCTTCCACCATGTTGGCTGACATAGATTAGGCAGAGCTGAACTACAGCCAAGTGAAATCACACTGCATTTAACATTTGCCTTTAATGTCAAAATAGTGTCTTCTTTGTGTTCTATCATAACTGCAAAGTTTCCTGCTATAGTTAGGACTCCCTTTTTGTTTTGTTAAGTCTTGTGCCAGTTAACAATGGCTGATCAACTGAAGAAATGCAAACATTGACTGGGTGTTCGATGATATTAAGGAATAATCATTAATGTTTAGAGGCAATAATGATTTTAAGGGCATGTCACATGTTTAATAAAGAGTCCTGTCTTCTAGATATGTACGCTGAAATATTCATTGATTAAATAAATGACTGAAACTTGCCTCAAAATAACTCAGAAGCTGAGGAAAGCTGGGGAAAGGATGAAGGAAATGTGTCAATATGTCCACATATGAATACACAGATGTTCTTTACTACTTTTGTATGTTTAGAGTGTTCCAAAATTCAAAAATATGGTAAAACAATGCCTGATTCTATCTCAATTATACATTACTATTATAGTTACTATTAATAACAAGAATTTTGTGAGCTTTATTTGCAGAGTTAATTGAGAGACATTTAACTGAACCATACCAAGAATTTCAACTCTCCTCATCCCCTCTGCCATACTGGCTGATCACTGACCAGCTTGCGAAGAATAGTAAGCATTCTAAGGGAAGAAAAAGAAAATTCTAAACGAATTTTTATTTTCTCCTCCTAAAGAATCCATTTTTAATATTTTGCTGACTATGAAACTCCCAATCTAAACTGATTACATGACATAAGGGTTAGGGGCAAATCTGCTTATGAGAAAGGGAACCAAGGACAGATTTCACACAAGGCATTTTGGTCCTCAATTAATTTGTATGAACAGCGCCTTTCAAGAAACAAGTTTAGTCTGTGTGCGGTGGCTCACGCCTATAATCCCAGCACTTTGGGAGGACAAGGAGGGTGGATCACTTGAGGTCAGCAGTTCAAGACCAGCCTGGCCAACATGACAAAACCCCGTCTCTACTAAAAATACAAAAAAATTAGCTGGGCATGGTGGCACGTGCCTGTAGTCCCAGCTACTTGGGAGGCTGAGACATGAGAATCGCTTGAACCTGGGCAGCAGGGGTTGCAGTGAGCCAAGATCTTACCACTGCACTTGAGCTTTTTTTTTTTTAACAAAAAAAAAAAAAAAGAAAGAAAGAAACAAATTTGGCATAATCACTTACATTTCAATAACTTCAGTTTAGAGGAGAATGAGCTAACTGGGTGTGTTACTGCTGTTTTGCTTTGATCTTTGCTTTTTGAACCCAGAAGTGTTTTCCTGCTTTTCCTGACCCATAAAGAAGCAAGATTAGGAGGGCATAAAAGAAGCCTTCCTAATTTTGCTTCTTTATGTATCAAGACATCAGAGGCCTAGGACATCTATGGCCATGGCCTCCGGGTTGACCAGACTCTCTGAAACTTCACGCCTTGACGATGATAACCCTCGTAAATTCCACAGGCATCAGCACTGGGATCACAGATCACTATGCAAAAGTTTGCCTCAGGCACATCTTGCCACTTTTTGCCCAAATTCAGAACCTTGGTTTGATGTCCACTACAGTCTCCTTTTTAGTTCCTTTAAACAAAATGTTTTAAGATTAAATGTTCATGGTTGTAGTTAATGAGTTTTGTAAGGGTATTCAAATAACTGCCCACCTTGCATGAACCCAGATCTCCCTTTTGCACTGAGGCCCCTGTCGGGGAAATCAGTAAATCTCGAACTCAGGGAAGCCACAGCATCAACTCGTATACTTATCTCTTTAATTTTTAGTTATTTCTTCACTTCTGTCATCTGAGAATTTCCTTTTCTTTCTGAAAATCCAACCATGCATTTTAAAGTATTTGGGTCTCCAGCATTTCTAGCTACAACAGGAGGGCTCGTATATTACTTCATCCTCTATCTTGCTAGAACTCATGGTCTGATTAAGTCTCATACCTGTCTCTTCCCCTAGACAAGTAGCTCCCTAAAGAAAACGACCACTTTCTGATATTCTCATTCTGCTCATAGCAACAAGCCAGCACATGGAAGTTACTCAAGAGTCAATACTGAATGAAGCAGTGAGTTGATTTTCTTTTTGGTGATACATGGAATGCAAATCATCCTTTCTTTTTTAAACTATTATGAAAAATATCACAAAAAAGAGAACTTGAATTGATCAAACCATTCCAAAAATCCACTCTTCTAAGATTGCATCTCCCATAAATTCCAAATTGTCAACAATGAATTGCAAATGATCAGCAAAGTCTCTAACTAGGCTAGAGACTATATCTATTTAGGCTATATCTAGCCTATTTTGCCCAAATTTAAAATATGTACAAAGTGTTCAAAAAATAATGAATTATAGTAAACCCCCACTGACAGGCTACTCCAAATAAAAGAATGTCACAGAGTCTTAGAAGGCTGCCATGGTCCTTCTCTGATTACGTCTTCTCCTTTCTTCTCCAGAGGTGTCCACTGTCCTGACTTATTTATTTTATTTTATGGTGTTTTTACTTTATGATTGTGTCCCTATATAAAATATTACTCAGGTTTGAAAAATGAAATATCATATGAAAAATTGAACTTAGCCATATAAAGAGAAGCCAATATTTCCCACAGCATATAAAGTTCCCCTGAAGAATAAAAATGTAGGCTCTCTGGATTATAATCTGGACTGGGCTACCCTGGGATCTTATAAAACCACTTCTGGGCAAGCCAATGGGTGAACTATGCAGAGGATTACAGGAAGCTCATCAACACGAGGTCAAGACAAGCCAAAGGTGAGAAAGACCCTTGGCCAGAGTTTGCAAGTGGGTGCATGTTCTCCAGTTAAAAAGAGGATGCAATTGCTGCTGAGATCTCAGTTCACCTGGTATCTGTCTCTTGAGTCACATTGCTCTCTAATCTAGACTGATCAGCCTCTCTTAGGGCACAAGTGTAATCCTGGGGTCTTCATTCACTGTCATTCTCCGGATGCCCATGGCCTTCTGCTGTGATGGACCTACTGTTTCCTGTTTGCTATGTTTTCCTCTTCTACTCTTACTGTCATTGTTTTGGTGGAGCTCATCCTCCTCCAATAGCTTTTTGAGAAAAAAAAAAAAAAAAAGAGCATGACAGTAAGTGTTGAAGCCTTTAAAGCCTGAAAACATATTTGTTTTACCCTTACACGTGATCATTTCATTAGGAGTGGAATTTGAAGGAGGATATCATTTTCTTCAGAGTCTTGAAGATGTCTTTACCTTGTCTCCCTGCTTCAAGTATTCTGCCAAGAAATCCAAAATCATCCTGATTCTTTGTAGGTGACATAAATTGTTTTTTCTCTCCAGAAGTTGAGAAAAACCTCTGCCGTGCACTCAGTGTTCTTAAACTTCATAATGGTTTGTCACTAGGCACTTAGCTATTCCTTCCAATCTAAAAACTCATACCTTTCCATTTGAAATGTATTCTGGGTTAGTTTATTGGTGACTTTGTCTTCTCAACTTTTTTTCTGTGCTTTAAATGCTTAGCATTCAGATGTTAGGCAACGTAGATGGACCCTCAGATTTTCTTGTGTATGCTTCCTGTACTTCCACCTTCTTCTCTCTCCCACTCGTTTTTGTTTTATATTTTATGTTATTTAGATTTTACAGTACCATCTCTGTCACATAGTCTTTTTTTATTTTAAAGTATGAAGTGTGTGGACATAGTGGCTCATGCCTGTAATTCCAGTACTTTGGGAGGCTGAGGCGGGAGGATCACTTGAGCCCAGGAATTTGAGACCAGCTTGGTCAACATGGTGAAACCCTGTCTCTACAAAAAATACAAAAAAATTAGCCAGGTTGTGGTGACACACGCCTGTGGTCCAGTTGCTCAGGAGGCTGAGGTGGGAGAATCAACTGGACCTGGGAGGCCGAGGCTGCAATGAGCCATGATTGTGCCACTGCACTCCAGCCTGGGCAACAGAGCGGGACTTTGCCTCACAAAAAAAAAAAAAAAGAAAAGAAAAGTAGAAGAAGAAGAAGAAGAAAATAAAGTGTAAGGCAATTCTTAGCTTATGGGCTGCATAAAAATAAGCCGTGGACACGATTTGGCCTACAAACTGTATTTTTCCAACCCTGATCTAAACAACATCTTTAATATGAAAAAGATCAAAAATATGATACTAGAATCCCAGAGAAAAATCAAGATTATACAAGAGGAAGACATTTTCTCACATAATATTCTTAGATCATTTTCTTACATATTACCTTAAATAACATCCTTAGATCAGTGTTTCTTGGCCTCAGCACCGTAAGCAATTTGGGATAGATACTTTTTTGTTTTGGAGGCAGAAGGAAAATAACTTTCAACCTAGAAGTTTATAACCATTTGTTTTCAAAAATAAGGGCAAAATAAAGATGTTATTGAACTAACAAAGACTGAGAAGGTTAAATCCTCACAGGTTCGCACTAGAAAAACTGTAAAGGATACGTTTCAGGAGGAAGAAAACTAAACCTAGAGGAATTAGTGGGATGCAAGGAACAAAGGCGTCCAAATGTTATGACCAAAATATGAAAAATGTAAACTAGCATTGGCTGAACAAAGTACCAACAATCACAATGACTGATTTGGGAATATAAAAAGGTGAAACTAAAATACTAAACAAAACTTACATGACATCATGTAAAAAGTGAGTGGAGTTAAAAAATGTTCTAAGGTATTTATATCATTCAGAAGACAAGTAGCATACTGTTAACACTACCTATGTCTAAGATAAGTATTCATGCCAGAAAGTGTGGGGTTTTCCCCTGCTTCTGTGAATGTTCTAACAGCATGGCCCATACTAGGTTTGTACAGGTCATAAGGCTGACATGTAGAGAAAACAGCAGGTGGCCTAGAAACATACGCAGCATAAGGGTCTGTCTTTGTGTCTTCTTTGCTACTGAAAGTGGTAGCTTTAAGGTTTATTGCCATCTCCTGGTTTCTGTTTCCATGGTTGTGGTCAGAATTTAAACAATTCAGCAGTGATGGCATTCATTTTTTCAGAGTAATCAGCACAAGATACAAACAAAATATAAATATTTTTGCAAATCATTTTAGGAATAAAGAAGAATACATATTTGGACACACACACAAGAAATGCTGGTTCAACTATTTTGTGAACAATTAATTATCCATATAAATGCGATTTCATTTCTTATATGTCATTCCCAATTTGAAGGCTGTAATTAGAAGCATTATGTGATGCACTAAAAATCTCCTATTTTCCCCTCCAGATCTACTCTTTAGCTTTGTCCACCATCATCTTTGTCCCAGGAGGACAGTGTGTGTGACTTCATCGGCAGTCATGCCCCCTGGTTCAGACCGTGGCAAATACAGTAGGGAATCATAGGAGGGAGGAAAGTGAAGCCAGTTTGCTTATTTCTTCAGCTTCCTCTATGCCTACAAGTGTACCTTTTCAAAAAGTAACCAAATTCATACACTATTCTTCCTCTGGATTCCAGTAAGTGCTCCCTGCCCTGATTTTTTCAGCATAGAAGTCATGATACAGCTGGAAACCATCATTCTTAGCAAACTATCACAAGAACAGAAAACCAAACACCGCATGTTCTCACTCATAGGTGAGAACTGAACAATGAGATCACTTGGACTCGGGAAGGGGAACATCACACAATGGGGCCTATCATGGGGAGGGGGAAGGAGGGAGGGATTGCATTGGGGAGTTATACCTGATATAAATGATGAATTGATGGGTGCTGACGAGTTGATGGGTGCAGCACACCAACATGGCACAAGTATACATATGTAACAAACCTGCACGTTATGCACATGTACCCTAGAACTTAAAGTATAATTTTAAAAAATTAATTAATTAATTAAAAAAAAAGAAGAAGTCATGATAGTACGAGAGGTACTAGGTCCCTAACTACTGCACTGTTACTTGTGGTTCTTCTACAGCAATATCTTTCTAAACAGTCCCTTTGTAAATAAACCCCTTCAAGTTATCTTATTTTGAATATGCTTTCTATATCCTGTTGGCATCCCAATAAATAGAGTCATTGACACTGGGAGTAGCACCCCACTTCTAGTACCAAAGTCTGTATCTATTTTCTATTGCCATTGTAACAAATGACCTCTAATTTGGTGGCTTAAAATTACACAAATTTATTACCTTACAGTTCTACAGGTCAGAAGTCTAAAATCAAAGTGTCAGCAGGGCTTCATTCCTTTTGGAGGCTTCAGGGGGAGAATTCATTTTCTTGCCCTTTTGGCTTTTAGAGGCACCTGCATTCTTTGTCTCTTCCTTCCATCATTCCAGCTTCTTGCTTCTGCTCTCTTACTCTACTCCTCCTGCTGCTCTCTCCTAAGGACTTTTGTGATTACCTCAGACCCACCCAGATAATCTAGGATGATCCCCCACCTCAGTATCCTTAATCACGTCTACAAAACAATTTCACAGCAATACCAAGATAAGTGTTTGATCGAATAGCTAGGGACTATAGCCTGGCCAAGTTTACACATAAACCTGACCATGTCACAGCTCCAGGAAGCAGACTCTCCAATCTGGATTCTGGAATTGGGTGGCACATGGTTGTATATTTGAAAAATGCAAGAATAAGACTCTTACCGGGCATAAATGGCACACAGGTCATCTACAACACGCTAGAGCATCAGGATTACTCAAATTGTCACTGCAGGTAGCACGGCATAATGTATAGATGGAGATCAAGTTACTAAGCCTCAAGTATCTGTGACACTGTGGACACAGTAGTGCGGATGGAGGCTGTGGAGCTGCGCCACTTCTCCTAATAGCCATGGAGAGTGTACCAGGGGAAAAGGAAAATTAAAAAGTAAAAACACGAATTCGAATTTGCACATGAACATGAATCTGAACATACAATTTAGTGCATTCATAGAGAACCAGAAAGCCCGCCATGGTAATGGAACAGGTGTCTCAACTTCTAATCACAGAGTAGGTATAACTGAGATGTAACCAAGCCAGGGTCTCTTGGAAATGTTAGCAGAGTTACAACACCATGTGAATGCTTGACCCATTCACCTCTCTTATGCTAAAATAAGGGTTCTGTTCAGAAGACACGGGTCTCTGAGTCATGGGGTGGGGACATATGGGCAGAAATGAATGAAGTTAAATTTGATCATCTAAATTCACTGAAATTCCCTTCTCCACCTCATTCTACCACCCCTACACTGAGGAAATCAGTCCTCTTCAAAATACAAGTCTTTCAATGATACACCTATAAACAATACTTTATGAACGACAATTCTTCTCAGGACACACCCCACTACTTCTCATTGCCTCCAGGCCTACATGAGTTAGATCCTCAAAGATCCCAGATGAGGAGAAATAAAACTTGCTCTAGAAAGAGATAATTTTGCCAAACTAACTGACAGATGCCCAGGTGCATCTGTGGAAATAGATTCTTAAGAAGTAAGGCCGGCTGGGCGCAGTGGCTCACGCTTGTAATTCCAGCACTTTGGGAGGCCAAGGTGGGCAGATCAGAAGGTCAGGAGATCAAAACTATTTTTGCCAAGAAGGTGAAACCCCGTCTCTACCAAAAATACAAAAATTAGCTGGGCATGGCAGTGCGTGCCTGTAATCCCAGCTGCTTGAGAGGCTGAGGCAGGAGAATCCCTTGAACCTGGGAGGTGGAGGTTGCAGTGAGCCGAGATCGCGCCACTCCAATCTAGAGACAGAGGGAGACTCCTTCTCAACAAAACAAAAAAAAAAAAAGAAGAAGAAGTAAGGCCAAGAAGGATGGAATAACGGACTCAATCTGTCTGAGTTTATTGAAATTATACAACTTCATCTGGGATGTGGGATTTATTGGGTTGGCTTGAGGCTTTGTGAGTGGTATTAACAGTCTGTTCAGTTGGATGATTGATGCTTGAAATCAGCAATGTCCCACAGTCATTGAGGTCAAATGTCAGAACATCACTAAAGCATTAAAAAGAGAGGAGTTCAAAAGTCATGGTAAATGGGATATTTCTTATGATTCCATTAGGAGTGATCTGCCTACTATTCCTTCTGAGGGCCCTGAAGAAACTCCTTTCACCAAGACAATATAAAATGCATTGCTGGTGGGTACAGTGGCTTGTGCCTGTAATCCCAGCACCTTGGAAGATTGAGGAGGGCAGATCACAAGGCCAGGAGCTCAAGACCAGCCTGGGCATCATGGCAAGACCCCCATCTCTGCTAAAAATACAAAAATTAGCCTGGCATGGTGGTGTGTGCCTGTAGCCCGGGGAAGACTGCTTGAGCCTAAGAGGTGGAGGCAGCAGTGAGCTGAGATCGCACATGCCAGCCTGGGGGACAGAGCCAGACCACATCTCAAAAAAACAAAACAAAAAAACCACCGCCTACAAAAAAACAAAGACAGAGAGAGAAAAGCTGGGAATAACTACCTGATCTGTGAATGAGTTTGTGTGTTATATGGGTTTAACCTGAAGGCAGTTGGGGTCAGTCAGGGGGAAGCCCCTTTGCACTATCTAAAACACTAGTCATTGGGGATAGTCTGGATATCTGAAATTGTGTAGCTTAGAACTCCCATTCCATTCACGTCTCACTGATCTTTACCATCTCTTTCTCTAAACGGCATACTTAGAAGGGTCTTATGTTCATTTTGGGGAAAATACAACCCAAATCATTGAAGCAAGAGATCCTAGATGCCACGTACCACCGACAACTGTTGCTGGTGCCTGATTCGGTAGGATACCTGTGGCTGGGGGTGCGCATCTGGCACGTCACTTCACAGACGCTACCAGCACACTAGAGCCTCCCACCAACAAGCCTCGGAGAAGCCCCGGTTCTGTGCAGCTTGGCAAAGTACAGAGGAAAGGAAGAAAGGAGACACCCCGCTCCTTATGGTTCCTTTAAACTGTGACCCTAGCCCATTCCTGCCCTGTGTACCTCAATATATCTAATCTACTCCTGTTCCCACACTGCTTCTTAAATATCTTTTTTTTTTTTTTTGAGACAGCATCTCACTTTGTCTCCCAGGCTCAAGTGCAGTGGTGTGATCATGGCACACTGCAGCCTCAAGCTACCAGGTTCAAGCAATCCTCCTGCCTCAGCCTCTTGAGTAGCTGGGACTACAGGCCCACACCACATCATCCAGCTAAATTTTTTTGTTTTTTGTAAGGATGGGGTCTCACTATGTTGCCCAGGCTGATAAACTCCTAGGCTCCAGCAATTCTCCTGCCTTGGCCTCCCAAGTGCTGGGTTTACAGACGTGAGCCACTGTGCCCAGCTCTTAAATATTTTAACCACAGCCTCTTCCAATCTCATCTACTCTGTCTTTACTTTCCCAGATACCAATCCTATGTCTCTGTTGTACCCTGGACTCACATCTAAGATTTTCTGCATGCTTTTGCCTTTTCTGGTTATGATTTTGGGTTTTTTTTTTTTTTTTTTTTAATGTAATTCATTCTCTCTGTCCAAGCTGATTCATGAACTCCACTTCCAGTCCAATCTGCCCCACAGACACCAGCATGTCCATCCCAGGAATAACAATGTACCCACTGGACTCAGACCCAGTTGGAAAGATTTATACTATTTGAGGCAGTGTAATATAGTCCAAAGAATGTCATACTTAGAGTCAAAAACCTATGATTAAATCTTAATTCTGCTACTTGTTATCTGTTTAAATTAGAGGAAGTTATTAAAAATCACTTGGCTTCCATCTCTTTATCTTTAAAATGAGGCTGAACACTGGTGGTGTCTGCCTCCTATTCATATGAAATTAACGAACATGAGAAACTGCTCAGCCTAATATTTTGCACATGCTACACATTCAAAAGTAAATGGTTATTGTCTAGGTTTTACTGTAATCAGCATCATTAAGTCATTTCCATTAGAACACAGGTGAGAAATTCATATATTGATATTTTCATATTTTAAGTCATTACACAAATATTTTAAAGCTGCAGAACTAAAATTCTAATTTTGGAAGCTGCTATTTTAATAGTAATTACATAACTCCAAATGATGATTAAGTGAGATTCTAATTCTTTACAGCAAACCAAGTACATTCCATGGCTCACTGAAGGCCCTTTTGCACACTGGCAGTAAATCAGCAATGCAGTGGAATTAGTAAAATAAACAGAAGGCACCTTGTTCCTTCTTGTCCCTATTATAGCTTCTTTTCTTGGTATTTAACTCAAGCCAATGGATTGAAGAGATGTTCAATATTTCACGGAAGCAAAAACCTTTGACAGACTGCTGGAAATGTTTGCCCTCTAGGGCACAAAGTGGCAAGTGAACTGCAGTTTTATTTCCTAGGAAAAGCCCACTCTTTGCTGTCAACACCTGATCCAGTCTAAGTCAGTCAGACTCTCCTTACTGAGAACTTCCACTTCGGAATGGATGTAGAAGTGAGCATGCTGAGAGCTGGATCTTACCAACGGCAATGTTTTTGGAAGGAAGTTCTGCAAATTCTCACTGCTGAGGTTCTAGGAGCTTTCCAATTATAGTCCTTCCAGAGGCCAGGTTTGACCCCAAGGATTGCCCCACTAACTCAGAGATTATCTCTATTTGTTTAATCTAAATCAGATGGTTTCTGCTTCTTGGAACCAAAGTATTTTAAACATGTATACAAATATATTTTATAAGATAAAAAAGCTAAACATTTCTTTATGTATTTATTCCTATGTTTCAGAGTGACTAAAAAGGTTCTTTTTATTAAACTTTTTAACTTTTTTTTAAATTGTATTCTTTTTAACTTTTATTTATTTACTTATTTATTTATTTATTTTTGAGACAAAATCTTGCTCTGTCGCCTAGGCTAGAGTGCAGTAATGCAATCTCGGCTCCCTGAAACCTCCACCTCCTGGGTTCAAGTGATTCTCCTGCCTCAGCCTCCAGAGTAACTGGGATTGCAGGTACCCACCACCAAGCCTGGCTGATTTTTGTATTTTTAGTAGACATGGGGTTTCACCATCTTGGTCAGGTTGGTCTCAAACTCCTGATCTCAAGTGATCCTCCCACCTCGGCCTCCCAAAGTGCTGGGATTACAGGCATGAGCCACCATGTCCGGCCTTAACTTTTATCGGGGATAGATGTGCAGGTTTCTTACTTTGTTTCTTGTTACCTATGTAAACTTGTGTCCCAGGAGTTTAGTGTACAGATTACTTTGTCATCCAGGTAATAAGCATAGTACCCCACAGGTAGTTTTTTTTATCCTTACCCTCCTCCCACCCTTCACCCTCAAGTAGGCCTTGGTGTCTGTTGCTGCCTTCTTTGCATCCATGGGTACTCGATATTTAGCTCCCACTTATAAGCAAGAACATGCGGTATTTGGCTTTCTGTTCCTGTGTTAGTTTGCTTAAGATAATGGCCTCCAGCTCCATCCATGTTGCTGAAAATAACATGATCTCTTTCTTTTTATGACTGCATAGTATTCCGTGGTATTTATGTACCACTTTTTTTTTTTTATTCAGTCTACCATTGATGGGCATTTAGATTGATTCCACATCTTTGCTATTGTGAATAGTGCTGCAATGAACATATGCGTGAATGTGTCTTTGTGGTAGAATGATTTATATTCCTTTGCTTGTATACCCAACAATGGCATTGCTGGGTCAAATGGTAATTCTGTTTTAAGTTCTTTGAGGAATTGCCACACTGCTTTCCACAATGACTGAGCTAGTTTACATTCCCACTGGCAACGTGTAAAGATTCCCTTTTCTCCACAACCTCACCAGCATCTGTTGTTTTTTAAGTTTTTAACAGTAGCCATTCTGACTGGTGTGAGATGATATTTCACTGTGGTTTTGATTTGACTTTCTCTAATGATTATTGATGTTGAACATTTTTTTGTATGCTTGTTGGCCGCATGTATGTCTTCTTTAGAATAGTCTTCCTAACTGCAGTGAAATGATACCTCATTGTGGTTTTGATTTGCATTTCCCTGATGATTAGAGATGTTTAGCATTTTTTCATATATTTGTTAGCCATATTTGTATGTCCACTTTTGAGGAATTTCTGTTCAGAAATTTTGCCCATCTTTTAATCAAATCTTTTTTTTTTTTTTTCTGTTGACATGTTTGGAGTCCTTGTATATCCTGAATATTAATCACCTGTCAAATGAATAGCAAATACTTTCTCCCATTCTATAGGTTATCTTTTCACTTTTCACAAATGCTTTTTAGTTTGATATAATCCTGTTTGTTGGATACTAAAAAAAGTCTGCTTAAAAAAGAAAAAATAAAAAAAGGTATAATCCCATTTTTTTCTATGTGATGTGCTTTTGAGATATTATTCATAAAAACTTTACCCAGACCAATGTCCTGAAGCATTTTTCCTATGTTTTCATCTAGTAGTTTTATAGCTTTAGATCTTACACTTAGTTCTTTAATCCATTTTGAGTTGATTCTGGTATAAGATGAGAGGCGGGGGTCATTTCATCCTTCTGGTTGTGCATTTCCACTTTTCCCAGCACTGTCCTTTCCCCGGTGAGCGTTCTTGGCACCTTTGTCACAAATCAGTTGACTATAGATATAGGGATTAATTTCTGGGTTCTCTATTCTGTTACATTGGTCTATTTGTCTGTTTTTATGCCAGTACTATGATGCCAATACTGTGATGTTTAGGTTACTATAGTTTTGTAGTATATTTTTGAAGTCTAGTAGTTCTTTTTGCTCAGGGTTGCTTTGGCTATTCAGGGTCATTTGTGGTTTCATACAAACATTAAGATTTTTTCTTACTTCTGTGGAGAATGCCATTGGTATTTTAATAGGGATTGCATTGAATCTGTAAGTTGTTTTGGGTAGTTGCTCATTTTAACAATATCAATTCTTTTTTATGTTTTATTTTATGTTATTTATGTTTTATTTTATTTTAGATCCAAGGGTTACATGTGCTTGCTTCTTACATGGGTAAGTTGCATACTGATGGAGATTGGGATTCTAGTGTACCCATTACCTAAATAGTGAACATCGTACCTGACTGGTAATTTTTTTAACCCCTCCACGATCCTCCTCTTTTTTGGAGTCCCCAGTGTCTACTATTTCCATCTTTATGACCATTTGTGCCCATTGTTTAGCTCTCACTTACAAGTGAGAATGTGTGGTATTTGTTTTTTTTTGTTTCTGAGTTAGTTCACTTAGCATAATGGCCTCTAGCTCCATCCATGTTGCTGCAAAGGACATGATTTCATTCTTTTTTTGGGGTGCATAGTATTTCATTTTATACATATATATCTTATATATAATGTATATAAAATATATAATATATATTTAATATATATGTATATCTTTAATCCAACCATTGATAAACACATAGATTGGGTCTATGACTTTGCTATGGTAAATAGTGCAGTGATACACATACCTGTACAGACATATTTTTAATATAATGATTTCTTTCCCTTTGGGTAGATACTCAGTAGTGGGATTGCTGGGTTAAGTTGTAGTTCTATTTTTAGTTATTTGGGAAATCTCCATACTACTGTCCATAGAGGTTGAACTAATTTTTGTTCCTACCAGCAATGTATAAAATTTTACTTTCTCCACACCCATGCCAACATGTGTTCTTTTTTGACTTTTTAATAATATCCACTATGTATTAGGCCATTCTTGCATTGCTATAAAGAAATACCAGGGATTGGGTAATTTATAAAGAAAAGAGGTTTAATTGGCTCCCAGTTCTGCAGGCTTTACAGGAACCATGGTGTTGGCATCTACTGGGGAAGCCTCAGGAAGCTTTAATTATAGCGGAAGGCAAAAGGAAAGCAGACATATCATATGGCCGGAACAGGTGCAAGAGAGAGGAACACATGTTTTTAAACAACCAGGTCCCGTGAGAACTCACTCACTATTACAAGGGCAGCACCAAGAGGATCATGCTAAACCATCCATGAGAAATCCACCCTTGTGATCCAGTCATTTCCCACCAGGCCCCATCTCCAATTCTGCCGATTACAGTTCAACAAGAGATTTGGGCAGGAACAAACATGCAAACTATGTCACATTCTGACATACGATAATATCTCTGTGTGGTATTAATTTGCATTTCTTTTTTAAATTTCAGCTTCTGTTTCAGATCTAGGGGGTAAATATGCAGGTTTGTTACATGCATATATCGCACCCGGGTAGTTGGTCTAGTACCCAATAGGTGTTTTTGTAACCCACACCCACCTTTTTTCTTCCCCCATCTAATAATCTGCAGTGTCTATTGTTCCCATGTTTGTGTACACGTGTGTCCAGCGTTTAGCTCCTACTTACAAATGAGAACATGTGGCCACGTGTGTCCAGCGTTTAGCTCCTACTTACAAATGAGAACATGTGGCATTTGGTTTTCTGTTCCTGTGTCAGTTTGCTTAGGATTATGGCCTCCAGCTTCATCCATGGTGCTGCAAAGGACATTATTTCATTCTTTTATGTGGCTGCATAGTAGTTCATTGTTGTGTATGTACCACATTTTCTTTATCCAACCCACCATTGAGGGGTACCCAGATTGATTCCATGTCTTTGCTATTGTAAATAGCATGGAAACATATCAACTCTCTGGCTTTGTGTCATAATCTTATTCAGAGAAACCTTGACCACTTTTTGCTTCCACAAGATATCACACTGGTCTGTCCATTGCATTGATGACATTATGTTGATTGGATCCAATGAGCAAGAAGTACCAAACACATTGAACTTATTGGTGAGAAATTTGCATGCCAGAGGATAGGAAATAAATCCAACTAAAATTCAAGGAACTTCTACCTCAGTAAAACGTTTAGGAGTCCAGTGGTGTGCGGCCTGTCAAGATATTTCTTCTAAAGTGAGGATAAGTTGCTGCATTTGACCCCTTCTACAAGCAAGAAAGAGGCACAACACCTAGTGGGCCCATTTGGATATTGGAGGCAACTCATTCCTCATTTGGGTGTGTTACTCCAGCCCATTTATCAAGTGACCCGAAAGGCTGCCAGTTTTGAGTGGGGTCCAGAACAGGAGAAGGCTCTGCAATAGCTCTAGGCTGTTGGAGGGCTCTAGAATTTTGGAGCAAGGTCCTACCATCTTTTGCAGATAACTACTCTGCTTTTGAGAGACAGATCTTGGCGAGTTACTGGACCTGGGTGGAAATCGAATGTTTGACTCTGGGTCATCAAGTCACCATGTGACCTGAACTGCCTATGATGAATTGGATGCTTTCTGACCCATCTAGCCATAAACTGGTTCAGGCACAGCAGCATTCCATCACCAAATGTAAGTGGTATATATGTGATTGGGCTCAAGCATGTCCTGAAGGCATAAATAAGTTACATGAGGAAGTGGCTCAAATGCCCATGGTCTCCACTTCTGCCACCTGCCTTCTCTCCATTAGCCTGCACCGATGGCCTCATGGGAAGTTCCCTATTATCAGTTGACAGAGAAAGAGAAGACTGGGGCCTGGTTCACAGATGGTTCTGCACAGTATGCAGGCACCACTCAAAAGTAGACAGCTGCCGCACTACAGCCCCTTTCTAGGACATCCCTGAAGGACAGTGGTGAAGGCAATTCTTCCCAGTGGGCAGAACTTCCAGCAGTGCACCTGATTGTGCACTTTACATGGAAGAAATAACCAGATGTGCGATTATATACTGATTCATGTGCTGTAGTCAATGGTTTGGCTGGATGGTCAGGGACTTGGAAGAAGCATGATTGGAAAATTGGTGACAAACAAATTTAGGTAAGAGGTGTGTGGATGAACCTCTCTGAATGGTCAAAACTGTGAAGATATTTGTATCCCATGTGAGTGCTCACCAACAGGTGACCTTAGGGGAGGAGGAGTTTAATAATCAAGTGGATAGGATGACCCGTTCTGTGGACACCACTCAGCCTCTTTCCCTAGCCACCCTTGTCATTGTCCAATGGGCCCATGAACAAAGTGGCCATGGTGGCAGGGATGGAGGTTACACATGGGCTCAGCAGCATGGACTTCCACTCACTAAGGCTGACCTGGCTACGGCCACTGCTGACTGCCCAATTTGCCAGCAGCAGAGACCAACACTGCTGACTGCCCAATTTGCCAGCAGCAGAGACCAACACTGAGCCCTCGATATGGCACCATTTCTTGGGGTGATCAGCCAGCTATCTAGTGACAGGTTGATTATACTGGACCTCTTCCTTCATGGAAAGGGCAGAGGTTTGTCCTCACTGTAATAGACACTTATTCTAGATATGGATTTGCCTATCCTGAAAGCAATGTTTCTGCCAAGACTAACATCCATGGACTCACAGCATGCCTTATCCACCATCATGGTATTCCACACAGCATTGCTTCTGACCAAGGCACTCACTTTACTGCTAAAGAAGTGTGGCAGTGGGCTCGTGGTCATGGAATTCACTGGTCTTACCATGTTCCCAATTATCCTAATGCAGCTGGATTGATAGAATGGTGGAATGGCCTTTTGAAGTCACAATTACAATGCCAACTAAGCAATAATACTTTGCAGGGCTGGGGCATAGTTCTCCAGAAAGCTGTGTATGCTGTAAATCAATATCCAATATATGGTGCTGTTTCTCCCATAGCTGAGATTCACAGGTCCAGGAATCAAGGGGTGGAAGTGGAAGTGGCGCCACTCACCATCACCCCTAGCGATTCACTAGCAAAAATTTGCTTCCTGTTCCCATAACATTATGTTCTGCTGGCCTAGAGGTCTTAGTTCCAGAGGGAGGAACGCTGCCACCAGGAGACACAACAACTATTCCATTAAACTGGAAGTTAAGATTGCCACCTGCACACTTTGGCTCCTCCTACCTTTAAGTCAACAGGCTAAGAAGGGAGTTACAGTGTTGGATGAGGTGATTGACCCGGACCATCAAGATGAAATGTGTCTACTACTCCGTAATGGAAGTAAGGAAGAGTATGCATAGAATACAGGAGATTCACCAGAGCATCTCTCAGTATTACCATGCCCTGTGATTAAGGTCAATGGGAAACTGCAACAGCTCAGCCCAGGTAGGAGTACAAATGGTCCAGACACTTCAGGAATGAAGGTTTGGGTCACTCCACCGGGAAAAAAAAACCACAACCTGCTGAGGTGCTTGCTAAAGGCAAAGGGAATACAGAATCGGTAGTAAAAGAAGATAGTTATCAATAGCAGCTACAACCACGTGACCAGCTCCAGAAATGAGGACTATAACGGTCATGAATATTTCCTCCTTCTTTTGTTAAAAACATACTTGTGCATGTATACACTTGTACTAAGAAAATATCTTCATTTTATTTCCTTTTCCGTTATCATGTGACACAAGATTTACTGACTTCCTATCAGCATTTAAGTATTGTTAACTTTATGTAACAGTATTTCAGTTGGGGATTGGTGAGTTTCCCATTGTATGAAGGATAGTTGTGTTATGTTAGGCATAATTATGACCTCATTATTTTCTTAATTTGAAGATTATGTATGATCTCAGGAGATATGTATGGGTTTGAGTTGACAAGAGGTGGATTTGTGATGATTAATACTGAGTGTCAACTTGATTGGATTGAGGGATACAAAGTATTAGTCCTGGGTGTGTCTGTGCGAGTGTTGCCAAAACAGATTAACATTTGAGTCAGTGGGCAGGGGAAGGCAGACCACCTTTAATCTGGTGGGCACCATCTAATCCGCTGCCAGCAAATATAAAGCAGACAGAAAAATGTGAAAAAGAGAGAGATGGGCCTAGCCTCTCAGCCTACATCTTTCTCCCATGCTGGATCCTTCCTGCCTTCTAACATCAGACTCCAAGTTTTTCAGTTCTGGGACTTGGACTGGCTTTCCTTGTTCCTCAGTTCACAGACAGCCTATTGTGAGACCTTATGATCATGTAAGTTAATACTTAATAAACTCATATGTATATATATACACACACACATATATATGTGTATACATATATAAAATTCATATATATGTATACACATATATATACACACACACACATCCTATTAGTTCTGTCCCTCTAAGAGAACACTGATACATCTGACTTGATGGAGATAGGTAAATAGAGCAGTATATTTATCTCAAACCATCTCTTCTCTGTCTCTTTCTCTCTCTCTCTCCCCTCTCTCTGTCTCCCGCACTCCCTTTCTACATTTCTTCCCCTTCATCAACCTCCCCACCTACGGTTGGCACACACTGAAGAGGCAAAGATTCACCTTTGTCAAGGATCAAGAGGTAGCTCAGGGTTCTGTGAAGCACAAGGAGATGTGGTTTACCTTGCTGGGGGTTACACAGCAGGAGCTCGGGAGAAAGTTCCCCAGGAGCAAGGTGTTAGGGAGCTACCAGGCCAAAGCCAAGGCACAAATATAAAACTCACCACTAAATCTCCATAGGGACCAGACAGAAGAGGGATCCCAGTTCTTCAAAGAGGATGAAAGGAAGTCAAACTGAAAAACTCCCAAGTTAAAAATGTCCATCAGATTTCAAATAATAGGAGCTTCTGAGCCAAATAGGCTCAAACAGGGCTCCAATTTTTTTTTTTTTTTTTTTTTTGGCTAGCATATACATTGGAATTTTTCTAGTAAATGCCAACATTTAGAAACTGAGATGTTTCACATAAAAATCCAGATTGCAGTCTTCCTAGAAAAATCAAAAGGAAGCCTGCATTCTCACTTAGCAGCATGGCCAGTGAGATGCAGTGGGGCTACAAACCTGCTCTACCCCAGACTGCATCGGGTCTCTGTGGTACAATCAAATCACTTGTGTTAATCACCTGGCCCACAGGCACTGAGTTTCAATGCCAGTGTAAAGTTCTTTGAATCCATGAGTTAGATAAATTGAAGCAGTTACAGGAGTAGAAATGAAGTGGGTAAACACAACGTTTTCATAGAAAACATAAAAGTTTTGATGAGTCACTAGACAACTGCTCAATAGTGCTTTCATAAGTCATTGTCTGTTTTTTATTACCGGTTACAATGTTCGTTAATCTCATTCATTGGCGTATGAGATGATTGTTTATTCCATCACTACACAAAGTACCTACTATGAACCAGGCATTGTTGTAGGCTCTAGAAATACTTCAGAAGACAGTCTCTTCTCTTGTAGAGAAAATTTATCGTCATTTATTGTGACGAGGTAGATAAGAAACCATCAAGTGTGATTGCGTAGACTGATAATGATTTGAAGCAAATTAAGCCAGAAAATGTGGGGAAAGGCTAATTTAGATAGGGTTAGATTTTCCAGTCAATCATTTTCTACCATGTGGAAAATGATAGGACATCTACACCTCCTCTCCCCCACCCCAAGGTTAAAGCCCACTTCCTCTCTTCTAGAGTGTCTCAAGGAGTAGCTTTACTAACTACATTTTGCCTTTCAAACAAAAAGATCTACACGAAGTAGAAAGTTAGGTAATTATACAGACAGCTCCAAGTTTAACAGGGTGGTTTGCCTAAATCTCTTAAGTGCCTAGTTGAGAACAGCCCCCTTAGTTGATGTAGCTCTAAACATTCTGAAAACATTGTTAACCTCCTGGTTTGCTGCTTAGACAATGAGATCATTTCTCTGATGTGTGGATATTACTTTACCAAGTAACCATGAATATTTTACCCTACTCACATTTCAATCACTCATTTGTCCATGTGAGAAAATTTTCTCATTAATACAATGAGAAAATGAGGATCATGTAGTAAAATAAACATGATTTTAACTGGAGTAATATTTAATATATCTTTGTGTGTTTTTGAGAAATATATAGCATGGAACACATTCCTGAGGTATACTACTCATCTATGAGAATGTTTAAAATCTAATTTCATAGAATTGCATCTGAAATCATTTATTTTATTAACACCACACTAATCACGAAGCCCCTTTAGGCGATTTTCTGTATTTCAGCCAAATATGTCTCACCAGTAAGTTCTTTTATATCATCATTCAACAGCTTCTTCATTTTATAAAAACAGTCCTCAGCTCCCTAGATACTTACAATTAAAAACTACTTCATTTTCCCAGATATAGTATTATAATTATTATAAGTAAAATTAACTAAAAAGTAGTCTTTTTTCATTATTATATAGCATTACTGCAGAATTTTCTCCCCCACCTCAGATTTTTAAACTTAATTATTTGTAAATCTTTGCTCATAGACCAAAATAAGTAAAACCAAAAATTGAGAATGGAGCTTCATAATATTCCTGAAGCCAAGGGGCATTTTTTTAGCTTGGTTTTCTGAGGAACAAAGGACAATGTATGTATACATACACAAATAAGACATGATACAGTGTCTGGAAGTTATGCAAGAGACAAAAGGCACTGCATAATTGAAATGATGGCTTCCATGAGGCACAGAGATACATATGTCTTCATGACACCAACACAAGCAGTTGGCAAGTGATACAAAGTCAGTGACTGCACTGTTGAGGTATTGTGAAGCAACTCATGATTTGTCTACTCATTAAAGGGATGGAGGTTCTCCATTGTTTTGTTGTAGGTTCACGATTTTTTTTTTCATTGTTGTTTTTAAATAGAACTCCTTGGTTGCATCAGAGTCTTCTGCTACATTCTAAACAGAGCATCCAGGCCACCCATACATTACTCTCACTCCTTGATATACAGCTTGCCAGTCCAAGAACAACTGGACTTCTTTGTATTTAAGAGAGCAATACCAGATGTTCTAACTTTAAAAGGCAGAAATTGTCTCAGGATTCTAATGATCAATTCAAACAATACATATTTATACACATATACATATATGGTAATCACACTTCAAAAGCATAACCTCTATTACAAACATCTTTAATTCAAAGGAAACAACACATTTTTTCATATTTCAGCTTTAATAAAATTCACATTTCAAATTAATGCAAGTGAAGACAAGTTCTAAATAAATGTATTTAAATATTAAATAAGAATTATAAAATTCAACTTGGTTCATGATAATTTGACAAATATATTACTAACAGTCATATACAAAAAAATCATTATTTCTCACTGGTACTCTCAGATATAATTTACACAATTATATGTTTAATTGGAATGTTAAACTGTATGAAGAAAATAATATATCTAGTAAAAATAAAATACAATCACACAATTTTTAATATCTAATTTTCAATATGTGATTCAAGCTCTGTTTTACAAAATTATAAATTACTGTATACACAAAAAGATAAAGCAAGAAAGACTCCATTCTGTGACAGGACACAGCTATCAGTTATTTCTGGGAAGTCTCTTATTTTACTCATCTTCATATCCATAAAATTATAAATTTCATCTTTTTTTTACATTTCGCATGATTTGAGGCACTTTTTCTTCAAATTAGATGTACATTCTTAGGAAATGCCTGTGGGGGGAAAAGAAGAACCATATCATTTATGACCTGGTTTTTAGAATACTTATAAATATGTACAGTTTCAATAGTTTATTTTATTTTGCTTAAAGAATCTGTGGACTCCTAATTTACAGTCTAATCCTGAGAATGCAGACTAATGTGTGTGCAGAGGGGCAGGAAGGTTGATCAGTACTTTTAGAGACTTTAAATATTGACTTTTCCCTTAAAGATTTATGATATCTAGACATATCAAAACAGAAAAGAACTTGACACCTTGTGAACAACTCATTAAATATCCCTAACATTTATTAATCTGTAATATTGATTGCAAGCCTTATTAAATAAATAATTTGAAACAGATAACTCATAGAGAAAAATCACTAAGTCTCTAAAATCTATAATTTTTAAAAGTCATGTTTATCAGCTCTGTCTTCTATGATCTAGCCCAGGAGAATGTAAATTTGTGTACATTATCTTAAATTATAATACAGCACTTGTTTGGGAAAACTTTTCCAGTATTGTGTTGTTTGGAGACTTTAGGTAAATTTACTCATTTACATGGAATATATTAAAAACAAAGAAAGAGATAAATATAACTTGGTTTAGGTAATTTCAATAACCAAGTGAATTATCTTGATTCATATTTTGTGTTGTTCAAAAGAGTTGAAACCAGGCAAGGTGGCTCATGTCTGTAATTCCAACACTTTGGGCAGCCAAGATGGGAGGATCGCTTGAACCCAAGAGCTCGAGACCAGCCTAGGCAACATAGTGGGACTCTGTTGCCACCAAAAAAAAAAAAAAAATGAGATGAGCATGGTAGCATGAGCCTGTAGTCCCAGCTACTTGAGAGGCTAAGGTGGGAGGATCACTGGAGCCTGAGAGGTTGAGGCTACACCGAACTATGATCAAGCCACTGCACTCCAGTCTGGGCAACAGAGTAAGACCTTGTCTCACAAAAAAAAAAAAAAAAAAAAAAAGAAAGAAAGAAAAGAGCTTTGAAACAGGTAAGAAAAGAAAGAAAGAAAAAAGCTTTGAAACAGGTAGGTTGAGAGTAATTGAATTAAGTATCCTGCCACTACAATAATCTAGTTGATTTTCTTAATCTAAAAAAAAAAATTTCAATTTAGCAACTGTAGACATGCAGAACTAACAGTTCTAATTATTATCATTAATGTGTAATAATCAATTTTAAAGTAAGACTAAGTATAGCAAAAATAATAGGCCAGGATTGTCTCAGTAATTGTCACAACAAAACTGTGAGATAGTTTAAGTAAATCCCCATGCATTTATTTATGATATTGATACTGAGTTACACTGGCCAGTTCAAAATATTCATGATTAATTTTAGACTACAAGTCCTCTATGACTTTTTTTTTTTTTTTTTTTTGACGGAGTCTTGCTCGGTCGCCAAGCCTGGAGTGCAATGCCATGATCTCAGCTCACTGCAGTCTCCACCTCCTGGGTTCAAGCAATTCTCCTGCCTCAGCCTCCTGAGTAGCTGGGACTACAGGCACGCACCACCACAGGGCTAATTTTTGTATTTTTAGTAGAGACAGGGTTTCACAATGTTGGCCAAGGTGGTCTCGAACTCCTGACTTCAAGTGATCCACCTGTGTCAGCGTCCCAAAGTGCTGGGATTACAGGTGTGAGCGACGGTGCCCAGCCATCCAGCCATCGTCTTATGACTTTCACTCCCACCTTCACAACTGAGGAACCAGTTGCCTTAAAAGGACTTGTCCATGGTACTGAAATGCTGACCCAAAAAAAGTTGACTTGGTACTACACTGCGAAAGAACTACTGATTAGAGAACTATTTGCAAAGAAATAAGTATCTTTCAGTATTTTGTATAGATTCTACTTTTTAAAATAAATGTTACAAATTTACATTCAATTTATTTAGGATTGTACAAATACTTTATTGCCCAAGGGCTCCTAGGATAAATTAGCCAGAATGAAAATTCTGGTTTACCATTTCACTCTTGTAAAGTAATAGGCTAGAGCAAGAAATAATTACATGTTCATTATCTTTTTTATTCTTTGCTTTTTCTCTTATTATTACAATATCTTCTCTCTGTTTCCTACTTAGAGTACCAAAACTGTACCAAAGTTTTAAGACCTGGCTTCATTTTTATTATATATTTTGGACAGTTAAAAAACAGAACTGTATAAGTACTTTTGTTCATCTAATGTCTATCTGCGTAATGTTTCTGCACAGTCATGAAATAACACTAAATGCTGAAAGATTTTTGGAAATCTCTCAGGGCTGGTAAGGTTGTCAAAAAACTACTTTAATTCAATCACTGCTGAGGATATTTTAAATTAAATCATTAAAAAGGTCTTTTCATTTGGACCAAGTTTTAACACTTAGTGAAAAATCCATAGATTAAGTTCACAGGTATTGCTAAAATAGGCTTCCTGGCTTCTGACATTATTCAAACATTTTCTTAAGAAGATTAGGCTATTAACAGAGTGAAGAGACAACATATAGAATGGGAGAAAAGATCTGCAAACTATCCAGATGACAAGGGACTAATATCCAGAATACACAAGCAATTAAACAGCAAAAACCAGATAATCTGATTTAAAAGAGGGCAAAGTATCTGAATAGACATTCCTCAAAAGAAGACACACAAAAGTCTAACAAATATATGAAAAAAAGGCTAAATATCACTAATCATCAGGGAAATGCAAATCATAACCATGATGAGATATTATCTCATGCTAGTTAGAATGGCTATTGACAAAAAGACAAAAACAAATGCTAGTGAGGAGCAGAGAAAAAGGAACCTTTATACACTGTTGGTGAGAATGTAAATTAGTACAGCCATTATGAACAACGGTGTGGAAGTTTCTCAAAAACAAAACTAAAAATGGAACTACCATATAACCCCAAAAATCCCACTACTGGGTATTTATCCAAAGGAAAGAAATGAGTATATCAAAGGGATTCCCGCACCCCTATATTAACTGCAGTACTAGTCACAATAGCCAAGACAGGCAATCAATCTAAATGTCCATCAATGGATGAATGGATAAAGAAAATGTTGTGTATATACACAAAGGAATACTATTCAGCTATAAAAAGAATGAAATGCTACCATTCAAGGCGGCATGGATGAAGCTGGAGGACATTATGGTAAGTGAAGTAAGTCAGGCACAGAAAGATAAATATTCTCACTCATATAAGGGAGCTAAAAAAAATTAAGCTCATAGAAGTAGAGAGTAGAATGTTGGGTATTAGAAACTAAAGAGGGCCAGGAATGGTGGCTCATGCTTGTAATACCAGCAGTTTGGGAGGTTGAGGCGGGTGTATCACTTGAGGTCAGGAGTTTGAGACCAGCTTGGCCAACATGATAAAATCCCGTCTCCACTAAAAATACAAAAAGTAGCCAGGCATGGTGGCACGTGCCTGTAGTCCCAGCTACTTGGGAGGCTGAGGCAGGAGAATTGCTTGGAGCTGGAAGGCGGAAGTTGCAGAGATTGCACTACTGCACTCCAGCCTGGTGACAGAGCGAGACTCTGTCTCAGAAAAAAAAAAAAAAAAGAAAAAAAAGGCTAAAGAGGAGTGGGAGGCACAGCTGGGGAGCGGTTGGTTAGTGAATACAAACTACAGCTAGACATGAGGGTTCTGGGGCTCTGCAGCACTGTAGGGTGAATCTGGTTAACCATAATTTATTGTATATTTTTTTAAAGCTGCAAAAGAAGGTTTTGAATGCTCATAGTATAAAAAATAATAAATGTTTGAGGCATATCAAACATTTATTAGTATTAAATTTCAGATTAAAATTTAAAATTTAATTTAGATTATTTTTCATAGACCACGACTCTACCTCCCACAGAGCCTGGGTGGGGAGAAGAGCTCTCAGGCACATTCTTTTAAGGGCATGGAAGTATGTAAAGTGCTGTTATATTATTTAAATTATATATTTAAATTAAATTTTAAATTAGCATCACATTTTGATTAAGTATCAAAATGTCACACTGTACCCCATAAATATGTACAATCATTATGTGTCAACTAAAAAGAAAAGGAAAAAAATGTTAAAAAAATAAAGTTAGACTATTAAACAGGATAAGAAAAATACATATATACTCACAGGGTAGGTTTGCTAGGTCTGGGAGCACAGTGGACTCACTGCTAATCTTGTTAACAATCTAGCACATCTTTTGTAATCTAGGAAAAGCATTTAAAGGTAAATTATGTATAGAGTTACTAGAAATGTTGGGGAAATCCTGTTATTATTGTCACTAATACATATAACAATAACTACAATTTAATAAATACCTACTATGTCAAGTGGTGAAAATTGATTTTCTCATCAATTCTTTTAATAACACAATCAGGAAAGTGCTATTCCTATATTCACTTTACAGGTGAGACAAGAGCCTCAGAATATTAATTAATCACCCCATAACTAGTCAAAAGCTTTATGCCAAAGCATGTGCTTTCTCCACCATGTTTGGTTACCATTAGTCATTCTGCCTGTAATCCAATGTGATTGACTTTCTCTAGCCATTTAACACAAGTTGTTTTATTTTATTTTATTTTATTTTATTTTGGATTTTTTACTTATTTATTTATTTATTTATTTATTTTTATTTTGAAGCCAGATGGTAAGACTGGCTAATTTTTGTATTTTTGGTAGAGACAGGGTTTCACCATGTTGCCAAGGCTGGTCTCCAACACCTGAGCTTAAGCGATCTGCCTGCCTTGACCTCCCAAAGTGCTGGGATTACAGTCGTGAGCCATCCCACTTGGCCTAAACACAAGTTGTTTTTGAAAAACATTATAACAAATACAACTTAACATGCTGAGTAAAAGTCAATACTCCTGAAGATGAGCAATCTAGTTAAAAAGAAACAAAATGCTTAGAATTCATGTTCTTTAAAAGGAAAGTTGAGGCTTAGAAAGGAATTTAGAAACAGCGAACAGAGTTACCACACATAGTCATAATCTTGGCACTTTAAATGATAGCGCTTAAAAATTATGTTTAGAATTATTATTAACTTCAGTAACTTAAGTATCCAAAAGAATTCATTATAGCAAACTTTACATCCTATCATTACTCAGAAAAATCCAGCATCATTATATAAATGATGTGATATAAAAATATTTACTTTAAAATAACTTAGGAAAAAATTTTTACTTAGAGTTCACAGTCATCTCATTTTTTTTTTTCATTTACTTGAGACAGCACCCTATTTATGCCAAAGAATTTGAATCATGATAAAATGTTTAAATCCTAACAAACACTTTGGTCTTTAAGGAAATCTGGCTATTATCAGATTTGAATAGATTCCCAATTAGAATGTGGTTTCATTCCTTACAGCAACAGTACACACAAACCTTAGGTACCGTCAGTATTATAAATCAGTGTTATAAATAGAATGTCAATGGTTAGTCTACTTCTTCCCATCCACAGACATTTGAAGTTTAAAATTACACACATTTATTGTTGGATATTTTTTAAAAAAAAAAACCCACCCAAGTTACTTACAAGCTGGTGTTGAGCACTCCCTGGTATTGTAATAGAGTCGGTGGAAATGTTTGCTGCATTCTGGTGAAAATGTGACTGGCCCTAGAGCACAGGAAAAGAATGCTTATTATAAACATAGGCATGTTTTCCAAACAAATTTCCTAGCACTTTATGGGTGGATATAATATAACAGCACTTTACATACTTCCATGCCCTTAAAAGAACGTGCCTGAGAGCTCCTCCCCCACCCAGAGTCTGTGGGAGGTAGAGTTGCGGTCTATGAAAAATAATCTAAATTCATTCCACATTCTCAACATCTCACATAATGGAATCTTCATATGTAGTAGAACTATGTAGAAAAATTAAAAGGAAAAAGTTCTGGACAGAAAATATAAAGGCTGTAGAGAGCAAATTGAGTGGATGAGAAGTACAAAAAGTAAGTATCTTTGGTTTCTACTTTCTGTTTTTATCTAAAGCAATTAATGTTTACATGCCAAGACATTTATTCTATTTTCTAATTATAGTAATTTGTGTCTTATTAGTGTCTAGGATAATTGTAAAATGGAATGGGCAAGGCCTTGAGAAGTCCTTTGTCTCTCCCTTTAAATCCAAGGTAGGGCCCATCAAGACTTTCATCCCGGATGGGGAGTAGTGGCTCACATCTGTAATCCCAGCACTTTGGGAGGCCAAGACAGGAGGATCACTTGAGCTCAGGAATTCAAGAACAGCCTAAGCTCCATAGCGAGACCCTGTCTCTGCAAAAAATAAAAATAAAAAATTAGCCAGGCATGGCAGCACACACCTGTAGTCCCAGTTCAGTTACTCTAGAGGCTGAGTCAGGAGGATCTTTGAGCCCAGGAGTTGGAGGCTACAGTGAGCTATGACTGCACCACTGCACTCCAGCCTGAGCAACAGAGTGAGGCCCTATCTCTTAAAAAAAATATACACACAGAACAACAACAACAAAATGTTCATCCCTCCGTCCTTCTGGTGTCTGCTTCTCGTGGGGTCCACAGTCACGTCGCGAACAGCTGCCTCAAAAGGCTCAACATTCCCACACATCCCTGTGCCCTGCAGGTGCATCTCCACTTGATCCTCAGGACCATCCTTTCCATTAATAAACACGTAGGGCCCTTGGACTTGACTAAGTGGGCAAACCACATCTTTCCTACACCACAGGCCTGAGGTGTAAAAGGAAAAAAAAAAGTAGCTGGGATGACTGGGAACAGAGAGGTAATGCCAATAGTAAATATGGGGGTGTACTGTTCACAATAATTCAGTGATTTGCTAGAAATTGGGGCATAGGACGATGTGCAAATGATTCACAAAGTTGATATGAAGAACAAAGCAGTGTCATGGGACAGTATTTATCTGTGCTCAAGATGTGGCAGGTGGGCCTGGTGCAGTGGCTCACAACTATAATCCCAATGCTTTGGGAGGCCAAGGCAGGAGGATCACTTGAGCCAGGAGTTCAAGACCAACCTGGGCAACATAGTGAGACCCTATCTCCAAAGAAAATAAAAAGTTAGCTGGGTGTGATGGCACAGTGGTCCCAGCTACTTCAGAGGCTGAGGTGGGAGGATCCCTTGAGCCTATTTGTTCAAGGCTGCAGTGAGCCGTGATCTCATCACTGAACTCCAACCTGAGTAATGGAACCAGACCCTGTCTCAAAAATAAAATATTTTTGGCCTGGCGTGGTGGCTCGTACTTGGAGGCCAGAGCGGGCGGATCGCTTAGGCCAGGAGTTTGAGACCAGCCTGAACAACATGGTGAAACCCCATCTCTACTAAAAATACAAAAAAGTAGCCAGGCGTGGTGGTGCATGCCCGTAATCCCAGCTATTTGGGAGGCTGAGGCAGGAGAATTGCTTGAACCCGGGAGGTGGAGGTTGCAGTGAGCCGAGATCACGCCACTGCGCACCAGCCTGGGCAACAAGAGCGAAACTCTGTCTCAGAAAATAATAATAATAATTAATAAACAAATATATTTTTAAAAGATGTAGTATATGAAAGTCTGTCCCTCCCTGTTCAAAAAATTTCTATTGCCCCCTCTCTCCCTACCCCCCACCAGACTGGGGAACATAGTCTGAATTCCCCAGCATGCCATTTAAGGTTATCCACAACGTGACTCCAAGCTACCTTTCCAGCCATATATTTGACCAGGGCCACATACATCCCACATACCTAAGCCCACCCACAGTCCATGCATACCTGTCCTTGCCTAAACCACACCCTGTGCCTTCATGGCTTACTCAATGCACTCCTTCTGAACAGAAGGTCTCTCTCACCACGGGAAAGCCTTATTCATCCCTTAAAGCCCACCTTAAATACTGTGTCTACTACAAGCCTTTCTTGGTAGTTCTTGGCCACATTATTCACTTCCTGTGTATTCTTGAAAAGTTGTTCATACTTCTATTACTTGTTAAGGGCTGGTTTACATTACAGTTAACACAAGTTAGTAGCATCCGTCCATCTCTCCAACTGGACCATGAGTCCCTTACAGACATATATTTTCATATCCCTAGTGCCTGACATAGTAACCTGTACACATTCTTTTTATTTAGTTAATGGAATCACTGATAAATTTTGTACTTACCTGTGAAATGCTTTATGAATTTGTCCTTTAAGTTAGAATCTCTTGGGAATATTTCTGAAAAGAAAAAAAACCTTCAGAATTTCTTGAATGCATTTCTCCCATTTAAAAATATCCTTAATACTTTGGGAGGCCGAGACGGGCGGATCATGAGGTCAGGAGATCGAGACCATCCTGGCTAACACGGTGAAACCCCGTCTCTACTAAATTATACAAAAAACTAGCCGGGCGAAGTGGCGGGCGCCTGTAGTCCCAGCTACTCGGGAGGCTGAGGCAGGAGAATGGCGTGAACCCGGGAGGCGGCGGAGCTTGCAGTGAGTGGAGATCGCGCCACTGCACTCCAGCCTGGGCAACAGAGCGAGACTCTGTCTCAAAAAAAAAAAAAAAAAAAAAAAAAAATTCTTAATATGCTAAATACTTAATAAGGCACTAAACACATGAATTTGTGACAGTTTATTTAGCTGAGCCCAAACTGATATCTCCAGCCCTGACCATTTCCTGGGCTCCAAAACTCCAGTACACCTACCTCACCGCTTGCTCTGTGGCATGAAGGGTACCTTACAGCCCTCTCAAAAGTTCACAGTCACAATGGAAGGTCTCCTTTTCCTCTGCCCAGACCTGTTTCTCCCCATGTTCCTCAGTCCACTAAAGACTGACTGAAGTGGCATCACTCTTGATCAGGCCCCAGCTCAAGAAGTTATGCTTGACTTCCTTTTTCCCTCATCACTACACCCAACCCATGAGTTAGTTTTATGTATCCCACCTCCAACAAATTATTCCAGACCCACTTACTTCTTTCTCCTTCCCTCAACGTGAGTCTGGCCCAAGTCATCGTCCTTTTGTGACCATGCCTTGGCAGTGGCCTCCTAACCCCTCTTCTCCTCCCCATAATCGTCTTTCTCCCCAGTAGCCAGAACAAACAAACTGAAGTGTACTATAGGTCATGATCTCTCCCACTTGGAAGGCTTTGGGCTTACTATATAATAAAATTTAAAAATAAAATTGTATCTCAGGCTTTACCTTGTACTCACTAAAACTACACCATTCAGAAAATGCAATTTATACAATTGGGAGCACGTGCAACTCTTTCAAAGGAAAAGAAAACTTAAACTTTAGTAAAATAGTGGAGCCTCAAGGTTTGTTGGTAGGTATACATTTAAACATACAACATTGTAAGAATACAATAGGGGGGCCGGGCGCGGTGGCTCAAGCCTGTAATCCCAGCACTTTGGGAGGCCGAGACGGGCGGATCACGAGGTCAGGAGATCGAGACCATCCTGGCTAACACGGTGAAACCCCGTCTCTACTAAAAATACAAAAACTAGCCGGGCGAGGTGGCGGGCGCCTGTAGTCCCAGCTACCTGGGAGGCTGAGGCAGGAGAATGGCGTAAACCCGGGAGGCGGAGCTTGCAGTGAGCTGAGATCCGGCCACTGCACTCCAGTCCAGGCGACAGAGCAAGACTCCGCCTCAAAAAAAAAAAAAGAATACAATAGGGAAGTGAATGTTTGTCACTTCCTCTAGGAGAGTCTGAGCCACCACGGTGATGAGTGTGACTGCGCCAGGACAAGGCAGTGGTGACTGAGGCTTGGAAAATGCAGAAGCAGGAATTCTTTTTTTTTTTTTTTCACTTTTTAAAAACATTTTATTTATTGTATTATTAGTGCTTTTAGTAAACTCCCTACCCTCAAGAATACTGCTTCTCCTGTAAGATTCTCAACTGGTAGCTGTTTCACTTTCCTTACTCCTAATACTATGGAGATGCGAAAGATACCCTCTGTGTCACATCCAATCTCTTTTGTTTTTCTTTCTTTCTTTCTTTCTTTTTTTTTTTTTTTATTATACTTTAAGTTCTAGGGTACATGTGCAAACCTGCACGTTATGCAGACGCAGGAATTCTAACTGTTCCTTACATGCCATGAGCTCCTGAGGGACATCGGAAACCTTTCCTGTGCAGGGAGCTCCCCACTTCGGGGCAGCCTTCTGCGAGTTGAGAGCCTGGTTCAGGGCGTGATTGTGTGGGTGCAGCAGGAATGCAGAGAGATCGGAGCTCCCCTCCCATTTGACAATGAACACCTGCACTTTACAAACAATTAAAACTAATCCAGGAAAACAAAGCAGCAGTAAAACGAAAGTACTTCATCATATAAACCTTTCCTCTTCTCTTCGATAATGCTCCAGCTCGAACATAGGTCTTTTCCCCTGTACTTCTCAGAAACCAAAAACAGCAAATTGGCTTCTGTGGTGTCAATAGCTGGGCCAGGTAGTTACAGTGGTGCATTCTGAAAAATGAATGAGAGCTGAGTACAGCAGAAGCACCTCCTGTGGCTAAGGCATGCTCAAAGACTTCATAAATAATTCTATTTCTGAAAGCATTTTAGAGTATAATTTTAATCTCTAGACCCTGTGACAAGGACGACACTCAGGTGTGTAGAACATTGCATATTTTAAGTAAATTACCCTCCTCATCTCCGCCCCAAAACACGTTTTACAACTTCTATCAAAGCAGATGTCACATTCTGGTTAGCATGACAGGGCACGGTGTGTGTCTGTCTTCCCCACAATTATGGCTTCCTGAGGAAAGGGATGCGGTCTTGTCCCCCTGTACAACCCGGCTTTGCTGGCAGAGGCACCTGGCACATGTTCAACGAATAGGAAGCCGAGAGGGTTGCTACTGCTCAAATGGAAACATCAGTGCCTCCTTGCACTCAGTACAGCCCACCAAGAAAACCACAATTTCAATACACTTGAATTTTAACTTCAAAGCACAAACATCATATAGGAATACAAGAATGTACAACAGATTGATTTAACTGAAACAGAAAAGTGGTGTTTAAGTCCATACCTGAAGTAACAAGTCAGAGATAAGAAGGTAAGAAGAGATGGGAATGGGGAGGACTGCAGCCTGTTTAAGTATTGGGGGAAATGTCCAGAGCTGCTGAAGAAGAGGTGGGTGAGACAAGGCTGTAGGCACAGGTGGGCTTTAGAGTCAAGTTGTACACAAACTTTGTGCTTAATTCTGTAGGTGATGAGAAGTCAAAGGGCTTTAGGCAAAGGAAAGGCAAGGTTAAGCTACATTTTCAAAAGATCACTGAGGGAGGGAGGGAATGGGGAGAATTGGTCAAAGGATACAAAGCTGCAGATTGGTAGGATGAGCAAATCTAGAAGAAGACTGCAGGGAGTAATGATGTGTTGTATGTGGAACAATGGCTGAGAGAGCAGAGTTCAGGAGTTCTCACCACCAAAAAAAAAGGGTAACTGTGAGATGATGGATATGATTTGCTTGACCACAGTAACCACTGCACTCTGTATACATATATCAATATATTATGCTGTGCACTCTAAAGACATACAATAAAAATAAATAAAATTATATACACCATTTAAACATTTTTTAATAAGCAAACTTTGTTTTTTTGAGACAGAGTCTTGCTCTGTTGCCCAGGCTGGAGTGCAATGGTTCTATCATGACTCACTGCAGCCTCCAACGCCTGGGCTCAAGCAGTCCTCCCACCTCAGCCTCCCAAAGTGTTGGAATTAGAGATATGAGCCACTGAGCCCAGCATCAACTATTTTTGATAATAAAAAACAATTATGCCTAAGTATTGTGAAAGGAAAATAAACCTCAGGACCCCAAAATCAAAATCACTAAGCCAAGGGAAAAGTCAAGCTGGGAACTACGTCAGGCAAACCTGCCTTCCGTTAATTCCTAAATAAGATAGTTACAAAGATAAAAAGCTACATACCTCCCTCATGATTTGTCCACAAGAAAATTCTTTGTGGATGGAGGGTAGAGAGAACTCGAAGTCATCCCTCTGAGGCTCACCTGAGACAAATGCATATGATTGCTTCCTCTGCCCTATTGTTTATGTAAAACTGCAGACTCACCAAGCCACACTAAATTGTATATTCAGTGGAAGGCTGATCAAGGACTCAAAAGAATGCAAACTTTTGTCCCTTATCTACTTCTGACCTGGAACCCCCCCCCCCCCCCCTCCCTCCCTGCACATACCCCTTTCCCCTCAAACCCGTTTCACCTCCCCCATCCCCCTTAAACTTGTCTTGCCTTACTGAACCCAACGAATGTACATCTTATACATACTGACTGATGTCTCATGTCTCCCTAAAATGTATAAAAGCAAGCTGTACCCCAATCACCCTGAGCACATGTCAGCAGGACCTCCTGAGGTTGTGTCATGGGTGCATCCTTAACCTTGACAAAATAAACTTTCTAAATTGATTGAGACCTGTCTCAGATACTTTTTGGCTTATAGTAGAGGGCAAAGAATAGATGCAGAGAGACAAGTTAAAAGGTTTACGGTCATGTGCTGTTTAATGATGGGAATATGTTTGGAGAAATGCATCATTAGGTGATTCCTTCATTGTGGGAGCATCATAGAGTGCACTTACATAAACTTTGGTGGGAGAGCCTCTTGCACACTCAGGCTATTGCTCCTAGGCTACAAAACCTGTTGTGCTGAATACTGCAGGCAGCTGTAACACCATAGCGAGTATCTGTGAATCTAAACATATCTACACATAGAAAAGGAACAGTAAAAATACAGTATTATAATCTAAGGACCACCATGGTATATGCAGTCTGTAGATGAAACGTCCTTTTGTGGCACATGACCGTAACTGTATTGACTAGCACTGGCCTATGCAGGGGCTAGCAAACAACAGCTCCTGAGGCAGATCCAGCCTGCACCTGTGTTTGTGAATAAAACTCTGCTGCAACATGCCCACATCCATTTGTTTAGGGGTCGCCAGTGGCTGCTTTTTTACTACAAGGGCAGAACTGAGTAGTTGTTGCAAAGATAGTATGGTTCACTGTACAGAGCAGAAAAGTTCCTCTTCAAAGTTCCTCTTGGTTTAAAAAGAAAATAATAGACACTAGGAATAACAGCTCCTTACTCCAAAGCCTCTTATCACCTACTAGTTCTTATACTTTAGCCCAGTTAGTTGCTTTGGCTTGCATGTCTGGACAGGCCCAGGCAAGTCTTAGCTCATAGCTTATGCCCCTTCCTTATTTGGAAATGTTATTGCTTCCTTAAACCTTTTGTAAGCAACTTCCTTTTCTTCTTTGTTCTCCCTTGAACTTACCTATTTAGGAAAGTTTTAGGTTATTAGCACATCAGGTATCAGTTTAAGACTGTGAGATCCAGCTCCAGCCAATGGATGCAGGACACAGCAGTAAGGACGACCCAAACGCGTAAGGGATAAATATGTCTGCTTTTCCTTTGTTCAGGTGTGCTCTCACCATTGTTCCATGTGCGAGATAGTAAAGACTTTCTGTAGATAGTAAAGACTGCCTTGCTGAGAGATCCTTTGTCTCCACGCTTTTCTTTGCAGCACCAATTATCTAACACTCACAAAGCCCAAAATATTGACTGTGTGGCCCTTTCTAAAGAAAGTTTGCCAATCCCTGCTCTGCAGCACACTCCTATTTGTATAAAAACAAACTAAAATGGTGGGAGGTGCCAGGGAACAGAATTCTAGGAGTGGAGAGAAGAGATGCTTTTCCATGCACACCCTTTTTATTACTTTAAACTTTTTTGAATATAAATCTGTATTAATTCTTCAATAAAAACTAATTGAGAATGAATTTGCATTTAGTGACTAGATGCACCCAATAGTTTTGATCCACAAAATATTAAATAAACAACTGAATATAAGAAAATTACCCTAGGCCGAGCATAGTGGTTCATGCCCATAATTCCAACACTTTGGGAGGTTGAGGCAGGTGGATCACCTGAGGTCAGGAGTTCGAGACCAGCCTGATCAACACAGTGAAACCCCCATCTCCATTAAAAATACAAAAACATGGCCGGGCGCGGTGGCTCAAGCCTGTAATCCCAGCACTATGGGAGGCCGAGACGGGCGGATCACGAGGTCAGGAGATCGAGACCATCCTGGCTAACACGGTGAAACCCCGTCTCTACTAAAAAATACGAAAAAAAGGTAGCCGGGCGAGGTGTAGGGTGTCTGTAGTCCCAGCTACTCGGGAGGCTGAGGCAGGAGAATGGTGTAAACCCGGGAGGCGGAGCTTGCAGTGCGCTGAGATCCGGCCACTGCACTCCAGCCTGGGCGACAGAGGGAGACTCCATCTCAAAAAAAAAAAAAAAAAATACAAAAAAATTAGCCAGGCATGATAGCATGTGCCAATAATCCCAGCTACCCAGAAGGCTGAAGCAGGAGAATCACTTGAACCTGGGAGGTGGAGGTTGCAGTAAGCCGAGATCACACCATTGCACTCCAGCCTGGGTGACAGAGCAAGACTCCATCTCAAAATAAATTAATAAATTAATTAATTAATTAATTTTAAAAACTAAATAAAAAGAAAACTCCCCCTAAACAATGAAACTAGTTGATTTCCCTCTGATGGAAAACGTTCTAAGAGAGTAGCATCTATGATGAGATAAATGGGAGCCACACATGTAATTCTAAATGTTTAGTAGCCACATTTAAAAAGTAAAAAGAAATGTGTGAATTAATTTAATCATTTGGCCAGTCACAGCAGCTCACACCTGTCATCCCAGGACTTTGGGAGGATGAAGCTAGAGGGCTGCTTGGGCTCAGGAGTTTGAGACCAGCCCGGGCAGCATAGTGAGACCTCATTTCTAAAGTTAAAATTAGAATTAAAATTTAAAAAATAATAATTTAATTTAACCGAGTATAGCCAAAGTGTTACCATTTCAACTTATCAACAATATTAATTACTAATGAGATATTTTACTTTTTTTGCACTAAGTTTTCAAAATCCAGGGTGTATTTTGCACATTCAGCACATCTCAGTTTGGACCAGCCACATGACAAGTGCTCAGTAGCCTCATAGCTTGTGGATGTGGTGTTGGACAGCACAAGTCTGAAATGTAACTTCAGGCTGGATGTGGTGGCTTATGCCTGTAATCTCGGCACTTTGGGAAGCCGAGGTGGACAGATCGCCTGAGGGCAGGAGTTCGAGACCAGCCTGGTCAACACGGTGAAACCCCAACTCCACTAAAAATACAAAAAAATTAGCCAGGCACAGTGGCACACCCCTGTAATCCCAGCTACTCAGGAGGCTGAGGCAGGGGAATCGCTTGAACCTGGGAGGCAGAGGTCGCAGTGAGCGGAGATTGCGCACTCTAGCCTGGGCGACAAGAGTAAGACTCCGTCTCAAAAGGAAAAAAAAAAGAAGAAAAAATAAAATAAAATGTAAGCTTCAAATGACAACTAGATGGGAGGAAGGAGTGCTAGTGTTCTATAGCACTGTAGGATGACTACAGTAAACCATAATACACCATACAATTTCAAGTAGCTAGAAGGAGGATGTTGAACGCTCCCAACACAAAGAAATGACAATTGTTTGAGATGGATATGCTAATGACCTTGATCAGATCACTGTGCATTATATATATTGAAACATCACTATGTACCCATTATTTGTCAATTAAAAAACAAAATAAAATGTATGCTTCATTTTTGTGGTACATAACTACAATTATATGAAAGATTACATCATTTGGGAGGGTTAAAATCAAACAGGTCTCTAGGTAATGCATGATCATTATCTTGGAAAAATTTGAATAAATGACTATCTCATTCATCCAATTTGTAAAAGTTTCTAGTTTTTATTACTAAAACAGTTGCCATCTGCTGCTCTCCTCAATTGTAAGTTTACAAAATATTTTAAAGAAATAGATTTGCATACATATGTACATATATATGTTGGCATACTTATCTCTTATTCTTATATTCTTGTTTAAAAATGAGCCATGATCATGTGAAATAATTTAAAAAATGCAGTACCACCAGAAAACAAAATAATTAAAAATGTTTATTGTTTGCTTCTACCTGCATATAATTTGACTGTCTTCCATAAAGATATGACTTTACTGTGATATGACTTACTGTTGACAAGCCTTGTTAATTGATCCTCAGTCCTTTGTGAGGTACTATGGAACATTACTTTACGTTTCAATCTAGCATTATATTAGGTACTTAAATCAAAATGTTTGCAGTACAGTTCTTTCAGTTATTTATTTTAAAGACAAGACACTACTAATCTCATTACTAATCAATCTAATCATTGTAAAACTCGTTCCCATTTCAAAAATAAGAATGATTACCTTTATTACAGCAGTACTGACAGAATTATAGATGAGAACTGCTTTTGGAGAAAAATTCAAATTTAATTTCAATATGATAAATTCAAATTTTTAAAATATATAGCAGAAAAAGCTATACTATATTAAATATATAGTAGTAGAAAAAGCTACTTCAACCTCTGCCTTCATCATCACATGAAGTTCTCCTGTATCTCTGTATCTTCCCATGGCTATCATCTTATTAACAATACCAGTTGTACTGAAAAAGGGCCGACTCTAGTATAACCTTTTAAATATATTAAAGCTGACTTTTAAATATGTTCAAGAAATATTTTTTTTTAAATACTAAATTGGCCAGGCACGGTGGCTCACGTCTGTAATCTCAGCACTTTGGGAGGCTGAAGCAGGTGGATCACTTGAGGTCAGGAGTTTGAGACCAGCCTGGCCAACATGGTGAAATCCCTTCTCTATTAAAAGTACAAAAATTAGTCGAGCATGGTGGCATATGCAATCCCAGCTACTTGAGAGGCCGAGGCAGGATAATCGCTTGAACCAGGGAGGTGGAGGTTGCAGTGAGCCCAGGTCACACCACTTGCACTCCAGCCTGGGTGACAGAGTGAGACTCCATCTCAAAAATAAATAAATACATAAAAATACTAAATTAAAAGCATTTAAAAATAAACTGCCATAAAATGTGTGTCTTCTTCTTTCCTTATGTAGTTACATAACATCTGTACCAGTATATACTTGTAAATGTATAAATATTTGTAGATACATGTTTTTATATCATGCTGCTTCTATTACAGTTTAAGATATTTAAATAGAGGGATGTATGTGTGTAACTCTCTTTTTGACACACACATTAGCCAGGTGGTTTAATGAGACCTACATGCCATTTAGGCTGCAAATTACGCAGAGGATATAAAAGTAAACTCAAATTTGTTGCTTATTATCTTCTAAGTTTTTGCTACGTTCTGCAGACTAGCAGTGTCAGCATCTTCTGGGAGCATGTTAGATATGCAAACCAAGCCCAGATTTACAGAGTCAGACTTTTATTTTACTGGAACACAGTATGTTGGATAGACTCCCATTGGTATAATTTTGTGTGGCGCTTCTGAGCTGCAGAGACAGAGTTGAGTAGTTGCAAGCACTTTCTCAAACTTTACATATGGAATAAGTACAGATGGATTCTGCCTTCAGAAAAGACCATATACTGTGTATTTGTTTCCTAGGACCACCATAACAAAGTTCTACAAATGGGATGGCTTATATCAACAGAGACTTACTGTCTCACCGTTCTGGAGGCAAGAAGTCTGAAACCAAGATGTGGGCAGGGCCATGCTTTCTCTGAAGTTTGGAGGGAAGGATCCTTCCTTGCCTGTTCCAGCTCTGGGGGCTGCCGGCGATCCTTGGCATTCTTTGGCTTGTCGATGCTCCACTCCAATCTCTGCCTTCATTGTCACGTGGAGTTCTCCTGTGTCTCTCTGTCTTCCCATGGCCATCATCTTACTAAGACATCAGTTATACTGAAAAGGGGCCAATTCTACTCCACTATGACCTCATCATAACTAATTACATCTGCAATGACCCTGTTTCCCAATAAGGCCATACTCTGGGGCACTGGGGAACTAGATCCTCAACGTATTTTGGGGAACGGGAACACAATTAGTCTCCTAATGTATGAAATCTGAATTCACTAAACAAATAAATTGAAATTAATTATTTTCATTATAAAAGTGAACTATTTTCACAATAATTTGCTCAAAATTTTTTAAAATGATTTAACCAAGACATCAAAAAACATGACTTATTTACAAAATTTCAATGGGGAATAACGTTTACATAAATAAATATATTCTGTAATGTGAGGTTTTATTACAACCTCCTGTGAAAGAAATCAGCTAGTCTATTTAGCCAATGCAAGTTGTAAAGACCCACCTACAAAGAATATCCTGACTGAAAAACTTCCGAAAATAGAAAATATGTATTTTTATTTATTTTTTTTTTAGAGACAGAGTCTTGCCCTGTCACCACAGCTGGAGTGCAGTGGTACAATCATAGTTCACCGCAGCTTCAAACTGCTGGGCTTAAGCAATCCTCCTGCCTCAGCCTCCCAAGTAGCTGGGACTACAGGCATGCCACCATGCCTGGTTAATTTTTTTTTTTTTAACTTTTTGTAGAGAAGGGGTCTTACTTTGTTGCCCAAGCTGGTCCTGAACTCCTGGCCTCAAGAGATCCTCCTGCCTCAGCCTCCCAACGAGTTGAGATTTCAGGTGGGAGCCACTTTGCCCCACCAGAAATATTTTTAAAACATCACTCACTCCAGGTTATTTATATTACTTAAAGTTTTTGTAGTAGTGTTATTTAGATTTTTTTTCTTATTTTCTAAGTAGCTTTTGAAAAAAATAAATTATTATTTATTTATAATTATTCTTTCTGTGACAGATAGCTTTAAAAGGCAGTATTTACATCCTAAAACTAAAACCCAATGTTTTGGAAGATGTCAACCACCTTCAAGAGTGAGCTAAAATTTTTAAAATAAGTCTTTTATTATTGAGCAGTTTTAGATGCACAGAAAAATGACGTAATACAAAGCATTCCCATATGCCCTGCCCTAGTGTCTCCTATTATTAACATTACATTAGTATGGCACATTTCTTGCAATTAGTGAGCCAATACTGATAAATTCTTACTCACTGAAGTCCACACTCCTTTCAGATTTCCTTCACTTTTCCTTGATGTCCTTTTTTTGTCCCAGGATTCCACATTACACTTAGTCATTATGTCTCCTTAAGCGCCTCTTGGCTGTGACAGTCTCTCAAAATTTCCCTGTTTTGATAACTTTGAGCATTTGGAGGAGTCTTGGTCAGGTATGTTATAGAATGTCCCTCATTTGAGATTTGCCTGATGTTTTCCTTGTAATTAAACTGAGATTATGGGTTTTAGGGAGGAAGACCACCAAGGGAAAATGCCATTTTCATCACATCCTGTGAAGAGTGCCCACTTTTAGCATAATTTACTTTTGCTGATGTTGACCTTGACCTCCTGGCTGAGTCCCTGTGTGTCAGGATTCTTACTGCAAAGCTACTCCTTCCCCGCTCCCCTCCCCCTGCCCCACACTGAACTTCTCAGAAGGAGGTCACTATGCTCAGCCCACACTTGAGGACAGGGGAGTTATGCGTCCCTTCTTTGAGGACACAGTATCTACATGCATTATTTAGAATTCTTCTGCATGAGAGGTTTGTCTCTTCTCCTCCAGTTATTTATTTACTCAATCATTTATTTACACAAGCAATGACTGATGAATAATTTATATTTTGTGTTATAATCTAATACTACTTTCTTTATTTTGTATCTCAGATGGTTCTGGCTCTGGCCATTACGAAATGTTTTAGTTGGCTCCTGTGTTCCTTTGACTCTGTCATTGGTAAGTTTCTGTTGTTATTTTTATTGCTTTGTATTTTTTATCACTTTTAAAAACTTTCTGGCATTACCAGATACTCTAGGCTCATTTCTTATTATTTTCCGTCCTAGTCTTGGTTTTAGGGATTTCCCCAGTGAACCTTGATTCTTGTACTGGAGAATGGCATTAGAAACCAAGATGAGGGCATTTGGTGCGCTCCTGGTGACTAGAGTGTAGTTGCTTCTAGTCCCTCGAAGCTGACAGAGCAAGGAAAAATGCGTACGGTGTAAGTGAGCACCTTGATTTTTATACATCTGGTGTTTAAATTATTTCTAAAATTGGACTACGGTGCTTAATAGGATATGTTTTGGGAGCTGGGTGCAATGTCATCCCAACACTTTGGGAGGCCAAGGTGGAAAAATCACTTGAAGCCAGAAGTTCGAGACCAGCCTGTACAACATAGTGAGACTCTATCTCTACAAAAACTTTTAAAATGAGCTGAGCATGGTGGTGCATGACTGTGGTCCATTACTTGGGAGGCTGAGGCAGAAAGATCCCTTGAGCCCAGGAGTTAGAAGCTGCAGTGAGCTCTGATCGTGCCACTGCCCACAGAGTGACACTCCATCTCTTAAAAAAAAAAAATTGGAAGATGCAGCATCTGTAACATTTCACTGATTATAAGAACTGCCTAAAATTTATTTTAAATGATCTGACTTCAAACACAGAATCATATCGAATCAGACTCTATACTCAACCGTGTCCTATGTCCTTTCTTTGGACTGGACTGTCACGCTTTGCTTTCTCAGCAAAAGTAAAGTTCTGTGTCCAGCCAGACCTCCAAACATGCCTTGGGTTTTTTTATAAATTCAGGTAGACAAACTAAATAATCTCTAAAGTCCCTTTGAAGTCCTCTTATATTATGCAATATTATGATAAAATTCTACCATTAGATTGCATATTCACAAAAGGACAGAATATTAAATGAGCCCAGAAAACTTGAAAAAATACAAAATCATGTTATAAAGGAGACTATTTTCTTGTTGTAAACCACAGAACAATTCATGTTTAATTTAAATTTTAGCAATTTCATCTGAAGACTGATCTCATGAAAATGATTTATTCAGTTTCTAGTTTAATCTAGTTAATCCCTCCTCCAGATTTAAAATGGTCTTTTCCATAGACACTTAAAAAGATAAACGAGATTCTTATAAAAATGCTAAAACAGGACCGGGTGCGGTGGCTCATGCCTATAATCCCAGCACTTTGGGAGGCCTAGGTGGGCAGATCACCTGAGGTCAGGAGTTCAAAACCAGCCTGACCAACATGGAGAAATCCCGTCTCCACTAAAAATACAAAAATTAGCTGGGCATGGTGGCACATGCCTGTAATCCCAGCTACTCGGGACGCTGAGGCAGGGGAGGTGGAGGTTGTGGTGAGCCGAGATCGCACCATTGTACTCCAGCCTGGGCAATAAGAGTGAAGCTCTGTCACAAAAAAAAAAAAAAGCTAAAACATTTCAAAAACAAATAGACGTACCACATTTCACAAAGTGATAAGATTTTTATGTGTAATCAGTTATTAGGAACGACAACCAAATGACAGTAGATTAGTACTTGCAGAAAACACAGGATCTAGCCCTAATAATGTTCTTGGATTAGGCAGTGAGAAGACTTACCAACAAACTAAGCGACTGGGAAACTCCAGAGGGCTGTTAATCCAGCAATAAATTAACCACCCTAGAAACACAATCTCTAACAATAAAAAATTTGCCTTTACTTTGACCAGAAATAAAGGACAGAGAGCAGATTTGAAGGCAGAATACAGGTTTAGGTAGAAAAGGGTCAAGTTTGAGATTCTGTAGCTGAGATATTCAGCAGATAATGAATATACAAATTTAAAGGACAAGGTAAAGAAAAAGGAAGAAGATTTTTGGAATCTTCCATGGATTTTGTGAAAAATCCATGATAAGCATGGAATCTTGGGGTACACAAACACTTAAAGGCTGAAGAAGAGATGTTTGGAGAGAGAAAGAAGGAATAGTCAGAGAAGAAGAGAACAAAGCAAGAATAACTGTGGAATCAGGAAACATTTAAAGAGGAAGAGACGGGTCAACTGCAGCAAAGCATCCAGCAGGCCAAGTAAGATAAAGGCCGACAAATGCCCACTGGAGTCAACTGGAGTCCAAGTGGGATCATGGGCAGGAAGAGGCGATGGAGGGCTGGAACACAGATGAAGCTGGCAGAGGATATTGGATTTTGCCCTGTGAGCTGTATTAACCATGAATTTTTATTTTCTGTATTTCCAGTGCTTTGACATCTTGGGGCCTTGCTGACCCTGGAGAGAATACCCCTCCCAGGGTAGCTATTCCTAGAGAGAGTAAACTCACAGAGACAGGACACAGGTTTAGGTAGGAAAGGGTCAAGATCGAGATTCTGTAGCTGAGATAGTCAACAGATAATTCATATATAAATTTAAAGGACAAGGTAAAGAAACAGTGCAAGCTCACCTTTCATTTACAAAGTAGCCAATGCAAAACCCACACCTTCACCACTTCTTCTACTGGGGCTGTCTAACTCTGGGCCAACATTCCTCCACCCTAATCACTCCAGGTCCAGGTACCGGACGACTAGCGGCAGCCCTTAGTGCCAGAGCCCACTGAAATCATTCAAACCAGCCAATCCTAAGCCCGCTTACCCTGCCATGCCTTGGCTTTCCTGGGGAAATCACAGTACAACCTCTTGCCCACTTTTTCCCCGTTCCTCCTTCCTCATGACCCGCCCTGGTGCTTCCCCTGTGGACTTGTGTGGTTTGCTGTGCTCCTGTCTTTAGGGACACGTGAAGACAAACTTCTTCCTTCATGATAGTCATTTCCAGGCGTCTGTGTCTCACTATCTCTGATTAAAACAATTCCCAGGTATATTTTAAAACAAGCTTGGTGGTAGATCCTGCATGGAATGGTGATCTAGTCATACATACTTTATATACGCTGGAAATGATGCAAAAATTGGCTACAAGAAAGCTTTTATCTCTCCTTCTAATCTTCCATAACAATTTTAAACTAACTTTTTCTAAATACAGCGTGTTGTTTCCTAGATGAGGCAATGAAATTCTTTATGCAGCAAGAGTTTTACAGTGTATTTCAAGATACCTTATTGTGAATGTTTTTGAAATGTGTAATTACTACCTGATTACCATACGTTAAAGATTTTACCAAAGTAATGTAAAATATTGGATTAGATAGTAAAATAGAATAAGCAGTCATAAGAAATATTTTTCCTAAGAATGGAATATATGTGGGTTTAGAAGACTGGATGGATAAAGCTCTCAACAGGAATGATACATAATACAACTGAACCAAAATTTAATTCATCAACAAATGAGATAAGCAAGTTTATTGCTCATTGTCCACATAACCTAACCTATGTGTTACATTTCCTTTCTTTCTTGTGAAGTATCTTTTATTTTTGCTATATCTATAAAGAATTCTTTAAGGTGTGGCTATTTTAACAATTCATCAATTAATACACTAGTAATGAGTAATTCTTTAATGTAGTAATTAATTTTTATTCTTTTGACTTAAAGTTCAGAGTATGACCCCTGCCCTACTTTGTTTTTAAATCTATTAGAGACTTTGTTTTCAAATCTGTTAGAAATCACAGAAAATAGTTATAAGAAAAAGTTACACAAACAGATAGTATTCCAAACCCAACGTGTAACTTGTTGTTTTTCCTTTCTTAGCATCAGGCATATCTGCTGGCGATAGAGAATCTCCTATAAACAAATACAACCAAGCTCTGAGGCAGTCATGATGATATCCATCTTTTCAGGTTCACCATGGCTGATGCCTAGGTGGTGCTTGGAGAGAGTAAGAAGCTGCCTGCTTGCAGCTCCTAGGCCAGGAGCCTGGTCAGGTGCTCCACATATCTCCCCTGTTGTTACATCTTCACGAGAAGCCTCATGATGAGGTCTTCCCTGTGACGCAGACAAGGCACCTGGAACTCAGAGATCCACTCCTTCCCAATTCCACAGCAAGCCTGGAACCAGTGCTTTCTGTCTCATGGAAATGATCAATAGCCAATCTGATACTGTCAATAAAACCTTTTACAAAACTATCAGCCAGAAATAATCACCTTTTGGGGTTTCAATTTTTTGGTGTTTTTGTTTTCCTGTTTTCTCACATGTAACCATTGCGTAATAAAGATAAGACTTTTTTTTAACAGTTGGCTTATATAATTTGCCTTATGTTTACAGAGAAAACAGAGCCTACCAAGTGTGAGTAGACACAAACATAAGATGAATAGTAATTATGGATTCTGTAGAAGTTAAGCAAAGTTGAAGACTCATATATTCAGATTGTAAAATATTAACAGAAGTATAAAATGTTGGTCGTGGTGGTAGCTCACGCCTGTAATTCTAGCACTCTGGAAGGCCAAGGACTGCAGATCACTTGAGGTCGGGAGTTTGAGACCAGCCTGGGCAATGTAGCAAAACCCATCTCTACTAAAAACACACAAAAAATTACTGGGTGTGGTGGCATGTGCCTGTAGTCCCAGCTACTTGTGAGGCTAAGGTGGGAAGTTGAGGCTGTAGTGAGCTGAGATCGAACCATTTCACTCCAGCCTGGGCAACCAGAGTGAGACTGTCTCAAAAAAAAAAAAAAAAAAGAAGAAGAAGTATAAAATGTTCATAATGGGGCCTGATGCAGTGGCTCACTCCTGTAATCCCAGCACTTTAGGAGGCCGAGGCAGGTGGATCACTTGAGGTCAGGAGTTCAAGACAAGCCTGGCCAACATGGCAAAACCCTGTCTCTACTATATATATATATATAATGTATATGTCTGCCTTTCTTTCCAAGGAAGCTAGGACCTTCTTGGAAAATCAAGAGAAGCCACAGCAGATTTATGACCGGGAAGAGACCAGCCCCATGCTACTTATTAAGCACGTTCATTTGCCATTGTTTAGCATAACCTCATCAAAACTCCTTCATATGCTCTCCTTAAGCTCCACGTCAGCGAGGTTTTACATTAAAACAGCAACAGCAACCACAACAACACAAATCTGACCCCAGAAAGCCTGTAGAAATAAGGTAAACATGAAATACCTTGAAAAGGCAGAGGTAGCAAAGGAAACATCATATACATCAATACTTGCTAACAGTCCCCTTACACTGCTACCTCTCACACCTCAAGCCAATTTCCTTTCTGTCAAAAACTCTGAACCTCCTCTCTACTCCCACCACGGCCCTGTTCTCAGCCTTCTGACTCTGTTTTTCTTTCAGTGGGTGAGTGCTCTGATGTTTCTTTCCTTTGGCAGAGTTTGAGGTATGGTCCCTTGTTTGTGCCATTCTGCTGGTGGCACAGGGACCAAAGACAAAGGGAGGAAGGAACAGGAATGAGACAGCAGGAGTGAAGGTTACTGGGAATTCTTATCCCAATAGGACACACTGTCAGGGGCACTAATAGAGTTGGAGATGATCTAGAAGGTCACCATAAAGCTTCAAGAGGGTCTGAACTGGAGTGGTGGGAAGGACACTAAGAAGGAAGACCCAGATTCGAGAGACATCGGAGGCAGGAATTACGAACTGAATTGTGCTCCTCAAGCACAATTGTCAACAATGTTGCGCATCGCAGCGACCTCAGCTGTGTGTTAAATGGCTAAATGACAGGACAGATACATGCAGGAACAAGTGGGCTGTGAGAAGGAAGGAGGACCAAGGATGGTGAATCAGGAGTGTTCCTGGGAACCTAACACATCTCCTCCAGTCCCCCACTCTCTGCAATCCTCACGGCATGCTGTCTGGCCCCTCCTGCCTCAAGGTTTCCTAGTTACTACTCCCCCTCCCTGGAAATGATCCCCCCACCTCCAGCTCACATCTGCACTTAGGGAAGTTGCCAGGCCTACAGAAAAAGGCAGACAGCGCAACTGCAGGGGCAGCAAAGATTTCTGAACCTAGAACAGGTACGTTAGGTCTGGGCGATGGTGCGTATTATGCCACTAGAGAAATATGGAGCCGTCATTCCAGGCACATCTGACAGGGATGAGAGTCCTTGATCTCCCCGACCTGCGAGACATTTTCCTCCTGAATGAACGATAACCCCTGCCACCTGCTGAGTGCGCCCCTTGAGAACATCCAGATAGGCCCTTGTCCTCTATATTCTCATGTCCTTGTTTGTCCCTGATCCACGTGCAAGTACTCTATTCACAGACTCAGATATGGATGTTATGAGCCACGCTTTTCTCCCCTTGTGAATGTAGTATAGCAATCAAAAAATTAAACAACTACAGTCACAGAAAGCAATGTCTTTGAGGGTGCCCACAGGGCACTTTCTGTCTGACTATATTGTTGTTTAAAACTTCAGATGGTTGCCACTTTTAACTTTTAATAAAATATTTTTGGCCAGGCACAGTGGCTCACGTCTGTAATTCCAGCACTTTGGGAGGTTGAGGCGGGCAGATCACCTGAGGTCAGGAGTTCGAGACCAGCCTAGTGCAACATCGTGAAATCCCTTCTCTACTAAAACTACAAAAAAATAAAAATAGCCGGGCACGGTGGCTCAAGCCTGATCCCAGCACTTTGGGAGGCCGAGACGGGCGGATCACGAGGTCAGGAGATCGAGACCATCCTGGCTAACACGGTGAAACCCCGTCTCTACTAAAAATACAAAAAACTAGCCGGGCGAGGTGGCGGGCGCCTGTAGTCCCAGCTACTCCGGAGGCTGAGGCAGGAGAATGGCATGAACCCGGGAGGCGGAGCTTGCAGTGAGCTGAGATCTGGCCACTGCACTCCAGCTCGGGCGACAGAGCAAGACTCCGTCTCAAAAAAAAAAAAACAAAAAAATAAAAAAATAAAAATAAAAATTAGCCGGGCGTGGTGGTCCACCTGTAATACTTGGGAGGCTGAGGCAGGAGAATGGCTTGAACCTGGGAGGCAGAGGTTGCAGCGAGCCGAGATCACGCCACTGCACTCCAGCCTGGGTGACAAGAGCGAAACTCCATCTCAAAACAAATAAATAAATAAATAAAATATTGTTTTATCCCTCGTAACTCACTTCAGTAAGTCTTCACTGTCTGAATCAAAGAGAAAAGATCTGTTGAATGAAACAGGTCTGAATGAATGTGTGCCCTCGATGTTTCTGTACTTTGAGAGCCTTTCTCCCAGACTTTTCACATTCCAAAGTCACATTTTATTCTCTGAGATAAATATTTCAGGCTACCAATAATTTTAAGTTAAAGTGCATGATCCGTGTGCACCATTGCTGCATGGCCGTGCTGCGGACACTGACCCTGTGCCCTCCCCCTCCTGAGGGCTCCCCAGTGGCCAGCTGGACTGAGAGGCTCTGCCCGGGTTGTCCACACACCAGCTGGGCAGCCCACCTCAGCTTCCCATCTTCTCCATCCCCTCCCCGGGGCAGGACACCCTGCTCACTCAGTGTAGGTGTGCACCAAGCCCTCCCTCCACACCCAAGTGTGCAGGAGAGCGCAGACACTGCTGTCTGCTCCTCTGGGTGGCCTCCGCCCTCTGCATGGTGACAGACAGGAACTCGAAGAAAGTTTGTGGAGTGAATAAGTATATATTTATATCACAGCTACTGTGGAAAAAAATGATACTAAGAAGCCATTGTTTGCTTTCTTAGCCATGAAGCCTGAGGAGAAGGGATCAGGAGCTGTGCTCCCACGGCCAGCCACTAGCTGCGGGGCATCCCCAGGCCACCCTAGGCCCTCTCCTCCTCCCAAGCCTGGTGGAGGCCACCAAATGTCCCTGCAGAGGGGCCCTTCTGTCCCAGCCTCGCCGGCAGCTTCACGTTGCTTTACTGTTGCTGGGTGTGAACAGAAACGTGTGAGGAGCTTCTCGCTTCTGTCCTCATCTTCCTTCCCTGCGTGTCCTGCCCTCCTGCCTTCAGCGATGCCTCAAATGCCAGGCCGCCCCCTCGGACCTCCTTTTCCAGAGCCTTTTCCGTTTTCCCTGCATTCACACGACCTCTTCTCTGCCTGTGGGTGTCTCATGACTCTCTAGAGCGTGACTTTTTCCTTCCTCATTCCTTCCACTCCCCTTGGGCATCAAAGTAGCAGGAACCTGACTTGTCCAAAGTTGATTTGGGAGCAGCCGTCTGCGTCTTGGACCCTTCTAAAATGATCTAGGAAAGGTTCCAGTAACATAAGCTGCCGCCTGCTGAAATTGGCGCATCCTCAGCCACTCGCTGTGGCCAGCGTGAAGGGGAAGAGAACTGGGCATTCCTGGCACCGTCAGGTGTCTACGGACAGCAATCTAGTTAATTCTCAAAACCCCGGAAGACCCAGAAATGAGGCGCTGACAGGGACCTAACCTGTCCACCACCCCTAGGCTGGTGGGACTGAAACTCATATCTTTGGGCTGCTTTACCACTTTATTTCCAAAAAGGCCTCCCACACCTAGGAGGGGACATAGAAGGCTGGTCCCATTGCCAACCGGATTTCTTTACTTAACTCTCAACTGTGGTAAATCTAATACGCTTACGACCTCTTCTGCTGTACTAATCTCAAGCTTCCCAAAGCGAGTGCCTCGCCCAGCTCCTAGGGGAATCCATGGAGCCCCAGGCGCAGGGCAAAGGATGGGGCGGGGCGGGGACATCTTACCTGCGCTCCGGGAGCCGCTGGGAGTCCGGCCGGCCCCGGCCGCGGGGAGGAAAAGTAATGGCTTGGGCTCCTCACCCGTGAGGTACGCTCCCCTGCGCCCCCGCGGCCTCCCATGGACTCCAGGCGGGGACAAAGCCAGCGCCAGCAGGAGGAGTGCGGGCATCGGGGCGCCGGGCTTGAGGGGCCACATGTTCGCAAGCCGGCAGAAGAGAGTGGGAGGCTCTTGGAGGATCCTGACGCAGTTCCGGAGGGTGCGCAGCCCAAGAGATGGCCAGCTGGACCAGAGCGCGGCTACGCGGCCGGCCACAGTCCTCACCGCGTGCCTGCTCTTGTCTGCGTCCCGGGGGTCGGCTGGAGCTGCACTGAAACTCGGCCCCCAGTGTGCCGAAGCCTAAGCGCTGCGGGGCGCGGGGCGGGAACGGGAGGCGGTGCCTGGGGCCACCGGGTCGTCCCCCAGGATGAGGGCGTGTCCCAGCGCGCGGGACCCTCGGAAGTCCGCGCAGCCTGCCCAGGCGGACACCAGCCTCGGACTCAGGGGGTCTCAGGGCTCCCTACGCAACGCCTGCCTTGGACCCGGACCCTAGGCTCGCTCACTGGTCGCCGTCCCTGGGAGGACCCAGTAGGGTACCCGCCGCGTCGCCCCGGCGGCGCTCCCTGGGCTCTGTCTCCCGCCGCCCCCACCCCTCAAGCCTCGGGGTCAGTCACGGATTCCCCTAGTTGGCGGGGTCAGTAGAACCCGCGGTGCCTAGGTCGGGACGGAAAAAAGCAGCGCCGGGGTGCGGCCTGGATGAGCGGAGATGGCCGCGCCTTGGGCGCAAAGGTGCAGGGTGCGCTCACCTGCCGAGCCCCTGCTAGCTCAGGAACCATGGCCACTCCGTCACGCCAGCCGCCCCTGCCCCAGCTCTGGAGGCCCGACCTGCCCTCCTGGGCCCAGCACCGCGTTCTCTTCCGCGTGGGGGAGAAGAGGGCGGAGGAGGTCTGGGGCTGGGCAGTGGGGACACACGCCCAGCTTCCCTGGCCTCCCTGCGGGGAGTGGCCGGTTTCAGTGCTTCCGCAGGTGAAATCGCCAGGGTTGACCGGTGCGCCCAAGAAAGCAGCCGGCTGGATTTTTCTTCAAATGAGGGAACTTTTCTAAAGAGTTTTAGTGTTAACAACTTAAAAAATGAAATTAAGGCCAGTCGTTCTGATTAAAATAAAGTGAGCATCTCTGATCAAACCGCGCTCTGTAAACTGCTGTTGTTTGTTATTTCAGCCGCCTGCTTTATTGCTTTTTATTAAGTATATTGAAAAATGTTGAAATTGCTCTCTAATCAATTGACTACTAATTATCTCCTCATATGCAAAGTGCAAACAGGTGAAAGGAAGAGGGCAGGAATAACTAAGGAAACTGAGGCTCCATTACTCCTTAGGCATTGCCCAATGTTACATTACTCTACAAAAAGAAATCTTGTTGGTCAAGATCCTAAAAAATGACCTCAGTTCCTTCAAATCGTTTATCTGGGTTTGGCATGTCCGACATGCCCCAAAAATGGGGGAAACAAAGCAAGCTTTGCAGGAGCCCTGTGAAATCGTGCCTTTGGATGAAGCTCTTTTGAGGAAGTTGTTACACAGGTGAAGACTGCTTCTTCCACTCGTTTCACTGTCAAGCTTGCATAGGAATATGGTATTTCCTAAGCAAATACAGCGGTGTAACAGAATGGCTTCCACCACCGGAGACCCAGAAGAGTCTTCCTAGAAAAACAGGTTAAGAGTCTGAAGGCCCTACTTAGGTGGAATAAACGCTTTCTCACAGTTCTACTCAAGTGAAATAAGAAAACACAGACATTGACAGGCAGTTCAAAAATAATTTTATTGGAAAATAAAAAAATAGGGACTAGTCCGAAAAACGATGGAGAAATGCAGTATGAAATAATGCTGGAGAAGAAGTGATACTGAAACCATGACAAATGGATTTTTTAATCAACCATCCATCAGGAGCAAATGACAGCAAAACCTGAAAGCTGAATTATTTCCCTTTTCCTATACGTTGAAAGCTAGAGGAAATAAACAAAGCAATGAAGTTTTCGAGACTGACAGTTTGGGGTCTACTTTCAGCTGGACCTACTTTCCATTGGACCCTGAGAAAACCATTTAGTCTTCTCTCTAGCAAAGTTAAGAGGTTGAACTTCAGTGGTTCTCAGACTGTATATCATGTGAAAGAGAGGCTGTAAAAAAAATGCAGGTTCGGGATGCAGTCCCCCAGAAGAATCCTGTAAATCTGCATTTTAAGGGACTCTGGGTAGTTCTGAAGCAAGTGGTCCTTTGAAACCCACCTTTATTCATTCAACAAAAATGATGTGAATTCACACTGTGGAGTAGGCAGTGAAAACACAGCGGAGCCACCACAGTGGGTAAAATCCTCATCTTTGTGGAGCATCTAGCTTCAGGGATCTAGTTTGCCAACACAATGCTTTTATTGTAAATAAACTGGTTGCCTATAGCTAAGTCACTCTTTGCTTTTGTTCTTTGTTCATTGCATATCTTTGACTACTTTTCTAACTGCCCCAACTAAATGCTGCTTGCCCTGTCTCTTGCTAATTTGTTTAGAGGCAACTTGAAGTGTTCATGTGAACATGCCCTCAGTAACACTTGCTAATTTATTATTTAGTGTTTAAGGAGGGGTTATCTGTGTAAAAACGGGTACTTAGTAACTAACGTTTAAAGTAATCCAAAGTTTTTTAAACTGTAAGTGTTACAAGCTATTTTAAGCCTTCAAACTCAAGTCACTTATTTTCTTTACAACTTAGCTAATAAATTAAACAAGTGAAGTTTCCTTATTTAACACCAACAAACCCTATTAAACATTTCAAAATACAATCGCATATTTAATATAGTTGATTTTCTTAAACATTTTTAAAAACAGAAAAGTCACAAGTATTGAAAAAATCCATTGCTATATCTCCCCCAAAATATTGGTAATATTGGTAATATAAACTTGAGGTTCTCTAGACAGAACTAACAGGAGATATATATATATATATATATATGAATACTTAATAAACTCCTACACACATATATATAGGAGTTTATTAAGTATTAACTTACACAATCACAAGATCCCACAACAGGGTGTCTGCAAGTTTGAGCAACAAGGAGTCCCAGTCCAAGTCTCAGAACTGAAGAACTTTGGAATCCGATGCCCGAGGGCAGGAAGCATCCAGTATGGGAGAAAGATGTAGGCTAGGAGGCTAGGCCAGTCTCACCTCTTCACATTTTTCTGCCTGCTTTATATTCGCTGGCAGCTGATTAGATGGCTCCCACTAGATTAAGGGTAGGTCTGCCTACCCCAGCCCACTGACTCAACTGTTCATCTCTTTTGGCAACACCCTCACAGACACACCCAGGATCAATATTTTGTATACTTCAATCCAATCAAGTTGACACTCAGTATTAACCATCACAAGAATAAGATTATGACACAAACCCAGAGAGTTGATATACCCCTGAGGTAGGACAATAAAGGTATTTTGCTGGCCTTGCCAGATGAAGGAAAATTGCTTCTGGTGGGCCTTATGGACAGGAATGGAGAAAATGGCATTTGCCAAGTCAATGTCTGCATACTGGATACCAGGAGATGTGGTAATTTGCTCAAGCAATGAAACTACATCTGGTACTGCAGCTGCAATTGGAGTCACCACTTGGTTAAGCTTATGATAATCCACTGTCATTCTCCAAGATCCATCTGTCTTCTGCACAGGCCAAACAGGAGAGTTTAATGGGAATGTTGAGGGAATCTGAATCACCTCCCCTGCATCTTTCAAGTCCTTGATGGTGGCACTAATCTCCTCAGTTCCTCCAGGTATGCAATATTCTTTTTGATTTATTATTTTTCTAGGTAGAAGCAGCTCTAATGGTTTCCATTTGGCCTTTCCCACCATGAAAACCCTCAGCCTATCAGTCAGGGAGCCAATATGGGGGTTCTGCCAGCTGCTAAGTATGTCTATGCCAATTTTGCATTCTGGCACTGGGGAAATGACCACAGGATGAGTCTGGGGACCCACTGGAACCTAGTGTAAGTCAGACCTGAGCTAGAGCTCCTTTAATTACCTGACCTCCGTAAGCCCCTACTTTAACTGGAGGACCATAATGACATTTTGGGTCCCCTGGAATCAACATCAGCTCAGAGCCAGGGTCCAGTAGTCCCCAAAATGTCTGATCATTTCCCTTTCCCAATGCACAGTTACCCTGGTGAAAGGCTGGAGGTCTCCTTGGGGAAGGATGGGGAAAAGATTCACTGCATAAATTGTCAGTGATGTAGTAGGGTCCTTCCTCAAGGGGACCCAGCCTCAAGGGGTTCTGGGTTTATAAACTAGCTCAAGTCTGGAAATTGATTGAGCTGCCATGATTCCCTGTTTTTGTAATTCAAATTAGTCTTGTGTCCATTCGAACTAGAATTTTTCTCCTTATATAAATTAAGAAGGAATGCAATAGGCTTCCCATCAATTTCACTTCTAGGAACACTGTGATTAATTAACCAATGGCAGAGCTCCACACGAGTCAGACTATTCTGATTGCTGCTTTGCCTCTGCTGTTCATTATGTTAGCTACGCCCACCTTGCATTTGACGGTTGAGTGCTGTCACTTGGCCCCTGCCTCCTTGGGATCCAATTATGCCCATTGTATTTAAATTTTGTAGTTGAATGACTATGGTTCCCACCATTAGATCTGACATACAGAAAAGAGCAATTACAGGGCTCTTCAAAGATGCAAGTGCTGCCCTCACAAATCTGTATCACAATGCATTGGTAAAGGCTGTATCTTCTGGACCCTCCCAGCTGGAATGAGTAGGTGTAAAGTAACTAAGCCACTCCACCATCCCAATCTCCCTAAGCCTTTGGATTCCCTCCTCTACATTAAACCAAGGGAGGTCAGGCATTTCCAGCTTGCTCTCAGTGAGCTATCTTTTAATCCATATTTCAGCTAACTGAGCAAATAAGCTATTAGAACCTTTTTTTAACTCCCCAAGCTGCAACATTAAAAGCAGAGTCCCTACTTAGTGGGTCCAAATCAATAAATTAAGCCTGATCCAACTCTATGTTCCTTCCACCATTATCCCATACCCTTAATGTCCATTTCCATGCCTGTTCTCCAGATTTCTGTTTATATGCATTAGGGAACTTAAGCAGTTCTTCTCGAATGTAGCGCACCTCCTCATGGGTCACACTCTCAACCTCACCTCTAGGGGCCCGCAAGGACTTTAGTCTAGTTATAGGTCAGGAAACAAACAAGGGTGGTGGGGGTGGCTCCTAAGAAGAATCAACATTATTTTGCCTGGCAACTGCTTCAGGGGAGGCCATCACTGTTGCCTCGGGCAGTGCAGGGTTTATCTCCTCAAACAAAGGTGGAAAGGCTAATGGCAGCATGGGTCAGGGAGGGGATTTTGCCACTACTGGGGATGGAGAAGCTGTTCTTTCTGGCAAAAAAGGTTCATCAGAGTTTGCAAACTCTGGATCAGGGTCCTCCCACACGTCCCATTCCAAGTTGCAGGGTCCTATTCTTTTGCTATCAATGCCCTCACTTTAACAGTAGACACCTGGTGAGGCTGTGCACACACCTTTCGTTGCAGGTCAGCCACTCACATGATACGAACTTGTGTCTGTCTTTCCACAATTTCAGCGCTTTCTCTACAGGAGATAAGGCTCTCACTTAAGGCAATCTTAGCGGATTTCAGGCTCAGTATCTGCTTCTGAAGTCAGGAGACGGAATCCCTAAGTTCCTCATTTTCTTTCATCACTTTATCCACTGAACTTAGGAGCAAGCAACCAGCTTCATTATGTTCATCGGGTCTTCACATATAGTCAAAGGTATTATGTATAGAGTCACTAAACTCCTTGCCTCTCATGAGCAGTGAATCAGGAATGTTAAATGCATTTATTCTGCATAATTCTCTAAACAGTTCATGCTAAGGACTATCAGTGTTCTCCACACTATTAGAAGTAGAGTCCTTAGTATTTTGGGGTCTAATAATATTAAGCAGCCAACTCCAAAAACCCCAAAACCAATGAAAGCACTCCATCTTTAATATTATGTTCCTCTAGAACCACTCCCCGTACCAAAATCTGTAGTAGTCAGAGTTCTCTAGAGGGCCAGGACTAATAGGAGAGATAGACAGATAGATAGATAGATAGATAGATAGATAGATAGATAGATAGATAGATAGA
>NC_045440.1:53339059-53366207 GCF_002776525.5 Piliocolobus tephrosceles
AGATAGATAGATAGATAGATAGATAGATAGATAGATAGATAGATAGACAGACACAGATATATAGATATATTAGTTTATTAAGTATTAACTTACACAACCACAAGATCCCACAATAGGCTGTCTGTAAGCTTGAGGAGAAAGGAGAGCCAGTTCAAGTATCAAAACTGAAAAACTGTAGTCCAAAGTTTGAGGGCAGGAAGCATCCAGTACAGGAGTGTTGGGAGCAAGCCCCCCAAAATCTGACCATAAACTGGCCCCAAAACTGGCCATAAACAAAATCTCTGCAGCACTGTAACATGCTCATAATGGCCCTAAGGCACACGCTGGAAGGTTGTGGGTTTACCAGAATGAGGGCAGGGAACACCTGGGCGGAAAACCGCTTAAAGGCATTCTTAAGCCACAAACAATAGCATGAACAATCTGTGAACATGCTCCTGCTGCAGTTAACTAGCCCAATCTATTCCTTTATTTTGGCCCATCCCTTGGTTTTCCATAAGGGATACTTTTAGTTAACCAAATAGCTATAGAAACAATGCTAATGACTGGTTTGCTATTAATAAATACGTGGGTAAATCTCAGTTCTGGGCTCTCAGTTCTGAAGGCTGTGAGACCCATGATTTCCCACTTCACACCTCTATATTTCTGTGTGTGTGTGTCTTTAATTCCTGTAGCGCTGCAGGGTTAGGGTCTCCCCAACCGAGCTGGTCTCGGCACAGGAGAAAGATGTAGGCTGGAAGGCTAGGCCAGTCTCGCCTTTTTACATTTTTCTGTCTGCTTTATATTCACTGGCAACTGATTAGATGGTGCCCACTAGATTAGGGGTGGGTCTGCCTTCCCCAGCCCACTGACTCAAATGTTAATCTGTTTTGGCAACACCCTCACAAACACACCCAGGATCAATACATTGTATCCTTCAATCCAATCAAGTTGACACTCAGTATTAACCATCACAAAACTTAATTTTTAAAAATCATCATCTCTATCTGTATGCGTGTTTTGTACGTTCTTGGATACAAGGCTATTTTTCTGATCAAAATAAATAGAAGTCATGCTTCAGGTTAGAAGTCCTGTTTTAGATTAGGTTAGGTTATTGATTCGAGGTTATCTGATAGAAAATAAGGAGCTTGATTTGATTATGAATTAGAGGAACAGGTCAGGATAGTAACATAAAAACCTGGAACTCCCAAGATGATTAAACCATATTGTAGAGTTTATGGAATCAGGCCCCTTTTTATAGCAATAAAATATTTCTCACCCATGTCTCTCTAGAGCTTGCTGTGTTACATTTTACTCTGACCTTTTTTTCTTTTTACTACAACCTCTGACACAACTTTTAAAATAATTTCCTTCAGTTTTTTCTGCCTATATTCATGGAATTGCATGCCACGCATGCACACACACACACAAACACACCCCATTTGTAAGACTGTTATTTAATCTTTTGCTACCTGATTTGACCGAAACTTCATCTAATACATGCATAGTGTGAATGGAGCAATATATGACATTTTCTCTAAATATGATTTTTAAATCACGTAAGCGCCTCCTCTATTGTAGCACATAATTTTTCACTTTTGAGTAAAATTAAGAATCTGTAATAATAATCACAATATCATTTATCCTTCTTTTGATGCTCAAACAACACTATCTGGTCAACAGGAGCTCTGTGGCCTGTCTCCTTTCTTTTTGGCACTCCACAGCATCTGTGAGAGCAACAAAGGTGTCCAGGCACATCTTGATTTCCCTTATTGCTTTTCATGAGGGAGAGACATTTATCTGGCCACTCTGGAGGAGATTTTACTGGAGATGGGGCTGAGTTTGTTCCGCATGAGAGCACATGGCAGGGGTAGCAAAAATCTACGTATTAAGGGTTCTGAATTCATGCAGTAGTTTCCAGCTTATCTACAACTTTACTAAGCCCTTTCTTAAAATTATTTTTTCAAATATGTTTTTAATTTTCCCTTTTAGAGCTACTACTAGTTCTTCAGAGTTTTCATTATGTGTGTGACTTATACAATATATATGTAACTTATACAATGACATAGTAAAACTAACAGAAGAAAACAAAGGGGAAAAATGAATAGGGTCATTTGTAATGTAAATGAATACATAATAGGCATATTTATAAGCTAATTTATTTCTTATAACAAACTGGTTTTATGACAACCTGCAATTTCTAAAAAACATAAAGCTTTTTGTTTGATATGCTGAATAGTAATTATTCTGTATTTCTTATCGTCTTAGGAAAAATATTTTACAGTGAAGCATCTAAATACAGAAAATATGTTTGGGTTAAAGGAAATTAGGAAATTGCTTTCTCTTTGTTCAAGACTCCTTGTCCACATTTCCCTTTTAATCAAGGACAGGCAAGAAGAGAATTATGCGGTATATTTATGCTGCACAGTTGTCCTTAGGGGAACTGCGATGATTCCACACTGACAGTCTCTGCCAAATGAGGCATTGGTCTGGACTTGATGGAAGAGCTGCCTTGGATACACACAAGCACAGATGATGACATTGTGAAGAGTGGCCACTCTAAACGCATGGGGGAATTTTAAAGATTATCCTGGAATTATAAAAAGCTTAATTTATAAATGTCTGTTTATTTCCTCTCTTACATGTTTAGTCTGAGCTACTTTACATCACTTTAACAACTCAGAGTCAGCTAAGTGGCATACTTAAAGCAGGAGGAAAAAGATAATATTTATAATTCTATGGCAAGTACATCATAGTGTATTCTGTTCATATTTTTGAGCTGAGATACTCAGAAGATTAAAAAAATTGTTATATTCTTAGGTAACTGAATCATTACAAACTTTTAAAATTGTTTCCTATGCTGAGTTCACATAAACCATGTGACTGGGAATAATTTTTTTAAAAGTAAAAGGTTGGAAGGTAATTTAAAAGTATTTCACAAACTTTGACATGTAAAATGCTATGCAGAGTAAAATTGAGTTATAAGGCACCATCTTGATCTCAAAGGGGAACAAGATAACATATGTTGAAATGACAGCAACAAAATCTTAAGACACACTAAATAAGAGAGTCAAGGGACACATTTCCAATAATTCATGTATTGAGGTGAAAGAGGGATTGGATAAGTATGATTAAGATACACAAAATAATATTTATGTTTTTAATATATACGATCATCTTAAAATGAACTATTGACAATATTTTTGAATACTTTAACAACTGTCAGGTTGTGCTTGCATTAATAAAAATCAGTCACAGTACGTGGTAGCAGCAATTTAGTAATGCTTTATTGTTCAGCTGCTGTTGAGTGAGAGTGGAATGGAGGAAGCAGTCAAATGTGGAAGTTGGAAAATGGGCCCTGCATCTATCTACATGGATTCAAATCCCAGCTCCATCACTTAATAGCTGTGTGGCCTTAAGGGGTATTGGACTCTCTTCAAGCCTCTGTTTGCTCACCATAAGACAAGAATAATAATCTACCACTTTTAGTGACTGCCATGTATAGGTTAGACTTATTTTTAGGTTCCTTTAAAGTCAGCACCATGGCAGAAATTTCAGGACAGCCAGAGACCAGCTGCCAGTTGGTTCTCTACATGGTTTGAGCCCACTCAGATAACTGCTCATGGTTTTCAGTTCTCTGCTAGTGATGTGAATACCATTTTCATTTCTTTGGAGAGATCTGTATTTTTCTGTAGTCACCAGACCACAGAAAGGCCTTCGCCTGCAAACAGGTACTTGCTTTGAAGAGGGGAGATGTTTCTGTCTGCTTCATAACATCTCATACATCTCAGAAAATAGAGCTGGCTTAAAGCTTGGGATAATGAACTCTCAGGCCAGTTTGTTAGAAACGCCACCAGAGTCTGAAGTCACAAGCTCTCTGAGATATACTGGACTTGTGTACTTCCCTTTAGACCATATCTAAAGCTTGCCTCCTGTAGGTGTTCTTTATGGATGGTCCACCTCTCACCACTTCTTCAACCAGTGGCAAGTAAAAGGGGTCCCATCAAATTCCTCCTTCTGGGACCCCACATTGCACTTAAACAGATTAGCCGGTGATTGCTTTCCTTATGTTGTCTCCCAACCTATATCTTGAACATTTCCAGCCTGAAGACAGGGCATACACTTTTTATTCTCCCTCAATAATTTGAACAGAGCTCAGTAAATATTTTGGGGACAAGCTGATTTGAGAGAGTGAGAGAAATCAACATCATTCTTGCCAATATGCTGTAAAATATTTCTCTTCCTGTGCAGGGAAACAATTAGAATGGGAAGTTTATTCACCAATAGGTGGCAGTGTAGACAGATTATTATAGCAGAAAAACAGTAAATTGCTAAAAATGCCTGATTTTATGTTCCATTCCTGCAATACATTTTCTAACACTTCCAGTGTCCTTGCTTTTCCTCTCAGCTCTGTCTGCCACTGCCCTGCGTAACTGTTGCCTCAACAATTGTTTTGGCTTCTTAACAAAGCTCTCCAGTCTTGACCCTCTTCCAGTAGCCCCTGATATTTCTGCCAAATCACATTCATAAGTGCTGATCCGATTGTGTCAATGTCCTGTGTAAGCTCATAGGTGCTCTCTATGTTGTGCAGTGCCAAGTCCAAACAACCAAACTGGTTTTCCAAACTGTTGACATTTGGAACCTTTGTAATTTTCACTCTTACTTTATTATCCAGCTGCACTGGTCTTCTCAATTGTTTTTTTTTCCTAGCAAAGATATCCCATTGCTCTGAGCCTAGTATATCCTTAGAATATTTATTATTCAGATATGTATAATCCTATGTGTACATCACATAAATATCCATCCTCATATTCCTACTCATTCCCTACAGCCTGCCCAGTTGGAATTGATTACTCTGTTCCCTATTTCCAAAGTACTTTGTTCCTTTAAGGCTTTCTATCCCACTGGGACTGTTTTCAAGATCAGATGAGAGACATGTGCGCTATTTCTTTTTTTTTTTTTTTTTTTTTTTGGCATATTAAAATAATACTTTATATTTCTGGAATCTACTCAGGAAATTATAGAACTAGAAATTACATTGTTTTCAAAATTACAATGAAAGCAAAAAGTTGGACAAATAACAAGTCCATGACTATTTTTCCAACACATTTGAATGACAAGATCACTGGACAACAATTGGCACCAAAGCTAAGTAGACACTAACAGCCACCAGGGAGATCAGTGGCAGACAGGAATACTGCTTTAACTAGAAAAATAAAGTTGGCAGGACATGGTTTAGAACATCTGAGTTTGGGAGACTGGTGAATTGGTGGAAAGGGAGCGAAACTTCTGAGGTCCAAAAATATAGGGGGAGCCTACATAGTGTTGTTAGCTTTTGGTCAGTAAAGTCCACTGGACACTCACTGACAAACTCGGGAGTTGTCTTGAGGTTAATTTTCCTCGGGATGCAAAAATCAGAAAGAAAAAGAACTGCCATTGCAGGAAAGGCAAAACTCCAGTGAAATTCTTCCCCCCATCTCTCTTACAGAATAAAAGCCAGAATCTGTGAAAAGAAGGCCATTAGCATAGTGGAGAAAGCCCATTGCAGCTAGAGGAGTAAACCAAAAAATCCCCTCTACTACTGAAAAAAGGGTAGAAATATAGTTTGGTCAAAGAACTATAGTTCGGGCAGGGGCAGGAGTACTGATGTAACTACACCCCTAATACCCTGAGAAATGGTGCCTTCCTATGTTTGAAGCTATTTCTAAGTACTGTGAACTTCCAGAGAAAGGGAGTGTTATGTGTGTGTTCATGGATGAGAGAAAGAGTATGCACTCAAAACATTAGTTTAAAAGTTTAGGCTGGCTCAGTGGCTCATGCCCGTAATCCCAGCACTTTGGAAGGCTGAGGCAGGTGGATCACGAGGTCAAGAGATCAAGACCATCCTGGCCAACATGGTGAAACCCATCTCTACTAAAAATACAAAAATTAGCTGGGCATGGTGGTGCGTGCCTTTAGTCCCAGTTACTCAGGAGGCTGAGGCAGAAGAATCGCTGGAACCCAGGAGGTAGAGGTTGCAGTGAGGCAAGATCACACCACTGCACTCTAGCCTGGTGACAGAGTGAGACTTGGCCTCAAAAAAAAAAAAAAAAAGTTTAACAGATTGTCATTGTATCTTGATTACAAAATGCTTGCCAATACCATCATAAAGAAACAAAGATAATTTATTAGAGGCAGGGTAGTCTTTGCCGAAAATGATGCTGAAGAAATTGGACACCCATAGGAAAAAAGAAAAAAAAAAAAAACCATAGACACAGTACACCTTTCATGAATACTAACTTAAAATGAATCATAGGCCTAAATGAAATGTAAGACTATAACTTCTGGAAGAAAATCTAGTTGAAAATACAGATGATCTTGGATTTGGTAATGAGTTTTTAGATTTGGTAATGAGTTTTTATATCTATCACCAAAGGTACAATTCATGACAAAAAAAATTGATAGATTGGACTTTATCAAAATTTAAAACATTTACTCTATGAAAGATACTGTTAAGAGAATGAAAAGATAAGCCACACACTGGGAGAAAATACTTGTAAAAAATATAGTAGATAAACTTGAATCCAAAATATAAAAAGAACTCATAAAACTCAGAAAACAAACAACTCAGTTTAAAAATAGACAAAATGGCCAGGCACGGTGGCTCATGCCTGTAATCCCAGCGCTTTGGGAGTGGAGTTTACAGATAAACAAGGGAAGAAGCTAGAATCATCCATGTGATAATAGATTCAAACTAGAAACCTCAATATACATTCATGTTTAGTTTAATATGGGTACACATTGTTACACATAGAAATATGTATGGATATATGTATACACACGGGTTAGTACACACACACTGCCTTACTCTGTCAGCGCAGAGGGTCTAGAGGCAGTAACACCCAGTAATGAGGAGCACACCTAGAGCCCAGGTCCTGGTTTCTAACAGTATTTACTAATAAAAGGGTCCTGGGCTCCTTGGACAACTGGCCAATTCTAACACTGGGGCAGGTACTACTCAAGAGGAGCCTGAAGTATCTTGTAGTGGCAAAAGGAAGTGCAAAAAAAAAAAAAAAAAAAAAAAACCCACATATACATGCAATGAAGGGGAGAGAGGTGTCTGTCAAAGGAATTTGGGAGCCAATTAAAAGAGCCATCTAGGTATTAAGCCCAGCATGCATTAAGTCTTCTTCCTAATGCTCTACCCCCTGACACCCTGCTCTCCCCAAACAGGCCCTGGTGTGTATTATTCCCCTCCCTGTGTTCTCATTGTTCAGCTCCCATTTATAAATGAGAACATGCAGTGTTTGCTTTTCTGTCCCTGCATTAGTTTGCTGAGAATAATGGCTTCCAGCTTCATCCATGTCCCTGCAAAGGGTATGATATTGCTCCTTTTTATGACTGCATAGTATTCTATGGTGTATGTATCACATTTTCTTTATCCAGTCTATCATTGATGGGCATTTGGGTGGATTCCATGTCTTTGCTATTGTGAGTCGTGCTTCAGTGAACATACAGGTACATGTATCATTATAATAGAATGATTTATATTCCAAGTATATACTGAGTATATATCCAGTAACGGGATTGCTGGGTCAAATGGTATCTCCAGTTCTAAAACTTTGAGGAATCACCACACCGTCTTCCACAGTGGTGAACTAATTTACTAATTAGAACTAATTCTCACTAACAGTGTAAAAGTGTTCCTATTTCTCTGCTACCTCACCACTAAAAATTAGCTGGACATAGTGGTGGGCACTTGTAGTCCTAGATACTACAGTCCTAGATACTGTAGTCCTGACTGAGGTGGACTCAGAAGATTGAGGTGCTTAAGCCTGGGAGGTCAAGGCTGCAGTGAGCCGTGATCATACCACTACACTTCAGCCTGGGCAACAGAGTGAGATCTTGCCTAAAAAAAAATTCTAAAATAGGAAGTCCATTTAAACAAAAGTCCACATCATGTGTAATTCTAATGATTTATATAGAAAAATTACTTTCCATACAACAAAAGAGTAAAAATTTAAAGCACTATCCTTGATTTTGTAACCTTTTCTGGAAAGCTACTGAACATACCATCATCACAATATATATTAATGTTGTCTGTCATAGCATTTTGACATACTTTCCGTGGTTCTCAAATGTAGGTCATACTGTCTCCTTAGAGGGCCACTGCAAATCTGGAAGAGTGAGTTGAATTGATATGTTGCATGGGAATTAGTACTGGCATTTAGAGGATATAAACAGGGATATTAAAAATCCTACAAATCAGTAAGGCATGGTGGTGCACGCCTGTAGTCCCAGCTATTCTGGAGGCTGAGGCAGGAGAGTTGCTTGAGCCCAGAAGTTCAAGCCTTTAGTGATGAACGTGCTTGTGAAGCCACTGCACTCCAGCCTGGGCAACATAGGAAGACCCTGTCTCTAAAAAAAATGTAAGTTAAAATTTCAAAAACCCTGCAAATCAAAAGGCAGACCTACACAATGAATAAGTTTTCTGCCCCAAATACCAACAAGGTTGTTCACTGAGAAACACTTAAAATGGAAGTATTATTTCCATTTCCCAACCACATAAACTGTCATATCACTGGACTAAATTTTACTATTATTTGACCATCTTGGTTTGGTACCACTTTTTACATATTGAAATTACTTTCTTATATTATCGTCATCTTCGTCAATCAAGTCCCAGGATTGAGCTAGAGCAGTCATCTTGATGTTACAAATAAATAACTTGAGAAGCACAGAGGTTTTGTGGCACCCTCATGTGACTCAGAAGCCAACCCTACCATAACTTTCTGTTTGTCTTTTCATGTGGGAATGAAAGTGAATCTACATTTCTCAGTTTGGAGAAATATCTAAAATAAGGAGCTGGGTCACTCACACTGACTCCTCCTTCTAATCAACTCACAGGTGGAAGAGATGTTTGGAGTTAATAATTTTCCTAAATTCCATTATTCTTCCTCTCACTCACTAAAAAGAAAATGTACAGTTTTGTTGTCACAAGACAGATCTTCCTTGATTTAAAGTTAACCATATTTTAAGGGAAGATGTAGTTAAGTCATTCTTTTTTTTTCTTTTCTTTTTTTTTTTTTTTTTGAGACGGAGTCTCGCTCTGCCGCCCAGGCTGGAGTGCAGTGGCAGGATCTCGGCTCACTGCAAGCTCCGCCTCCCGGGTTCCCGCCATTCTCCTGCCTCAGCCTCCCAAGTAGCTGGGACTACAGGCGCCGCCACCTCGCCCGGCTAGTTTTTTGTATTTTTTAGTAGAGACGGGGTTTCACCGTGTTAGCCAGGATGGTCTCGATCTCCTGACCTCGTGATCCGCCCGTCTCGGCCTCCCAAAGTGCTGGGATTACAGGCTTGAGCCACCGCGCCCAGCCAACCCTCACTTTAAAAATGTATACACTAGAGGAATAAAGCTAAATGTTTTTAAGGACTATTTCCATGAAGTTTACTCTTCATTCTTGGAATATTTCTCTCCAGATTACCAGTCAATGATTTAAAACAAGAGCAGAATCCACCTAAGAAAGAAATGTTATCAAGTGGTTTCAGCTGTGTCAGAAGCACCACTGCTTTGTGAAAGGTAAATTACAGCATGATTGAATAATTACAGTTTTCTTTATCGGTCTATGGTCAATTTGAATGATCTGGATCAACATTCTGGGAATTTACCTAATTTCATTAACCTCACACTTCACAATAATTCAGCATATGTGGCTAAACTAATCCATTATATGTTGGTTCTTTTAACTTTCAATCCAGAATATAAACTTTTTCCAATCTTCTCAAATGTTATCAGAGTTAAAGACAGGAGTTCCTACTCTTCTCAATCTTTAGTGTTCCTAAGAACCACACAGGAATTGAATGAAAACACAGTTTTCTCAGGTCCCATCTCTAGAAATTTTGATTTTTAGACCTGAGTGTGGGAACCAGGGAACTGCATTTTTAATGAACAACCCCTCCCCTATTCACCATCCTGGAAAAAAAAAAAAAAAAATTCTGTGCAGAGAGTCTGTGAATCACACTTTTAAAGTGTTTTTAATTTTGTAATGCTTTATGTTGAAATCATTTTAGACTCACACAAAAGTTGGAAAAGTAGTACAAAGAGTTCCTATATACCACTTACCCAGCTACGCTAAATGCTAACATCTTATGTAACCATAGTACGATCATCAAACCCAGGAAATTAAAATTAATACAATATTATCAACTACACCCCAGGCTGGATGCACACTCAGCCACGTTCTCTGCTGATGTCCCTTTCCCGGTCCAGGAGATGACCCAGAATCCCACTCTGCTTTATGAGTCGGCCCTCCTTAGTCTCCTCCAATTTGGGAAGTTCCTCAGACTCCTGTCTTTCATGACCTTGACACTTTTCAAGAACACTGACTAGTTATTTTGTAGAATGTCTCTCAGTTTGGGTTTTCTTCTTTTTCTTTTTTTAGACAGGATCTAATGCTGTTGCCCAGGCTAGAGTGCAGCAGTGCGATGACAGCTCACTGTAGCCTCAAACTCCGGGACTCAAGCAATCCTCCTACCTCAGCTACTCAAGCAGCTGAAACCACAGGCATACACCACTATGCCCACTTATTTTTATCTTTTTTATTTTTTGTGGGGACAGGGTCTTGCTAAGTTGCACAGGCTGTTCTTGAACACCTTGGCTCAAGAGATCCTCCCTCTTCCCCCTCCAAAAGTGCTGGGATTACAGGCATGAGCCACTGCACTCGCCCAGTTTGGGTTTTCCAAAGTCTCTTTGTGATTAAATTTTGCTTGTATATTTTGGCAAGAACACCACAGAAGCAACAGTGTGCCCACTCAGGGCATCTTATCAGGAGGCAGCTGATGTCACTATGTCTCCTTACTGCTATTATATTTGATCACTTGGTCAAACTGGCATTTGCCAGATGGCTCCACAGTAAATTCACTGGTTTTACCTTTGTAATTAGTGAATATCCTGTGGGAAGATACTCCTTGGCCAAATGCCTTGTTTCTCTTTCTTATTTCTTCTCTCACACTTTTTTTTTTTTTTTTTTTTTTTTTTGAAACAGTCTCTTGCTCTGTCACCCAGGCTGGAGTTCAATGGCACAATCACAGCTCACTGCAACTTCAACCTCCCAGGTTCAAGTGATCCTCCCACCTTAGCCTTCCAAGTACCTGGGACCACAGACACACCACCATTTCCACACCTAGCTAACTCTTAAATTTTTTATAGAGACGGCATCTTGCTATGTTGCCCAGTCTGGTCTCAAACTCCTGGGCTCAAGTGATCCTCCCACCTTTACCTCCCAAAGGACTAGGATTACAGGCTTGAACCACCATGCCCAGCCTCTTCTCTTATATTTTAACTTACTAATTTTAGCAACCATTGATAACGGATGATTGCAGCAATTGCTATGTGTTTACTAAGTGGTCACTTTCCATTGTTATTAATGATTCCTTCATTTCTTCTCCCCTGTTTATTTACCTACTCTTACTTATATTTATTCAATTAATTTTTTATATTTGAGACACTAGGCTCTACTAAATATTCAACCAACATTTTGGGAGCTTCTATGATCAATTAGGCTTTGCTCTACGTCCTGGACAGGTAAGTGAGTAATAACAGTTATTGCTTTTTAGAATATTTTAGTGTGTTAGACTCAAGTGAGTTTGATTAGCATAACATATTTTCACCAAGCCTGCTTTAAGAGACTGAGTTAACTCAATTTCTGGTATTGATCAAGGGCTCTCAAATTTTAGTAAAAATAAGAATCACTTAGGGCCGGGTGTGCTGGCTCACACCTGTAATCCCAGAGCTTTGGGAGACCTAGGTGGGAGGATCACCTGTGGCCAGGAGTTTGAGACCAGCCTGAGCAACACAGCGAGACCACATCTCTACAAAAAAATTTAAAAATTAGCTGGGTCTGGTGGCACATTCCTGAAGTCCCAGATGCGCAGGAGACTGAGGAGGGAGCATCACTTGAGCCCAGGGGTTCGAGGCTAAAACAAGCTATGATTTCAGTTAGGAAACTTATGAAACGTGCAGACTGAATACAGGGACTGACTCAGTAGAGCCAGAAAGAGACCAAATCATCTGTGTTTGTTGCTATGGGACCTCAATGATTAAGACACAGGAGGTCAAGAACCATACTTGAAAAACTGCTCTAGATTGAGAGCTCTGACAAGAGATTAAAACTCTTTGCAAGGCCCCTGGAGGAGCAAATTAGTCTCCTCCGCTTTGGTATATTTTTAATTAAAAGATGCATTTTCATTTCTTCAGAAAAAGTTCTCTTCTTTTCTAAAGCATATAAACAATTCTTTTATTTAGGCCTAATAGTCTTTCCCAAGACCCATCAGTTTCTCTGACCAGTGAAGAGAAACATTTGTGGAGGATGAAAATGCACTGGCTTTCTGCTCATTCAGGGTTGTGTGACCATAGCACTTGTTAGCAGTACTGGAAAAGGGTGGTTTTGCTTAATCCTATTCCTCTGAGGGCTCTGGATGACCTGAGTATTGTTGTATAAGTTTCTTGAAAACCACCATGGAAAAGCAAATAAAATACATTATTGTAGTTTCAAAATGTTGTAAAATGTTAGTGTGTTTAAGTTTTCTGTATGCTGTACAACTTTTACTTCATTCCTAAGGAGGGCCTGAAGCACAGTAGAATTGGGAAAGAGAGTCTACTTGAAGTTTTGGTCATCAAAGGCCAGGACTTCGAAGCTACTTCTGCTTCCCACTGTATGAACATAGGGAAACCACTGAAGAGCTCTGAGTCTTTGCTCCTCAAAACAATGGGGTAATCCCAGAACCTTGTTGTGCCAACCTCACAAGGAATGAATGAGCTTCCAATGAGATCATAATGCAGGGAAGTATTTTTTGTTTCGATTACAGTAACTCACAAAAATACTCTGTTACTACAGACCACAAATAAATTTAGTTGATTGCTCTTCTTAGAAATAAAGGGCATTAACCTTCGATTCTTAGGGTTCCCCGAAGAAAGTACTACATTCTATTCAGAGTGTAAAAATGTTTACATGATTAGATTATGATTAGAATAATGAGGGGAACAGCTTTTCCCACCTCAACAGACTATCAATTTTTGTGCTGTTTCTTGTTTTATTGGATCTAATCAGCCACAAAAAGAATGTGCATTTATAATAAATTTTGAGAAACATAATTTGAGCTGTATAGATAGAAATATTATTTATTGCTTTAAATAAACCATCCAAATGATGGTTTGTTTCTTATGAATGGAGTCTGTGCCACCAGTTAAATTAATGAATTTTTTCTGAGTGAGATCAATGGTGGAGCTGAGAAACCCGTCAGAAGGAGAGTCTCCAGTCCTCCTGTGCAGCTGAGCATGTTAAGCCTACTATAAAGTTTGTTTAAATTTCTCTCTTAAACAGTCTTAAATATAAAACAAACTCAAACCCTTTAAGGCAAAAAAGTTCCCTTATGTATCTGCTAATTTCCTTGTAAATCTTCCAAGCATTATTAATATGATTACTTAAACCCAACTGTCCAAAGGGGATTTTTGACAGTTTTATGAGGGAATTCGTTATTTTCTATTTTACAGCCGGTCCTTTTCCTCTCAGCTGTGAAGCTGGGTGTCTGGGAGCCAGGGCCTGCCGCGCTCAGCCCAGCCTGGTTCACGGCAAAGTCCCCAGGCCGCATCCTGGACGTCTCACCTGCAAAGATGCTCCCCTCTCTCACCTGCGAGTTCTCTTTAAAAACATATATAATGATTAAAAGAATGTCCTTCTCTTTAACCAAATTACTGCTAAGTAGACTTCTCCTTTCCATCGCACTGAACAGGTGTTTGCGAGCCACCCATGGCCTCCGAGAGCTGCGTTCCTGGGCTCTGCTTAGAAGTTACTTTCACCAACAACTTGTCCTGTTCTCAACTCTGGCCTGTCCCCCTTTCCCCAGATTTATGGAGCGGTCATTTTTATTTTTCATTCAGTTCCACTCTATGCCCATCTATCAACTGCCCACCTTTAAAAAGGCAAGGGACCTGTTTCCCTTTTTCCCATAGGATATAAAGACTAGAGCAGTGATTCTCAAAGCGGTTCTCCCAGGCTCTCCTGGAACCTTAGAAAGGAGAGCTGTCCACCTGCTGAGTCAGAAGCCTGGGGTGGGACCAAGAGTCTGTGCTTCCACAAGCCCCACAGGGATGCTTGATGCTCACTTGCTTGAGAACCACTTGATTAGAGGATCAGCCGGGGTCCTAGTAGAAAAGCATGGGTAATGGGGCCCCCAGCAAATTTGTACAAGCTTGCTAGTCAGTATCAAGCAAGATCATGTAGATTGAATTCAGAAAGAAATGTTTTAAGTTTTATTTAATATACTGAAAGAGGATATTTTTGACTGGCTTGGAGAGGAAACAACGTTGTTTGTTTGTTTGTTTGTTTGTTTGTTTGTTTAGAGACAGGGTCTCAGTCTGTTGCCCAAGTTGGAGTGCAGTGGAGTTCAAGCTCACTGCAGTCTTGAACTCCTGAGCAGCAGCAATCCTGCTGCCTCAGCCTCCTGAGTAGCTGAACCTACAGGTGTGTGCTGTTGTGCTGCCATTTTATTGTTTGTGTTTGTTTAATCCCTCTGATTTTTGTTTCTCTCTTTCCCCTTCCCTGCCTTCTTTTGAGCAAGTAGAATAATTTTGGCATTCCCTTTTACTTATTATCTAAATCATTTTTAATTTGGTGACTTTTTGATTAATCTGACTTCACAGTATTTTTTCAGAGGTTGTTTTCAGGATTATAATACACATTACCTAATCTAATTAGAATACACATTACCTGTACTTATAGTTAGTATGTTACCATTTTAAGTACAAAATTGAAGCCTTACCGCAATTGAAGTCCCTTTATTCTTCCTCCTTTGTGTTATAGTTATTGTATGTAACACTGAATTGACATTGCTATAACTCTCAAATTTCAACAGCCATACATCTTAGAAGGACTTAGAAGAAAAACGTACTCTAACTTATTTACCCAGATATTTATCATTTCTGTTGCTTTTCCTTTAGTTCTGAAGTTCCATGTTTTTATCTGTTATATTTTTCTCTAAGCTTAAATAATTTTCTCTAGCATTTTTTAGAGTGGGTCTGATGGTGATAATTTTTTTTAAGTTTTCCTTCTCTTTAGAATCTTTTTTAAGTTTTCTTCTCCTGTATTTTGCCTTATTCTTGAAGAATATTTTCTCTGGATATAGAATTCAGAGCTGATAGTACTTTACTTCCTGCATTTGAAAAGTGTACTACCTCCTTCTAGCCTTCATGGTTTCTTATAAGAAATTCACTGTTAACTAAATTGTTATATCATCAGTTCACTGTTCTCTGGCTGTGACAAGACTTTATCTTTAGTTTTTAGTTGTTTATGTGTCTGTGTATTCTTGTCTTTGAGGTTATTTTGTCTGGAGTTTGCCGAAATTCTTGAATCTGTTTGTCTTTTACCAAATTTGGGAAGTTTTCAGCCATTCATTTTTCAAATATTTTTCTGCATCATTTTCTTCTTTCTATTCTTCTGAGATATCAATAATATGAATATTAGACCCTTTGATATTGTGATGTTGTTCTACAGGCCCTGAGTCCCTGTTCATTTTTTTCAATATTTTTTCATGTTCTTCAGACTAAATAATTTCTATGGCTCTATCTTCAAGTTCACAGATTTTTTTATTAGTCATCTCTATTCTTCTATTGAAACCATCCAGGTAAGTTCTGATTTATTATATATTTTAGTTGTAAAATTTCTATTTTAAATACATTTCTTCTATTTTTCTGCTGAGAACCTTTATTGTTCCATTCATTTCCAAAGTGTGCAATCTTTATTTCATGGAACATGGTTATGAAAACTGCATTAATATCTTTGATAATTTCAACATCTGATTTATTTCAGGGTTGACATCTGTTGTCTTTTTCCTTCGTAATTGATCACATTTTCATGGTTATTTGAATGTCAAGTAATTTTGGATTATATAAAAATGTGGACATTTTCAATATTATATGTGAGACTGAGTTTCAGGAGAATATTTATTTATATAAATATTTTTTGATTAGTCAGGCAATAAACTCAATTAAGACTGCAAGTTCTGACTTGCTTTCTGTGGGCAGTGTGTTTCCAATGTCTTTGAATCATATAACATCAAAACCAGAAAATTGACATTGGTACAAGAGTGTGTGTTATTCTATGGTATTTTATCACACACGTAGAGTCTTCCGTTTGTTTCCGCCCTACATATGCGCCCCTCAAGTGTTAGTCTGGGAGATATGTGGTGTTTATCTCACAGTTTAGTTCTCATAGCTTTTGCTGTGCTTCTTTGGGTCTGATTTGCATATGAACAGTTTGGTTGTGAGCTCAGAAATTACATGGCTCACACACAAAATTAAGGATGTCCTTCTCCATCTCTCTTCTCTCTGGGGTTCTCTCCCCATCTACGCCAGTCCCTTTTCCCAATTGCTTTGGCGGGGAAAGTGGGTTTGATTTAGAGGTTTGGCTTCCATGCTGCTGCACGTTGTCATGCAATAGTGGCCACCTTCAGTGTGAAGCAGCAGGAGAAAAGAGATAAATGAAGAGGATTTCCTTCATATTCTCCCCACTCAACTCACAGTGGCATGGTTTTTTTTTTTTTTTCTAGTCTTCAAGCCAGAATGAGGGTTTTCCCCAAGTAGTTATTGTTGTCTCCTCTCACTATAGTTATGTGAATCAGATCCCCTCAGGTAAAATTAAAAAGAAAAATCCAGAAAACTCAACAGTATTCCTGTCATACTGTAAGTTTTGACTTCCTCATCAATCTGCCTCCTATGGTGTACTTTTCAGTCTTCAGAAAGCTGAATTTTCTATAAATGTAAATTAGACTCTGTTGATTGGTGGGGTTGTTAAATTCTTCTACATCATTGTTGATTTTCTATTCAGTTATCCTATCAGATGTGAAGGATGGGTGTTAAAGTCTCCAATTCTAATTTGGATATGTCAATTTCTCCTTTCAATTCTATCAGTATTTGCTTCATATGTTTTATGATTTTATTGTTTAGTGACATACTATAGCAATGTCTTCTTGGTGGATTGACCCTTTTATCATTGTGTATGTACCTCTTTCTCCATGGTAATTTTCTCTGCTCTAAAGTTAACTTGATTTGATATTAATATAGCCACTCCTACTTTCTTTTGATTAATATTTGCATTATATATATTTTCTATCTTTTTACTTTCAATCTACATACATATATACATTTGAAGTTTTTTTTTAAAAAAAAGCATACAGTTGAATTGGAGTTTTTTTCTACTGTGCAAATCTCTGTCTTTAATTTTTTAACCATTTACATGTAATATAATTATTGCTATGTGAAGGCTTGAAGTTTACCATTTCCTTTTAAATTTTATGTTTATTCTTTCTGTTTTTGCTTTTATGCTTTCTTTTTTTTACCTTGTTGTTTATAACTTGCACCTTTTTGAAGAATTCCATTTGTTTTTATTGATAATGCTTTTGAGGGCATCTCTTTCTTTAGCCTTTTTTTAAGTGGTTGTTAAAGGCATTATATTATACAAACATACCACAGTCAGCCAGGCGCGGTGGCTCAAGCCTGTAATCCCAGCACTTTGGGAGGCCGAGGCGGGCGGATCACAAGGTCAGGAGATGGAGACCATCCTGGCTAACACGGTGAAACCCCGTCTCTACTAAAAAAATACAAAAAACTAGCCGGGCGAGGTGGCGGGCGCCTGTAGTCCCAGCTACTTGGGAGGCTGAGGCAGGAGAATGGCATGAACCCGGGAGGCGGAGCTTGCAGTGAGCTGAGATCTGGTCACTGCACTCCAGCTTGGGCTACAGAGCAAGACTCCGTCTCAAAAAAAAAAAAAATACCACAGTCTGCTAGTGTTAACATTTTACCAGTTGATGAGAAGTGTACAAAACTTGCCTTCCTTAAATTTCTTTACCCTGGCCTGTTTATAATTGTCCTAAATATTTGCTCTACATACTTTGAAAAACACATCAGATAATGTTAGTATTTTTACTTAATAATCATCAATTTTTTAATGCAAGAGAATAGTCTATTGTGTTTACACATATTTTTAATAATTCTTTTGTTCTTTCCTCCTTTTTGATGTTCTCATATTTCTCCATTTATCACAACCTTTTCTGTTTTATGAATTCCTTTTGCTGGTTTTTAGGATAGATCTTCTGAAGTCAAATTCTTATTGTTTTCCATCATCTGTGTTTGTCTTAATTTCCCCTTAATATCTAAAGAATATTTTTACTGTATATAAAATTATGATCGACAATCATTTCCTCTTAGCACTTGAAAAACATGTGCAACTCCCTGTTAGCTCCCATGGTTTCTGATATTATTTGAATAGCACTGTACTCCAGTCTGGGCAACATGGTGAAACTTGTCTCTGGAGAAAACACACACACACACACACGCGCGCGCACAATGAAATGGCAGGCCAACCTAGTCATGTCAATAATTATATTAAGATAAAATTTCTGACCAGGCACGGTGGCTCACACCTGTAATCCCAGCACTTTGGGAGGCCAAGGCGGGCAGATCACCTGAAGCCAGGAGTTCGAGACCAGCCTGGCCAACATGGTGAAACCTGGTCTCTACTAAAAATACAAAATGAGCTGGGCGTAGTGGCACACTCCTGTAATCCCAGCTACTTGCGAGGCTGAGGCAGGAGAATCGCTTGAACCTGGGAGGTGGAGGTTGCAGTGAGCTTAGATTGTGCCATTGCACTCCAGCCTGGGCTATAAGAGCAAAACTCCATCTCAAATAAAAAGAGTAAGAGTAAAATTTTTATTTAGCTCTTCATGCCTTCTGTTTCCTTGCTGAGACTTTCCATTCTCTCATTTGTTTCAAACATGACTGTAATTACTTGTCACATTTTATGATAAATATTTAAAATCTTTGACCAAAAATTTCAACAGCTGCATCATCTTGGTGTCTGTTGGTTGTTTTTCCTGTTAAGGTTGAAATTTTTCTTGTTCTTTTAATGAAGAATGAATTTCAAATAGGCATTTGGAGTATTCTGTTATGATACTCTAGATATTTTTTAAATCTTCTGTTTAAGTGCCACGTGTTGTAGCTCAGGTCTGTAATTTTAGCACTTTGGGAAGCTGAGGTGAGAGGATTGCTTGAGGCCAGGAGTTTGAGGCCAGACTAGATAACATAGTGAGATCCCATCTCTACAAAAACTTTAAAAATTAGCCAGGCATGGTGACACATGCCTGTAGCCCCAGCTACTCAAGCAGCCGAGGTGGGAGGATCACTTGATCCTAAGAGTTCAAGGCTGCATGGAGCTATGATTGTGCCACTGCACTCCAGCCTGGGCAACAGAGTGAGACCCTGTCTCTAAAAAAAATTAAAAATTAAAAATCTTCTCTTTAAGCAGTCCTGCTCTGACACTACACTTGTGAGGTAAGGTGGGCACTGCCTTGTTACTGTTAGTTGGGGTGGAAATCCAGATTTTCCCCTAAGCCTCTATTAGCATCTTAAGTGGGTATACATCTCACTCTTCCTGAGTAGGAGTGAAAGCAGGATACTCACTCAGTCTTCTCTGACACCTCAGCACAGGAGGATTGCCTTCTGACATTTAGTCAAGAATGAAAATATATTCTGATTTTGCTAATCGGGATGCAGCTTATTCTTCCATCATGTTTGGCTTGAGTGCGGTGGTTGTTATCTAAAATTCTCTCACTTGCTAGGCTTCCCCTTTCCTGATTCTCTCACTACATAGAACAAGCTTTACAAGGCAGAGTTTTGTTGTTGTTGGTTATTTGTTTGTTTTGTTTTTTCTGTACCCTCTTGGCATTTCTTTGTTGCCACCTTCTCCTGCATCCAGTCTGAGCTATATGAGGCAAAAAGAAAACTCAGGGAACTGACCCTGTGTCCTGGAGCTCCTAGCTGGGTCTGCCTTCTCCCAATCTTTCAGAGACTTCTTAAGTTTGTCGTATATATAACGTTCAGGGACTTGAGCTGTACTTCATGGTAGAAAAGAAGTGTGTCTACTCCATCTTGTTCCAGACCCAGAAGTCTGTGTGATGCAAGTTTAATCATCCTGTCTCAATTATTTTTTAATAGGGTCACTCATCAAGAGGACTTACAATGGTGTCACCATAAGTCCCTCTTCTGGATTAAAGATTTTATAATTCATTAGCAAACAAGGCAAAATAAGACAAAACTCTTTTGCTTCAAATTTCTGAAAGTCCCTCCAAATTTGATTCTACCTATCACCAACTGTGCAAAGTCATCATTGTTTCATCATCTTCTGATGCAATTTATAGGGCTCATTCAGAACCCCGCTGTCCTATGACTTCATATTTATCCAGGGTTTTCTTACATCTACTAAAGAGTGCTCAAACAATCAGTTAAATTACCTGCTTACAAAACACTCATATAATTTCTGAGTTGTACTTTAAGGTTTTTCAGAATACGTGGTATGTATTTTCTCAATTTTCTTCAATTTAGGAATTCAATCTCACAGAACTTATTTATCCAAATTAATGGTGAAACCATGAAGCTTAGGATAGTTATTGCCCATATTTGAAGGTTTTTCTTTATGAATCAGAATTTTTCTGTGTGCCTTCAAGAAAACTAGTGAGTTGGAGTTAAAGGGAGAACATTTCAAGAATCAGAGATTATGCAAAGATTAAATGAATTGCCCGTGTTGGTAGTAACTTTTTCTATCTCTGGAGAAATTCAGACATCAGTTAGATTTTATACAACTCTATTGATGATTTATACTAGGTTTGAATTTTAGAATATAGGGATTAAGGTGAATGTTTGAATTCATGCTTTGTATCTAAACCACAACTGAAAAGATCACATGCCACTCAAATAAATCATTTATTAAATTTTGATTCCCCTGGTAAGTTGTCTACTCACTCTCTAAAGAAATTAAAACATTTTAAAAGTCGTCTACTAAGAGAATAGATTTTAACTCATCAACTGCCAAAAGAATCCATCAAATATTTATTGTATGTATAAAATCTGAATAATTGAAAAAATTACATGATCATGTTAGATTTTTCATCCACTATTCCTCAGTTCAAAGAGAGATTTGAGTAGGTGTAAGATAAAGAGGCTTGCTGTACTTCACATATGAACATCAACAATTTCAAGAAGACAAGGTTAATTTCATATGCTCTTTGGTGCCCTAATTATTAAAGCAATTGTCACTTTTATAACCAGCATTCCTAGATGTCAAATTGAAGACAGAAAATAGAGTATCATAAACTTGATTACCAATAATTGAAACACCACACTTACTTTAGGAAGATAATTATTGTTGTTTTCAGTGGGACCATACTCTGACAATTGTGAGATTTTGCCTAGTCTCACCTTCTGCCACTAGGAAACATATCCAGGCATATTTGAGAGGAGCAGATGGGCAGTAATAATACATGTTTCCTAAGTGTACTACTCGAAATCTAAATGTCCTTTCCCTTATTTATTTTCTCATTGTGCTATTAGAGGAGTTCAGATGACTTAGATATTGATATTTATAGAGATTTCCTTCATTGAAGTGTCTCTCATTCACAGAATATTGTTTCAGATGCTAAAAATCTCAACTATTTTTTCTGACCGTCAGGAATTGGCATTAAGGCCTTTGTTATACCTTTCTGCTAACACACTGTGGGATGTGTAGTTAAGACCTTGTTGTAAATTGATCCTCCGGGCTTTGATAAGAAACTAGAATGAAAATGGAAATGTCTGAGTAGGACTAAATGTTGTCTTATTACATGAAAATATCTTTGAATTGTGACTTATTCCTGTAAACAAGATGTTCTGTTTTTATTCCTGGTAAAATAATTTTAAATATCATCTCTAAATTAAAGAAAATCATAATAGAACCAATTAGAATATGTCCATGACCATTTTCTTGAGAATCATCAGCTACGACTTATGTTTTAGAATATCTTTAGTATCATAAATCACATAATTTTAATAAAGTATATAAATTTAATAAATATTTATTTATTGTACAGATCATTATTTTTAGTACAAACCATTGTCAATATTAAGTTTGAGATACAAAACTGAGAGTATCTACGGCTATTTTCTACTGGTTAGAGTCACAATTTCTTTCTTTCTTTTTTTTTTTTTTTGAGATGGAATCTCTTTCTGTCACCCAGGCTGGAGTGCAGTGGCGCGATCTTGGCTCACTGCAACCTCCACCTCCCAGGTTCAAGTGATTCTCCTGCCTCAGCCTCCCAAGTAGCTGGGATTACAGGTGCCCACCACCATGCCCAGCTAATTTTTGTATTTTTAGTAGAGACAGGGTTTCTCCATGTTGGCCAGGCTGGTCTCGAACGCCTGACCTGAAGTGATCCACCTGCCTTGGCCTCCCAAAGTGCTGGGATTACAGGAATGAGCCACAGTGCCTGGCCCTGAGTCACAATTTCTAATAGATCGTCCCCTTAAAATAATCAGTGCTCACCAGGGAAAAAGTATTAATAAATGTCTCCGAGGATTGTCACTGGCATGATACATGAATGCAGAGTAATTTTACTGAAATTATTTGTAGTGGAACCCTTCTATTGTTAGCATTGTTATATGACTTTGGAGGCAATGTGCTAACTATAAAAAAAGATACAGACACACTAAATGTGTGGCCTGTGCTTACATAACAGAGAAATATGCAGGGCTATGCCATGACAATAGCTCACCATCTTTGCCAACACCATCCTAAGCACTTTACATATGCTAACAACTTTAATCCTCCCAACTGTCCTTCAAGTTGTTAATACTAACACTGTCACCATTTTCATTGTATAGATGAAGAAATGAATCATGCAGCAGGCCACTGGTCCAAGGTCAAAGCTGTTAAGTGGCAGAGACAGAATTTGAACTGGATAGTCTGCTCTAGATATCATGTTCTTATCTCTCACTTAGTAACTTTTAGTTCCCTCACTCTACATTCATTTATTCACTGAACATAGTCATTGAAACCAAATCCAATTTCACCAGTTTTGCACAACAGGTGGGTTTTTTTTTTTTTTTTTTTTCTGACCTGTTTTAGGATGGTACTTGAGATATTTTTATTAATTTGGCTTTCCTTGTCTACAGAAAGAATGTTTGCATCTCTGCAAAATTAGCAATTAGTTCCTTGGCTTGGCTGCAAGCATTTTCACATAACTACTAAGATAATAAACAACTCCTACTTTTCAAAAGCAGAGTTATCTGTTAGAATGCAATAGCCACAAAAGGGCCAGAATTTCAAATGAACAGTGATCATCTAAGAAGCTGTACTTCCCTACAATAGCACAATTCCACACGCATGTTCTCAGTGGTCATTCTGCCTGGTCCTCTGTGTCGTCAGGGAACGCTCAAGCCCTTTCTACTCTAAGTCATTATGCTCGCCAGGCTGTGGGCAATCCAGTCACGTTGGACAATACGGTGTTTAGTGAGTAACTTTCATTAGATTTAGTCCCACTGTGAGATGTTTACAAGGTCACATTTATTAATGGAATTATTTATTAATTTAAGGCAACTTAAAAATTTTTGTCTTAAGTGTATTAATTTTATCGTGGTTCATATGCAATGTAGGACATACATAAAACAAACATTCCTTCAGTGTTTTCAACATTAGCATTTCCACATGCAGCCCTCTTCAGTAATGCAGGAGGAACATGCACCAGCTTCACTGACATCTGATCTGAGGACTAACTTGGACTTTCTAGGACACTTTTCTGGGTCGCTACCAATGGCTATTGCAAGCTGGAATCAGTAGTAATGGACAATAGACCATCTTTGTTTACCAGGCCTCTCTGGGAAGTGGCAGTGAGTTTAGAAGGTAAAATCTATGAGAAAGCTGAACCTGAGAGGAGGCCCTAAGATGGAATTTCTAAAGATAGGGAGCAAATGAGGCAACCAGGGACAGTCTCACCAGAGATGCTGCTCAATGTTTGGCTGACAGGAGCATAAACCACTTAAATCAGGTAGAAAGGGCTATAGGCATGGACACTTTAAGTTTTGATGAACTTGGTGCTCGCTAAAAGGCAGTTCCCAAAAATTCTTTGATACCAATAATCCACCAATGTATACAGCACAGATTAGTCCACGTTTGATGAGACTGCCAAAATATTATTGAATTTACTATGATACCTGATTATATTTTTTTCTGTCCAAATTAAGGTTCGGTGCTCTGAGGTTTCCCACCAGCAGTAGCATATGATGTAACTGTAGTGTTTCTCTCTCAGGTAGCTCAAAAATACCATTAAGTACAGAGCTGAGGGGCACACATTAGGGGGCCCAAAAAAATAATATTTGGCCAGGCACGGTGGCTCATGCCTATAATTTCAGCACTTTGGGAGGCCGAGGCGGGTGGATTACCTGAGTTCAGGAGTTTGAGACCAGCCTGACCAACATGGTGAAACCCTGTCTCTACTAAAACTACAAAAATTAGCTGGGTGTGGTGGTGCACAACTGTAATCTCAGCTACTCAGGAGGTTGAGGCAAGGGAATTGCTTGAGGCCTGGAGGTGGAGGTTGCAGTGAGTCAGAATTGCACCATTGCACTCCAGCCTGGGCAATAAGAGCTAAACTCCGTCTCAAAAAAATAAATAAAATAAAATAAAAGGTTGATTAAGGGCAAGCTTAAATTGAGGTGGAGCAGAGACCCCTCTTAGTGGCCTGGCAAGCCCTCTAAGCATGAACATGAAAGACAATCCTCTTTCTTTCAAGGAAAATTCCAGGCACCTAGTTGGCCTTGAGAAGAAAACAAGCAGCCTGATAAACAAGAAGGTAACAGTAGCTTAAAATAACAGCCAGGAAAGTTAGAGGCATGAGATGTTTGGTTCCCTATGGAAACTAAAGATAACGTCTTAATGTATGTCCCTGAGTTGTTTTTCATAAATCAAATGGAAAATCCTGTCTGCTAGCAAGTAGACCTCAGATGCAAGGAAATTGAGGACTGAATTCTGGTCACTGTTCTTTGTTCTAAATTTCCTTGTGAGGGACCTGGAGGAAGTAATGACCACAGGCCAGAGCTCAACATTCCTTTCTACTGACCCCAGGATTTTAGACAAAGCTTAACAAATTGCAAATTGGAAAACATTTGAATCCACCTATGACGTGTGGGCCCTCCCCTTGAGATGTCCCACCTTTTTACACCAAAAGAATGTATAGCCTCCATGTATTGATTTATGGCAGCCTGTAACATCTGCCTCCTGCTTCAAAAACTCTTACATGTGCCCAGGCACACTGGCTCATGCCTGTAATCCTAGCACTTTGGGAGGCCAAGGCAGGTGGATCACTTGAGGCCAGGAGTTCGAGACCAGCCTGACCAATGTGGAGAAACATCATCTCTACTAAAAATACAAAAATTAGCCAGGCGTGGTGGTGCATACCTGTAATCCCAGCTACTCAGCTGGCTGAGATACAAGAATTGCTTGAACCCAGAAGGTGGAGGTTGCAGTGAGCCAAAATGGTACCACCGCACTCCAGCCTAGGCACTGTCTCAAAAGAAAAAAAAAACTCTTACGTGTAGGCCATGTGGGAGTTTGAAGCTTAAGCATTTGCTGCCTGATCCTCCTCGTGTGGTACACTTTAATAAATGTCTCACTTTCTCTTGCTGTAAATCCTGATGTCAGTGTTTGGCTTTGCTACACCAGGCAGATGGACCCAAGTTCAGTTCAGTAACAGAATCTGTCTGTAGTACTTATAGATTGTTCAAAAGTTTTAAAATCACAAATGGAAAGAAGACTAAACATTTTGAAATAATGCCTTAGATGCTATGTAAAAGTTGAATTTTGTGGTAGCTCACACCTCTAATCCTGATAGAGGCAGGAGTAGCCAAATGCCGCCCAGGTCATTGTGCACATGGGGTTTGCCTAAACATGCCCATGGTGAAAAATTCCATCCCTTAACACGTGCATAAGTAAGAGAAATAAATCGATGTGGAGTGGCTCAGACTAAGGACCCACCTGTGCACTGAAAGAATGGATTGGAGCCACCAGGAATTCACGCATTATACTGGTGAGGAGCCCCGCCTCTTCAGATTGTGTGTGGTGGCCTGGTACTCCATTTTTGAGGTAGAAAAGTTGTGTGCAGGACCCCTCTTTTTGTTGAGAGCTTTCCTTTTGCTTAATAAATTCTGCCCTCCTCACCTTTCGATTTGTGTGCCTAATTTTTGCTGGTCATGGGACAAGAACCCGGATTTTAGCTAATCTAAGGAGCAAAAAATCCTGAATCATTTTGGCAGCCCATACAAGGACACGAGGAAGGGTGAGTAAAATGTGGACATCCTCAGATTTTTTTCTGAGGGAAGGGGAATCTGCCCCCCACTCCCAGTCACTCTCAGGGGTCAGGAATATCAGCCTTGGTCCAACTCAGTCTTTTCTATAGCATTTTCCTTCTTATTCAGGATGGTAATAGTACCTATTTTTTCTTTTACAAATTGTGGGTCCCCCACTCCCATGGCTGCCCCCCTTTCCTCCTGGCTGGGGCACATGGCCATGTCTACTGCATGTGTGTGCTGTGTCCAATGGCCATGCAAGGCAGGAAGGAGCCACAACCACTGACCAGGTCCCAAGGTGGCCTCAGGGGCCTGAGCCCAGTGTGGCTGGCTAGCCAGTGTCCCCTGCCACACATCCACAGAGTCTTCACCTTCCCTGGCTGAGGGGTCCCAGCTTGGTTCAACAGCAATTAAAAGTTTCTCTCCCTGTTGGAGAAACTCATTTGCATAAGAATAAGAGGTTTCTTCCCCAGGCATCTTTTTCTTTTCTCCACCCTGTCAGCAGTTAACACAGCTCTGTACTTAAGCTGTTGTTGTTGTTTTCTCTACCAGATCAGGAGTTAGTGAGTTGGTGCGAAAGTAGTTGCAGTTTTTGTCATTACTTAGAATAGCTGGGACCATGATTGCGTTTGCAACAACCTAATCACACAGCCCTGCAAGGAGAGGGGGCTTCTCTATGCCAGAGGCTCTTTTTTTTTTTCTTTCCTTTTGGAAGGCATCTTATTAGACCAGGACCCCAATTCACAGGAAACCCTTTTTCTCTCCCTTGTTGGAGGAGGACTCAATTCCACAGCTTCATGTTAGCATTTGGCTTATGTTAAGGAGTCTGTGCAACCCCCGAGACACATTTTTATCCCAAACTCAATTCCAAGCTTTGGAACTCGAAGGCTACTGACAGCAGTGGGGACAGGGCATATGTGGGTAAGAGCAAATAATCCAACTCCCTATGTTGGAACCCAGTTCCTTAGGGATTGAAGATCGGCGCGAGGAACC